>NC_056626.2:21374862-21742362 GCF_002870075.4 Lactuca sativa
AATGCATGGATTTAAACCTAAATGCAATGCACTTTTATGAAGTAAAAGTACAAAATGAATGCATGAAATGCACCTAACATGGTCATTGGGGGTTTTGGGCTTAGTTTAATTGGGCTTTGGTTGATCATTTTGGTTTTGGGACTTTCGAGTAGTTGGATTGGGCCTTGGCCTTAGGCCTAGTTAGATAAAGGGAAAATGGTCTTTTACCCTAGCTTAAACTCTTAGATATGGGTAGGAATCCAATTATTAATTGGATGTGTTTTACGATGACAGCGCGGGGATTTGTCGGACCAGCAGACGTTGATTTATCTGAGTGATTCAGCAGTTAGAGGTGAGTTTTCTCACTGTGTTTAGCGGGTCGAAGGCACCAATGTCAGCCCATGGTTTATTATGTTTGTATGCTAAATGTTTGCATGACTCTGCATGTGTTAGGTGTTGTTATGCTTACCGGGCAAGGCCCGATGTCGGGCGGGCCCTGATTATTATAATGTATGCTCTTGTCTTCATGATTATCGCATGTGTTTGTATGATTATGTGTTTACATGTTTGTATGTATAACGAGCGGGGCCCAATGCCATGCAAGGCCTGATGACTGACAAATTTGTATACTGAGCGGGCCTCGATGTCCGACGGGGCCCGAAGATGAGTGGGGCCTATTATGTGTTTATTCTGTATGGTATGTAGTATTTTGGGGAACTCGCTAAGTTTTGTGCTTACGGTTTTTAGTTTATGTTTCAGATACTTCTGGTTCAAAAGGGAAAAGCCCATCATGATTGCAAAGCACACACCACCATATTCCGCAATTTGTGATTTACTCTGATATTTTATGATGTATTTATACACTTTGATCCATCTTGATTTTATGATGATGTTTTGGATTACCGTTTTATTAATTTAAAAATGAAAATGTTTGATCTTATTTTTTGGTACGTTACAAGCTGGTATCAGAGTTATAATTTGAGGGATTCAGACATACTCTCTAGTGTGTCTGAACTCAAACTGAGGATTTGGTAAAATTGATGGGTTTTTGCCATTAGAACATCCTATGGGCTCATGCAAACCCTAATGCTTGGATCTAGGTTTCCCTAATCATATTAACATGAGAAAGGGTTTTTAGATCTTACCTTGATTGTTATGTAGCAATAACAATCTCAAATCCTCCTTGTAATGACTTTAGAAAGCTTAGAGTCACAAGTGTCACTCCTCTAATGGTTCACAAACACCAAGAGCAAGAGGATGAAGAATAAGGAGAGAGGAGACACCCAAAAATGGCTGGAAACCCTAATCAATTAGTTCACCACGTTTTTGAGTCTCAAGGGTCCTTTAAATAGTGAGTCTATTAGGGTTATCAAACAAGGAAACCCTAATTTGGCTGCTTAGGCCCTAAGCAACCCATGGACTCCTTCGTTAAAGGCCTAGGACGATTTCTAATGGGTTTCCTCATAGAATTCGTCCACCCCTCTAATATGGAGTCCACTAGCTCAATATTCAACTATCATACAATTGATAGTTCTAGTCCCTTAAGTTTAATTAATGTCTTTTAGCCACAAAATTAATTCCTAATTAATTATTGACTAATATTAATTAAACAATATGATTTCTCCTTTAATTCATAATATATTAATAAATCATAATTAATCCTTTCTCTCCATAATTCATCCTATCAAGTTGCTTTGGTGAAGGCAACCCAAAAGGACCATGCACCATCGAGTCAAGTACATACCAAAATAGTTATGGACTTAGACACTAATCCAACAGTCTCCCACTTGGATAAGTCTAATAACTATTCTGCATATAACTTCAGATCCTGATATGCAATCATAGCTTTCAAAAGTCCTTGTTAACTCTGATCTTATCAGATACGTGTCCTTTAGATAAGGGATCATATATTCCTCCATTCTAGATATCGTATAGACTGATACATGGATTTAAATCATTCTCTCTGTCTATGTGTTGTTTCTCGATTTCCGATTTACAACGACTGACAATAGACTACAATTGAACACATCAAATTAGTCCCGGCTTGGCCAAGCGCTTAGGATGTCATCACTAAATCATCGAGGGGCCCATAGACATCGCTTTCATCCTACATTGGATAAAAGGAACAAATAAACTTTGATTCAATGCTTGCTTGCACTCACTCACCGAATTACACACAACAATATGTTTTATGACACCAAGTTACTAGTGCGTTTACATATTATCAATGTGTAACCGACTCGCAAGATACAACTCACACATCTCGGTTTCAAGAATATAAGATATTATCGTCTCACCAATCACTCGTGATAAAATCCATGAAGTGATCCATGTGAGCGTGGGTTTAATCCAATGCTCAAATCATATTCATAAGCACTGATGAACGTTGCAGCAAACATTTGTTTATGTCTAATACACTTTAGACAATCCACACACCAGTTCACGATAGTCTTCATTCATACCTACTTCCAACATATGAACGACTGTGGTCCGTTCGAATAATTTGATTGTTCTGAACCAATTTAATTATTCAGGAAGTCAAAACATGCAAAATAAAACACAAGAACAATACTAAACCCATATGGCTACAAACTCTGGGTATAAATAAAACATTTTATTTAATCACCATATTGATTACTCATTATTTGTTGTTTTGGGTAATCAACTTTTTACTTGAATTATTACTACACTTGTCCCATGCTCTCAGCATGCACACAATGTTTACCTACGGTCCTTACTTTGTGAAATAGATAAAATGAACACATTTCCAATCTTACTCATTTCACTCCCAATCCTTATCATAAGTATAATAATATCAAATTCTTATTACTTATGCTAGATTCTAACATTTTATGCAATGATTATTTCGTAAAGTCATAGCTCAAAATCATCAAGACTTGGCTAATATCTATCAGAAACAATTCTATAGATATGATGTCTCTCACTCAAAGTACATTCCTTTGAACATCCTTCTTGCATAAAAGTTTCTAATCTAGATATAGATTCTCAATATCCAACTCCCAATATGGAAACATTTCCATATTTGACATATGACAACTCATTCTTAATAGAATCTTATCTATTCATAATAATGTTGATATGGTCCATCCAATACCATACTTCCAACTACTCACTAGCAACCAATCCTCAGTGAACTTTGGATCGTCCTTGGATAGTTGTTTAGTTATCTTAGTCAAAACTGATTCTTGTCCTTTTTCCCTCTAAATGCGCTAGACATTTGGAAATTTTTAGAATGGTCAAATATTATAGCATCTGCAATCGATCCTTTACCCGAAGCGTATGGGATACAATGCATAATGTCTTACATAAAAATACGATACTTTATCAATCTTTTTCCATAATATTTTATGTGTGACATTCGCACAATTCAAACTATGAAGAGGGATGCCGCAAACTAATCGAAATTTTGAGAACGCACTATGTACTCTTGACTAATATTATTAACATTCCACAACCTAAGCCTTTAGATTTGAAATGAAGCATAATATTCTCTCCCTTAATTATAGTAAAACAACTATTCAACCCTTACGACTTTGCAAAGTATAACTCTTGTTTTCTATAATTAATATTGCTAACTTGCAATACTTGCCTTAATAATCATACAAGCACAACATTTATGCTCCCACTATCAGGATGATTATTATCATATAAGCATAACACTTATGCTCCCATTAGCTTTGACATGTATTTAGAAAATAGCTTAACTTTCAGAAAACAATACTTATTGAATTTCTTAAGTTCATATTTCTAATACTTAATGCTTTGATAATCCTTTATCTAATTTTCTCAAACTTATACACCTTTGCCTTAGATAGCTCATATGTGTGTCTAAACAATTCAGACTAATTGCCAAATGTCACAATTCGAATCATGGAAAGGGATACCGTAACCATAATCGAATTTGAGAATACAATTTCACAATCAGTATCTTCTTAAAATCTCTCTTAGTGAAAGCATTTCCTCACAGTCATCTTCATGAAGGAGGAAATCTTATGACACTTAGATTTTAATGGTGTATGTGTTCCTATCCATGCGAATTCGTCAAAACCAAAGTTTGCGACAAATCCAAATTTATATGGACCGAACGTTCTCAATCTTGATCTCTTGCCTTATGGTAACACGGCTGCCCACCATGTCTTCCAAGTAGTTAAGCAGCTCACCCTTTCCTATCAATGTACTTTTCATTGATCAAGGTTCTTGCCATTTATGCGTTCAAATGAGAACTCATAGAACTTACATGCATAATTAAATCTATTGGAACGGCACAGAAACAAGATAGTGTCAACACGATAGGTTGTAAACCTCAAGTCGTGTGCTAGTGATGATTGATAAGGTTTATTCTTGATTTGTTCTTGAAACCTTTCAAGAACTTTGAGACTCCCATTGACTCCTTGACATATAAGATTATCTTGTCAATAAACATTTCTCGACAAACAAATATTCAAGAGTTAGTGTAGCTTTTATGAAGACTAAACATTTCACAAAATTGGTCCTAGTTGGTCTTTGTCTTACCTAAGACATCACAACTTTCCAATTTCAAATGTGCAGTAATAAGAAAACCTTTTTTTTCAAATTCCATATTTGATGAATGTTATAAACCTTCTTAAGACTTGTTACTCAATGTCACAAACTTAACTCTAAGACTTGTTTTGGAGCGAAGTATGATTGGCTTCTTGATTTAACCATTTCTTCAATTCTCGATTCCTTTTCTTAGACATACAATTTCACTAAGACTCGCTTAGAGGATCAATTGAGATATGGTTCTTAATCATTAAGACCTATCATAAAACATAATAAAGGTACTCTCCCTTCTTCTTAGAATAGAGAAAATTTTATCTTTCTGCCTACTTGATTCTTCTTATTCGTTCTGCTATTGATTTAAACTCTTTCAAATCAACTCGGAATTACACTTAATCTTATAAGTATAATCATATCCACTAAACCTTTAGTAAATCATGACGAATATCTTTGTCACTTTTGTTGTGGACTTGATCAACACACAGCCTTGTGTACTTGATCTCCTAGTCTTTCACTTGACACTTTGTCAACGAATTAGTCTAATTTCCAAATATGAAACTTCTCATTCATCATGCAATACTTGTTGTATGATTCCAAGTTTCTATCCAATTGAAACTTGGGCGATGAGAAACTTTCCTTATTTGGTATATTCTTAACCTTTCCACAAATAACATAATTAAGAATCAAATCCATTATTACTAATAATAGAAACTTTCAAACATCAATTTTTCATACACGCCATTGCAAGGATAAATAAATAATATAAAAATCAAAATTTATTTTATTGCGGAAAAATTTGTCCTTACAATGCAATTCAACTGAAAAACTATGTTGTTACATATTCCTAAGCAATCTATTCTAACTCCAAGTAGTAGCTTAAGATTCTAATCTTCAAGTAATGCGATCGTAATCCATTTCTTCACGATTAGATTTTGCTCACTTGTTCCCTTAAGCTTCCTCTCTTTTCTTTGATCCTATGAAATATCGAAATGTAATCTTATCACATCATGTATTTAGAATCTAGAATAGGAACTTAAAAGAGTTATTAATGGATTTTACCTAAAGCAGAGCCATACGTTTTGACTCTTCCATCTCTTAGATCTCTTAGGTAAATAGGGCAGCTTCGTCTCCAATGCCTCTTCTCTTGGCAATAAAAGCAAATTGACTCTTTTGGAACAGCACACGGAACTACCTCTGAATTTGCCTTTCTCTTATGATCAAAAATTTTCGATCATGGCATGCCTTTCGTTGCCATTGCCTATATCCATAGAGGTCTGGAAGGCCGATCTACCAATCAACTTTGCTTTTCCAGTGCGCCAGATCATTGTTGATTCAGCAGCAATAAGCATATAGGTGAGATCAATGAGGGTTACGTTGTGGTTCATCATATAGTACTCTCTTATGAACTTACTATATGAGTCAGGAAGTGACTGAAGAACCCAGTCAATGGCCAGCTCTTCACAGACAATAGATCTTAACATTCTTAATCTATCAATGTGTGACTTCATCTCTAGGATGTGTGCACACACTGACTTTCCTTCTTCATGTTTACTTGACAAAAGGGCTTGAGTGAGTTTGAACTTTCCAATCTTTTGAACTTGTGGGTTAGGGAGAATAATAGGAGGAGGTGGAGGAAGTGAAGCATGATCTCGTGTTCCTCGATCGAATCGTGGAATATCATCTTTGTGTGAAAAGCTTGTTCCACGGGATTTGGGAAGACCATAGTTGTCATACTTTGACATCTACAAAACGGGAGAAAAATTAAATTCAAGTTAGTTGATTGATTGAGTCCTTAATAAATCACCCAAATGAGATATTAAGGCTAGGACCCAACACAATACTCTACAACGTAGAAAAGGGATGTCGTAATCTAGTTGCAGAATATTTGAAGGTAAGTGAATGACGATTCACTAATTTCCACCATGAAAAATGAAAAAAAAAAATTTAAGTTTTAAATCTATTGAAAATTCCTAGATATTTTGAGATTCATTGAACCTTTCAATGGCATGTTTAAATCTCGATATGCCCTCTAGTTTGTGACTGGGATACCGAGGATCACAAAGCGGGTGTGAATAACCATGCAAACTTACATGGTGCCCCCACATGTTACAGTCACCTATTCGATGTGCCGGTTAACCACACACGCTCCACCGAACTATGACAAACATTGAGTCACCCTTTGCTACCTTTGCTTAGAACCATTTAGTGTGTCGGTTAACCACACACGCTCCACTAACGTCTTCGCAAGGGCACAAAGTGTAATTTCATGGAATTGCATCAATTCACTTTTGCCTAAAGTAACTAAGATTGAGAATTTTATGAAAGCATTTAGTTACTTTTGTACTTCATTATACTTATAATGGAAGGTTTCTATCCTATCCTACCCGTTCGACTAACGACCCTCCACTAGTCAAGAGTACGGTGGGTAAGAGTGGATACCCATTCAATCGTCATTTTATAGGCAATTTCCTTAAACACCCTTTATAGACCAGCTTCGTGAATGAGGCCTACTAACGGTAAGACTTGACACTTTACTCATACATATATAATATTAGACTTTTAATGATATATATAGTTTAAGGTGTATTTTACACTTTTAAAATACTAGGTGGTCTAATTTAATAATTATACACTTTAATTAATTAATAAAACCATAAGGGTGTGATATGAACTTTTTAAAACAATACTAGGGTTTTAGAATTTAACATTTCTAAATTAAACTTTTAATCAACTTTTAAATTCTAAAACTTGAGGGCAAGTTTTGAAACATTTCAAAACATTAGGGTTTCAACTATTTAAATTTTAAAACGAAACATTTAAGTTCAAATTTAAACTAATAAACCTAAAAGGTAGATAATTGAAACTTTTTCACAACATAAAGATCAAATAACAAATAATAGAAATTAAACAATTAATTTGGTCATTATCTATATTTGACCTAATTTCAATTTCTTGCAAGATAAGTTACCCAATTAATACAAATAATCAATCTTTAATCATATAAGGAAGTTATTATCTAATCAATTAGTAATTATCTTTTGTTTGGTCAAGGATATACTCAAATATATCATTAAAATCAGATTTTAATGACCAACAGTTAAGGCAAGTATCCTCAAGTAAAACAGCAAGAAATCCCGAAACTACCTCCTTCTGACGCTCGAACTCGCCGAGTTCCTCTATGGACTCGCCGAGTTGGAGCTACTCGCTGAGTCCACATTGGAACTCGCCGAGTTCATCAGACAGGGGACCAAAAATTCGATTTTTTGAAGCTTGAACAAATAACCAAGGCATCAATACAATAGAAACCAATCTAGGCTCTGATACCACTGATGGGTTTTTGCCATTAAAACATCCTATGTGCTCATGCAAACCCTAATGCTTTGATCTAGGTTTCTCTATTGTACATGCAACTCATCCAAGACTTTAAACCCTAGTTCTAGCATACAATTAATCATATTAACATGGGAAATGGTTATTAGATCTTACCTTGATTGTTATGTAGCAATAACAATCTCAAATCCTCCTTGTAATGACTTTAGAAAGCTTAGAATCACAAGTGTCACTCCTCTATTGGTTCACAAACACCAAGAGCAAGAGGATGAAGAATAAGGAGAGAGGAGACACCCAAAAATGGCTGGAAACCCTAATCAATTAGTTCACCACGTTTTTGAGTCTCAAGGGTCCTTTAAATAGTGAGTCTATTAGGGTTATCAAACAAGGAAACCCTAATTTGACTGCTTAGGCCCTAAGCAACCCATGGACTCCTTCGTTAAAGGCCTAGGACGATTTCTAATGGGTTTCCCCATAGAATTCGTCCACCCCTCTAATATGGAGTCCACTAGCTCAATATTCAACTATCATACAATTGATAGTTCTAGTCCCTTAAGTTTAATTAATGTCTTTTAGCCACAAAATTAATTCCTAATTAATTATTGACTAATATTAATTAAACAATATGATTTCTCCTTTAATTCATAATATATTAATAAATCATAATTAATCCTTTCTCTCCATAATTCATCCTATCAAGTTGCTTTGGTGAAGGCAACCCAAAAGGACCATGCACCATCGAGTCAAGTACATACCAAAATAGTTATGGACTTAGACACTAATCCAACAAAAATTTCTTTCAAAAAGGAAATTTTTATAAAAGGGTTTTTTGATACAAAAAAAGGTGTGGTGCATGCAATCAACCAAGCTCATGTAAGTTTTCCCAAAATACCCATACATGTTATATGATATGATTTGATTTGTGAATCTGTGAATCGCATGCTAGTTAGGGCTAATGATTTGCTCAATATTTGCATGATTGAGTGCTAGGATAGATTCCTTTGTATACCTATATTATGAGCTTGTAGAATGACATGCTAGTGTTGATCAGTCAGTGATAGCATGGTCTGATTAGGTTATGCATGTAACATTCCGTTTAAAATAGAATAATTAAATAATAAATCCGGAACCCCGAGGTGTAATTATTATTATTATTATTATTTTAGATTATTATAGCAAAATAAAATAATAATTAGTGGGGTGTTGGTTTCGGGGAGCCAAATGACATGATTTGGAGTTTCGGGGGATTATAGTGTAATTTCGGAATTTATTTTGAAAAATATTTTAGAAGACAGGGTATGATTGGTAACTTTTGGACTTCTTATGAGAGGATTTATGGGGACCAGGGGCTAGATGGTAATTTTTGGATTTGAATTGAGAAGACTGTGAAGGGGAGGGACCAGAGTTGCCAAATTCGTTTAATAGTTTGAATGGAGTCACGAGACTTAAACCCGTGCCTTCCATTCCTGGATGAAGATGCACCGGCCGCTAAACCCTAACCCTAAGCTTCAGCCGCCACTATTCTTGGTGTTCTCTTTAGCCGCCGCCATGTGTTGTCTCTCGACCGCGCCGATTTGCTGTTGTAAACGACCGAGGGAGCCACCTCTGTCCGTTGTTGCACTGAGTTATCGAGCAATTGTGGCTACCTTTCCTTCCGGCAAACTCGAGTGACCGCCCATCCCTGCTGTCTTCTTCTTCTTCCTATATCGTTACACGGTCACCATTTCGGGCGTCTGTTGCGGCTGACGTTTTCCTCCGACTGACATGCGCCACCGCTCGATTGCTACCGCTGCTGCACCGCCACCGACGAAACCGGGAGCCGCCAAGTCGAGGACCAACGACGGACGTTGTGATCACTACTGTGACAGACGCGACCACCTCCTTGTCGCAAACGATGTCCTCCCTTCTCTGTTTCTGTTCGGGTCGCCACTAGCGGTCACTACCGCCACCAAACAACCCTATTGGAGACCTTGGAGTTGTACCATCCATAAAGGAGCCCATGGAAATTTTATGTGATAATGAAGGAGCAGTTGCCTTAACCAAGGAACCAAGGGATCATGGCAAATCTAAACATATCGACAGAAAATACCACTTCATCAGACATTGGGTAGAAGAAGGACTCCTCGTGGTCAAGAGGGTATTGTCAGAAGAGAATCTTGCGGATCCCCTAACAAAGGGCCTAAGTAAGATCAAGCACGTTCAGCATGCAATGAGCATTGGTATGAAGGACGATATTAGTTTTAGTGATTATATAGATGTTTAGAAACTTGTAATAGATAAATGTAATTGACATTTGATGATTAAGTAATGGAGATTTACTTATGAGTAAAGTTTATTGTCTTGTGTCAATTGTTTTCTATTGTTTCACTTTTGCATGTTTACTTCCAGAATAATTATATTATTCAAATTATCCATAGTCGATCATACTTTGGGAGTAAGTAATAAGGCAAGACTGTCATGAATTGGTTTGTAGATTGTCTAACTGTTTAGAAATAGCAAAGGTTTGCTACAACATTCATGAGTACTTCTGATATAAGATTTAAGTATTGGATTAAACCCACGCTCATTTGAATCGCTTCATGGAATTTATCACGAGTGATTGTGATACGATAATATCGTATAGTCTTAAAATCGAGATATATGAGTTGTTGTTTACGAGTTGGTTGTGCATTGATAATGCGTAAACACATCAGTAACTTGATGTTATAAAATGTATTGTTGTGTATGATTTGATGAGTAAATAGTACAAGCATATAAGTTAAAGTTTATCTGTTCCTTTTATCCTAAGAGGGTAAAAGCGATATCTTAGGCCCCTCGATGATTTTGTGTTGACTTAAATGTCGGGCCCGGTCCGGATTGAATTGATGTGTTCAATTATGTTCTTTGTCAAACAAATCAGAAATCGGGAAACAAACTGTTGGACATTGAGAATGATTATGTTCCATGTCTTTGTCCACACGATATCTTGTAGAACGGAGGATTATATGATCCCTTATCTAAAGGACGCGTCATTGAGTAGGTCAGATTTCGACAACGACTTTCGAAAACAACGATTGCTAATCGGATTTTGAAGTCATACTTGCAGTTATAGTTATTAGACTTATCCAATTGGGAGACTGTTGGATTAGGTGCTTAAGACCATAACTATAATTGGTATGTACTTGATTTGATTGTAGCATGGTCCTTTTGGGTTGCCTTCACCATAACAACTGGACAGGATGAGCTTTGGAGAAAGAGGTTAATAAATGGTTTATTAATATATTATAAGAATAATATATTAATTAGTAATCATATTATTTAATTAGTGTTTAGTCATAAATTAATTTGGAATTAATTTAGTGGTTAAAGGAACTGATTAAAAGAACGGGGACTGATTATGTAAATCAGTGATAGTTGCAGTTTTGGGCTAATGGACTCTATTGAAAGGGGGTGGACGAAAATCTATGGCAAGCCCCATAGAGTTCTCGTCCAAGGCCTATCATACGGGGTCCATGGACTGCTTAGGGCCTAAGCAAGGAGATTAAGGTTTCCATCTAAAAACCCTGCCAGCCTCAACTATAAAAGGAACCCCAGCCTCTAGAAATCGGTCGACCTGCTTCCCAAGAGAAACCCTAGCCAATTTCTACCTCATTATCCCCATTCTTTGCTTGTGGTATTTGTGACTCCATTAGAGGTGCAACGCTTGGGGCACTAGGCTTTCGAAGGTCAAGGAATTGTAGAAGGATTACTTGTTATTACAAGATAACAAGAAAGGTGAGATCTAAACCCTATTAATTTTGATTTTATATATACTAGAATTAGGGTTATGGATTTGGAAATCTTGTTTGTATGTATAACTTGAGAAAAACCTAGATCCAAAGCAATTAAGGTTGCATGTGCACATAGGAATGTAGATATTCTAAAAAACCGTCAAAGCTTGGTTCATAGCAGACTCTGGTCTTGGTAACCTTCAGGATCATCTTGAAGGTTTTCTCGAGCTAGTGGTGTAGTGATGGAATCCGTTCAGTTCAGTATGGGGTCTTGTTTTGACCGATTGTGAAGATGCTTTCTGTTGATTATGGTGGCATGTCGATTATCTCTGGTGTTTATTTTCTCTTCGAGTGAGATTTGGTTCTCTTAAGTATGTGTATGGTGGGTTCCGTGTGAGCTGGGCAATATGGCTTTGGGGCTCTTGGTTCAAGTTATGTGCATAGTTCTCTTGGGTTTCAACTTCTGATTGGATCAAGAGTTTGAGCGTTATCCTTTCTACGGATCATGCAAGACTTTGTTTTCGTCAGGATTGCTTGGGTAGCAGCTATGTGGTGTTCAGTGGCGTTGTGAGAGTGTCTTCCAGGTCTATGCGTTATTAGAAGCATTCCGGTCATTGGTTGTGGGCCTAGTAATCATTATGGTTCGTTTCTTCCGCGTGTAGTGTCTTCGGGGTTGACACGTTGATGGGGTCGGGAGAATCATAAATTTGTTGATTGGATAAGGTAAGTAGTAAGTATTGAGGGAAGTATCAGTTAGGCATCTGAAAGTCTGGACAAATTGTATGCAATAATTCCAATTGTTCGCAAGCGGTTGTTAGATCTGTGTTTCTCAAGTTGGAAATTCCTTATGCAGTCATAAGTTGTAAAGTTCTTGGGGATTGTATCGAGTGAGTGCCTAAGTGGGAGTGCATCGGAGTCAGTAAGGGTTGGCTGTATCGCAAAAGTTCATGGTTTAATCGTTGTTACTAGCGGTGGTCGGTAATGGCATAACAAAGAGTCAAGGGTGTTAAGATTTTGGGATTATTTTTATGGTTTGATTTTGGGATATGTTCGCGGTCAGTGTGTCTCAAGGATCATTCTTCATGGTTCTGGTAATGCTCCAGTTAGGGACTGGGGTGGATTCAAATGGATGGTTCTACCATTGTGAAGGTTGGGCTAGTGAGGAGGTTTCGAGCTTCTAGTATCAGTATTTTGAGTTGTATTAGTGGCGTAGGATTTCACGTATGCGTGGAGAGATTTGGTGTGTATGAAAAGATAAGTCACTCATAGCATGATAAAATAATCTTAGAGTTATTGGTTTAACCCTGTTGCGCAGCTCTCATCTGAGTCTAACCGTTACAAGAATGAATCTTCTACTCAAAGGATTATATGAGCCTTCTGTCAAGTATAAGTGTTTTGTTGCTATATATGGTGAGTGACTTTGTTTCCCCTTTTCGGCAGCATGTGATCAGGGGCTGGAAGCATTTTTTTGGTGCAAGACTCTATGAGGTTGGCTTGGCGACAATTCAATAGGGGAGGTATGATAGGGAGTCAGACCATTGAGACTTTAGGTTTCAGATCTCGGGGAAGGTAAGGTTGGGTTCTATTCACAATACTGGGGATTCGTTCTTCACCAGGATTGAAGAACTATTTTAAGGATGGTTTCAGTAGGCCTGGATAGGCCGTTGTATGATCATAATTGGGAGTGTTATGATTGGTTGTTTTCATTGAGAATTGGCATAGGCTGTTTCAACGTGGGCGGTTTGACGGGAAATCAGGGCATTGTAGATTTCGGGTCTCAGGAAAGTAGAGGTGGTTTGCAAGGACTGAAGGTTTGATTAGTGTCTTGGGATGGAAGTTTCGTTTGGGTTTCGGTTGTTTCGAGAAGATTGTTCTAGGCGCATAATTTCCGATTGTGATCTCCAGGCTGGTTGTTTTGTTATGAGTATTGGCAAAGAAAGATTTCGAGGACGAAATCGAATTTAAGCGGGGGGAGAGTTGTAACACCCCAGTTTCTAGTAGTTTTAAATCCATCCCTTGAGTTTTAATTATGTCACTTTTAGTCCTTGGTTTGGAATGGAGTGACCATGGGAAGCCCTAGTGGCAAAATGGTGATTTATGGAGCAGGAGCTGTATGTTGGGCGTACATGTGAGTACGCTGAGCGTACTAGGACGTGCCTAGTACGCTGGGCATACACTATGTACGCATGGCGTACGTATGTCCGGGTGAAAACCCTAATTCTTGATGTTGGTGGGGTATTTAAGCATCTTATGAACCATTTCACCCATCTTTTTCCAGCCTCTAAGTCCTTGAGTCATTTTGGCAAAACCCTAGCTTCTCTAGAGTGTATGTATGAGCTAAGAATGTGCTTCTTGTGTGGTTGGAGAATAAGAAGTTGCAACAAGGTGATTAAAGAGTGAAGTAAGCTTATAGATCTTGGATCAACACTTCATGAAGAAGCTCCATAAGGTAAAAAGCTTCTACCTTTGTGCTTGAATTTCTTAGATCTTTTTATAGTAGTTTTTGGTGTTCTTTTTGTCCCATAAATCCCATTGTTCTGCATGCTTCGTTTTGGACGTTTCGGGTTGTCTTTTCAGACCCTAGGATGGGTTCTAAGACATAAAAATGAGGTCCCTTGAGCTAGTTTGGTCCCTAGTTCTTTGTAGGAGGTCTTAATGGATTAAGACCATGTATTTAGCCCTTTTTGGTTGACTAACGTCTTAAAGTTTGAGACTTTATGGTTCTTGAGTGCTTTTGAGTCATGGATCTGAACTTTGGGCTTAAGTGCTTAAGCCATTAAGCACTTATCATGATTTTGGGTCTTTGCGAGGGTATGTCCCGTGTAAGTTGTTGTACGCCCTACATACGGAGTCAACCACCCCGATGGTGGTCAATATGAGGCGAAGTACGCCCAGCGTACCGAAGGAGAACACCTCACGTACGTCCTCTGTTTGGATTTCGGACTTGGGCTTCGGGTATTAGGCCATCTGTTGGGCTTTGATACTTGGGCCATAATGGACTAACTAGACAAGTGTGTTTTGGGCTAATTAGAGGATCAGACCTTTGGATAAGGCCCAACTTAGAAAATTGGGTCAAGTGTGGACCTTGATGTAATTTGGGCCTTTTGGATCAAGATTTGGGTTTGGTTTGCATTGGGTTGTGTTGGGCCGTTTAGGATTTTAAGGTTTGGGCTTTTTGCTTGCTGGATTTTCTTGAGTGAAGGCCATGAAAGGAATTAGGCCCAATTTGGAAAATTGGGCCATAATCGGACTTAAGGAGTTTATTTTGATGTTGGGCCTTTTTTCATTAGTTGGGCCTTGACTTTGGGCCATGCTTGAGGAAGGGTAAAAAGGTCTTTTACCCTGAATTGGACTCATAGTATGAGTCAGTGGCTATATGTTGATGGATTGTCATTTTGGTGACTGTTAGCATGCATGTGATAATGGAACCGCACTTGGAGATTGTTCATGGAATCAATTGCTGATGGGGTGATGTCTTGATGCTGGAGATTCGGGGATCTGGCAGCCAGCAGCCAGAGATCGTCTGTGTATTCGGCGGTGCGAGGTGAGTTTTCCTCACTGTACTTATGGGTCGAAGGCACCAAAGCCAGCCATCTGGATTGTTATCCTAGTTATAGTATGTTTGTATGCTGTTATGATCTGTTAGATCGGTATCCTAGTAGATATGATGTTGTTGTGTTGTTATGATTTGTTAGATCGATATCCTGGTAGATAGGATGATGTTATTCTTATCGATTTGTATGATCTATGCTTGCATGTTGATTGATTATGTGTTTATGAGTTATGTAAATGTCGACATGTGTGTGTGTGGTTAGGTTGAGGCGGTCCTGCTGTGTGCTGAAGGCTAACAGACCTAGGGCGGACCGGATAGATTGAAGGACTACGAGGCAGTCCAATCAGGCCGAAGACCCGGCGAACGGCCCAAATATCATGCCGAAGGCTCGGGAGCGGTCCGGATAGGTTGTAGGCCCTGCGAGGAGATCCAGTCATGTCGAAGGCTCGGGAGCGGTCCAGATAGGTTGTAGGCCCTGCAAGGTGGTCCTGTCAGGTCGAAGGATCAGTGTGCATGCTGTTATTTGTATATGTTATCTGGTTGGGTGTTGGTACTTTGGGGGAATTCACTAAGCTTCGTGCTTACAGTTTTGGTTTATGATTTCAAGTACTTCAATGGATCTTAACAAGGTGAAGGCATGGCCTTAAACATCCTTGTGTTTCGAATTGATGATTTCTGGGAAACTCTAATAATGTGAACGTTTTGAAAACTGTGTTGAGAAAGGTTTCGATTTTAAAATACGGTTTTGGAATTAATGGGTTTTGTAGACACTTCTATAGAAAAATTATTGTTTTGAAAAGTTTTAATTTTATGAAAATTTTAGGGATGTTACAGAGTCCAGCAACCCAGTTTTGCAACTATCAATGATTTGTAAAACAGTCTCTGTTCTTTTAATCAGTTCCTTTGATCCTAAAATTAATTCTAAATTAATTTCTGATGAAATACTAATTAAATAACATGATTTCTAATTAATATATTATTCTCATAATATATTAATAAATTAATTTTTTAACCACTCTTTCCACAAGTCATCATGTCAAGTTGTTAAAGTGAAAGCCACCCAAAAGGATCATGTTACAATCAAATCAAGTTTATACCAATTATAATTATGAGCTTAGACACCTAATACAACAAATACACGATTACTTGTCAGAGATACTCTTTTACTTTGACCCTGACTCTGCCATTGGCTGATAAACTATCTGAAATTTATATAATGATATAAAAGGGCATTTAAAAAATATGTCTATAATTAATTAAGGGGTATATTTGAAAAATTAAAAAAAAAACTTTAAAAAAACTAGTTTAAGTAGCTTTTAAAACGATAGCTTATAAACTACTTTTTTGGTTTGCCAAACATGACAACTTAAAAAAGATCGAAAAATAAGTTAGCTTATCAACTAGTTGTGGCGCGCCAAACATAGTCTAAATCATTAAGACTTTGATTATTATTAGGTTTTGTTTTGTAAAAATGACAAAAAAAAAATTGTTATGTAACATTTGAATTGAAACTGTTGGTTGTAATAAATGGGCAACTAAAATGAGAAGACGAAATGATGAAACCATCTAAGTGGATACTAATATAATCTGTAAAAGAGTTAGATGAAATGATAATAATATTAAAAATAGGGTTCTAATGTGGACAAAATTAAAATCTTATTACCCTTTTTAAACGGTTATAACAACCATGTTGGCGTAGTATGTATAAAAAAAGACCTTAGGGACCTAATATGGACAAAATTAAAACCTTATTATGCTCTTTAAACGGTTATAAAAACCATATTAGTATAATATGTACAAAAAAACCTTAGAAACCTAATATGGACAAAATTAAAATCTTATTATCCTCGGTTATTAACCACCATAAATATTGACAGTTATTTGATCGGAAATTTCTTGAAGCTATAATGGGATGTCTTACTAATCTACCCTAATAAATGAAAGATCTTTTTGACAGGTGACTCTTCCTCAAGACTTTTGTCACATGTCATTATATGAGATTTTTAAATTATTTAAATTCTACATGTCATTATGTGATATTTTTATTTTTTATTAATAAAAAAATAATCAATTCCACTAATTAATACCTCTTTATATATGCAAAGTATTGATTGTAATAAATGTGTAAATCAACACAACAATTATTGAGACATTTATTATTTAACGTAATTATATATTTATTTAAATTTCACATGTCTGTGGTATTTTCCTTTTTATAAATGAAAAGTTAATTAATTTCACTAACTAATACATATATTACATATACAAACTATTCATTGTAGTAAATGTCTAAACAAACACAATAATTATTGAAACGTTTATTATTTAAAGTAACTATATTTTTCTGCATAAAATGAATATAATAATAAACAGGTTGTTTTTTTTCAAACACTAAAAACATTTATTATAAATGTTTTTGTTACCTGAATAAAAATAATGAAATGTTATAACTAATATTGTTAAATTGAGATATAATTATTTTAGTGGTGGGTTCTAAAATTTTAAATTTTCTGTAGTTAATTCTTTTTTAATCTTGTTAGAATTTCAGATAATGTAGACATGAGTAAAAATTTGTTGTTGTTCCGTTATTATGTAGTACACGTGTCTATCTAGAATATATTTTTTTAAAATGTCATAGTTTTTTATTAATATAGATTGAATTAATTACTTATTCATTATATAATAATTTTAGTGGTGAGTTTTAAGATTTTAAATTCTCTTTAGCTAATTATCTTTTAATCTTGTTAGAATTTGAGATGATGTAGATATGAGTAAAAATTTATAGTTGACCCATTACTATATAGCACACGTGTCTATCTAGAATATTTATTTTTAAAATATGCCATAGTTTTTTTATTAATATAGATTGAATTATTTACTTATTTATTATATCGTTTGTATTTATGTAAAAATGTTTACTTTAAAAAATATTTAATGTTTACACTGATATTAAACTTTTATTTTTAATAAATTTATATAGTACATGAGTGTCACACCTAATCCTTAATTAAAGAAAGATATTTGATATTCTCCAATAAAATGTCAATCGGCAAACACCGACACATATATACAAGGTAATAATGCTTATTACTTTTTTTCCTATATTGAAGCATTGCTAATCCTCAAGCATTTGTAAAGGTATCATTAAATTAAATGGCATTTGTTGTTTAATTAGGCATGAAAAAGTCTTATGTATTTAACCTTATTCATAAGTTTTTTTTATATGTATTATTAATTGTAAGAATAAACTATAAACTTAACCTTTTTCATAAGTTTTTATAAACCTTATTCTAAATACTTTTTTTTTTACATTTTTTTATATATCGTTTTTATAAAAATGATGATTTTTTATTTGTTTATTATTTTGTAAGGAGGGTTAATTGAGATTCCACAACTTACTAAAGCATTATACTTGAAATATTTACGTATTTAAGTTTGTAAAATAAAAGGGTTTTAAAAGCATTATACCATATATTTAAGTATAGGGATAATGACTTGAAAGGGAACGAATTTTCGACTTTGTTCACATTTAGTCACTAAACTTTTTTTCGTTATCTATTTGCCATTGAACTATTGAAACTGTTCACATTTTACCCTTATGACCGGCTGTTACCGGTCATAAGGGTAAAATATGAACAATTTCAATAGTTTAGTGGCAAATAGATAACAAAAAAAAAGTTTAGTGACTAAATGTGAATAAAATCGAAAGTTCGTTTCCCTCTAAAAAGTTCAATGACTAAATGTGAACAAACTTCCTATTGTATTATGTTTTTGTTTAATTGTAGCAACATTTGTTGATGAAGAAATCTATGAAATAAAAAAAAACAAAATGTAACATCTAGATTTCCAGGTATCATAATTTAAGTATTTTTCTTTTGAGTTAAGAAGAGAGACTCGACTGATGACTCGGATTAATGAATGGACTCGACGAGTCGGTGAGGCGACTAGACGAGTCCGCGCTGTTGGCAGAAACCCTAAATCTTTGGGCCCGAGCCATATTTAAAGGCACTTATGGCCTTCAATTGCAACTACCTTTCCCATAAGTGAGAACCCTAGCGAGCTTGAGTGTGTAGAGTGAGAGGAAGAGCTAACTTGAGCTTTTTGGTGTGATTTTGCAAGAAAGGAGAAGAGTTCCAGCAAGAGGGGCCAAGGAAGGTTATTGCTCTGAGTTATTCAAGCAAGGAGCTTCATTCTGAGGTACAAAAATGAACCCCTTTCTTTTGTGTAGATTTCATTACGAGTTCAGACAATGTTGTAACTACGTATTCATGGGATGTCACAAATTCCACATGCCAAACCAATGGTCATAATTCACATCAGTGAGAATGGTTCATTTTTTTGTAAAACCAAAATCAAATTGGAATTTTTGATTTTTTATTTTGGAAAATGTCAAACCATTGGTTTTTTATTTCGGTTTCAGTTTTTTGTTTTTTTTAATATATTTTCAGGGTTTTGTTTTTTTTGTTTTTTTTTTATTTCATAGATTTCTTCATCAACAAATGTTGCTACAATTTAACAAAAATAAATAATTTGCTAAAACATAATACAAGAGAAAGTTTGTTCACATTTAGTCATTGAACTTTTTAGAGGGAAACGAACTTTCGATTTTGTTCATATTTAGTCACTAAACTTTTTTTCGTTATCTATTTGCCACTAAACTATTGAAATTGTTCACATTTTACCCTTATGACCAGTAACAGCCGGTCATAAGGGTAAAATGTGAACAGTTTCAATAGTTCAATGACAAATAGATAACGAAAAAAAGTTTAGTGACTAAATGTGAAAAAAATCGAAAGTTCGTTAGCCTTTCAAGTCATTATCCCTTAAGTATACAATGCGAAATCTATTTGAAAGGAAATGAAACAAAAGGAATTTAAAGTGGCTTTGTTTTTATGAAGTTTTGAATGTATTCTATAGTGTATACTTATACTTTCAGAATGTCTTTGAATAAATATATTTGTTAGAATTTCTTTATATATATATATATATATATATATATATATATATATATATATATATATATATATATATATATATATATATGCATTCCTTAATTATAATCTTCTAGTTACAAGAAAATTGGCTCACTTACTTATGATTCTTAAAAAAGATCAAGTGATATGAACTTTTTTGTATGGGTGGAATCAAATGAGCTAGCAAATATGAATTTCCTCTAGTGCACTTTGGATTTGAAAATAAGATCAACTCATTTTGGATTTTATTAAAAAATCTAGAGCATTATGGATTCTAGTAGAAGATGAAAGTGTATTATATTAGATTGTATTTCTGAAAAAATACATTCTGAAATCATTTCGAGAGCAATTTGATTTCTTTAGTTTTTTAATGCATTCTGGATTACTACTTGGCAGATCCATATCTTTCATAATTGTAAAAATAAGAGTTACATGTATCATATGCGTATGTAAGCAGATCATATGTATTCTTAAAGATTGTTATTGTAAAAATTCGTTTTTGGTGTATTCTAAAAGAATGATATTGTGGATTGGTAATGTTGTTGCAATCAAATTTCAAGAATCTCAACAAATCTGATCAAAATTATTAATTAACAACAAAAAAAATCACAAATGAAAACATTTTGTCATAATGAAAAATTAATTTTGAATTAGTGTCTGAATGTATTCTTTTAGAATATATACATATTATTTCAAAAAAAATCCATTGATTTTCAGCAGAATCCCTACAAAAGAGATTTTTTCCTTTTATAATTCTCGTCTAGAAGACTAAAATACCTTTGTAGCAGTTATTTTTTGGAAAATGGTTAATTAATTGATTTTAATATAATTACAAAAAAAATTATTAAATGATGGGTCTAAATTTGTTTTTCTTGAATTCTCATTGGTCCATTCAGCCACATATTACTTGTTGTCCATATTATAACACTAGGTGTAAATTTAGAAATTTTAAAATTAAGAGGAAAGTCAATTAATGAAATTGATATACATTTATTATTACATTTATTATTATTATTACATTTAAATATTATGTGGAATATGATAAAATGAAAAAAAAACCCACAAAATTCCATGTGGAAAAAATTTAGTTAAAAATAACCACAAATTGACATTTGTGAAATTGAAGGAGAGCATGTCATGTGACAAAAAAAGTTCTTTATTATTAGGGAGGATATCCCTATATAAGGTTGAGTTATTGTGTGAACTAAAAAAAAACGCGAGAACATGCAAACTCCAAAGTCGTAGCTGAAACTTATGAGTCCGCAGTCATATAACTACGACTAATCATACGCCCGCAATCAATATGACTGTTGATATATATATATATATATATATATATATATATAGGCTTAGGTTATTCTGTTTTTGCTAACTGTTTTGTGTCAGAATGCACAAATATGGACCATCGGATGGAATATAATCAATGGTCCTGACCTGAGAGTCTGTGATATTACAATAATGTAGCATGTACCATATAATCACTCTCCTAATTTTAAAAATCTGAATTTTTAAAGTAATTCAATATTAATTGATTTAATTCTAATGTATTTTTTATAATAACCGAATTTATTCTGTCAGAATGACATTTTGTTAGAATGATATATTCTATGAGAATGTCAGAATACATATTGAATGCTAGAATACATATTCCTATAGAATGAATATCAATTCATATCTTGAAACATTCTTTTAATTCAGGTCATTTTAACAGAATACGTTTATGAGTATCTTGAAACATTCTTAACCATAAAGAATAAATATTCTGACAGAATATATATTTTGACGAACTGAACTTCTTGAAAAATAACAAATTCTTGAACCATCAATTGAAGAATAAAAACAAAAATTACACTAATTCTTAAAGAATATGGGTAAGAATTACTAAGAATTACATTTATTGTTAAAAAATAAAACTAAGAACGGTTAAAAAAAACATCAAAATCTAACAAAAGACATTGATTCGTTCTAAAAGAATATTGTTGTTGAGAATCACTTTCAATTTTGCAATCCGTTCTTCAATCATCTGTGAAACGAAATCCATTTGTAGTTTAGAACCCAATAACACATTAGCAAATGAAAAATAAAAAACTAAAGTCTTTTGTACAAATCTGAAGACCTGTGAATTGCTCCCAAATCCATAACCAATAATTGTAGAAAATGCACAAATTAGTGATGAAATATCATGATTCCATTGTAACAGAATTGAAATTCTTGATTCCATTATGACAGAATTGGATTCAATTCTAGCATAGTACAAATGGCTTTCAATTAGTTGGATCAAGGGCTCAACTGCATTCTCCATTCCAATCCCTAGATTTACTGATCTACAAAATTCATTCAATACAAATAAATAAATAAATAACGGGATTTGCATAAAATCAAGAAACGGTGAAGAAATCAACACCTTTGTGAAAGAATATGTTTGGGAGTAATAAAAGTAAAGAAAAAAAAACATGTCGATAGAAAAAGGTTCTTAATTTGCAAGAAATGGGGAAGAAATCAACACGGAACCACTAAATCTAATAGATAGAATTAAATGCCTATTTT
Organism: Lactuca sativa; assembly: GCF_002870075.4. Taxonomy (NCBI): domain Eukaryota; kingdom Viridiplantae; phylum Streptophyta; class Magnoliopsida; order Asterales; family Asteraceae; genus Lactuca; species Lactuca sativa. The sequence goes on from NC_056626.2 coordinate 21,397,533, forward strand.
ATTATAAAGCAATACATTTTACCTCAAAATTATGTGTTCGTATGTTTCAAGTCGAAATACATTCGACAAATCGTGATGAACCTTAAATTGTTAGGATTTGGGTTATAATGGAAACCAGTAAGACTAGAACAAACTTAAATTTCTGTTCGACAATGATGAATTGTGGTAGGAAAAAGCTTGGGTTGTATAACGTTGTTGCGGTGGTTTTGGTGCACATCGGCTGTTGCAGTGGTGGTGTAGGAATAAGGAATCGTTGTCAATTAAGAAAGTGAAGGCAACCGGTGTACTATCCGAACCTACAACTATTCGGTACTTGCATAGTTTCTTGAAGCCCTTTGATTCGTTGAAGAATGAAGAATTTGGTGGTGGTGTGTATGTGCGAGTGGTGATCAGCGATGGAGATGAAAGTGTGAAGCCGACTCCTTTGATTTCCTTTTCTTTTGTAGGTGAAGAAGACGTGAGATAAAAGAGAGAGATTGGGTCAAACCAAATTATTTTGTTTCTTTAATTGAAGAGATTTAATTAAATTATCTCATTAATTGAATGTGTCAAAAACCCCAAAACACCCTTATTCATTTAATAAATTATGTAATTATTTGCTAAATTGTGATTGGTGTATTTAAGAACATAATATTTGTTAGAAACATTTGAACACACACACACACACACACACACACATATATATATATATATATATATATATATATATATATATATATATATATATATATATATATATATATATATATATATATATCCCTAGTAAAAAAAAGGTAGCAAAAAGAAATCGTTAGACTTTTTTTAGCCTAGATATTGTTTATACGATGCATTTCGTTAATATTTGTGGTTTTGATTTTGAAAAATGATATTGAGATTAGTAGTTCTTAAGTTTTTTGTGGTTCTCAAAAGAACTTTATATATATATATATATATATATATATATATATATATATATATATATATATATATATATATATATATATATATATATATATATATATATATATATATATATATATATATATATATATATATATATATATATGGGGGTGGGTATGTGTGATGTGTAATAGAAGATGCGTTCCAGAGTTGGGAGGATGTAGACTAACATCCTTTGAAATTTTGAATACAAAGAATCTAAAGATTAATCCAAGAAGATAACTTATCATCACCCACCAACTGTCCATGCTCTTGCCTTTTGTAGTTTTGTTTCATAGAAACCAGAGTAAATTAGCGGAATGGTCCCTATGGTTTGGTGTAATTAGTATTTTTGGTCTTTAACTTATTTTTTTAATTTAGAAGGTCTTTACTGTTTATTTTTGTTACGTTGTTCCTATAATTTGTTTTTGTTACACGTTTGGTCCTAATCTTACCTAAAAAACTATTCTTTAAATAGGGAAAATGATAGGGTAGGTAAGATAAGATGAGAGAGGGGGTGAGATTGGGGGTCTGGTTATTAAAATAAATCAAAAATTCAATGACAAAATAGTCTTTTTTGGTAGGACAAAGACCAAACGCGTAACAAAAAACAAACAATATAGACTTTCCGAGTTAAAAAAAAACAAGTTATGGACTAAACGCACAAGTTACCTTAAACCATAAAAACTATTCATGTAATTTACCCTAGAAACTATTGATGGAAATATGGGGTTTCCGATTTTAAAAAGGCAGTTTTGACAATTTTTCGGATATAAATTTTGGTTTTTATTTGAAACTGAAAAATATATTATATTTGCATATTTGTGTTCCTTTCCGATACCTACATTTTAGTTTAGTATACGGCCACAATGGATTATAGATGAATGAGAAAGTAATATAAGGTTTTGGATGGTTGAATGTTTAAACACAAAAAAGTTAACAATATTTTAATTTTATTATTTGTGTTCAAAATTTAACTAGCATTAATAATTAAACACAATTTCAATTACATTTTTGTTTTTAATAATGATTTATTTGGGTAATTAACTTGTCTTATAATCATCATAAATTGTGATTATGGTGACCGTTACAAGTTTTCACTATAAGTAAAGTATTTTTGTACATGGTAAAACTAAGTGAAAACTCTCTACTCTTTTCTATTCTATAATTGTGGTTTCTACAATGTATCAATGTAACATTCGGGTCTTGTTGAGTTTGGCGGTTTTAAAGAAACGTTGTTGTTGTATTTTGGAAAATAAACATCCGACTTGGATTGATTTTTTTAAGAAAACTATTTCAAATGTATAAGCCTCAACTTTCATAGAATTTTCTATTTTGTTTTCATTTATCCTGATTTATAGCTTCCTACAATTATTTATTTTAAAAAGATAAAAATAAAAAGAAAAGATTAACTTAGTTATCACAGTACAATTACATGAGTTTTGGTATTGACTCTTGTTTTTTAAGCTAACTATTACATATTTATATTACATATTTACAAATGATCATTTGTTTACAATAAATACAACTCTACAAAAGAAATAATCTTCGTAAAAAAAGTCAAATTTCTGAATAATTAGTAAGATATGTACTATACACGTTTAAAAGTAACGTGTAGTTTCTAAGGCTCTTGCTCATGCCTTTGGTACAAAAAGAAGTAAAGTAGAATATGTTAATTTGGATAAAAGCAAGTTTATCACGAAGCAATGCATGTGTTATTTGAAGTTTATACGAAACACGTTGTATCACAAATCAATCATATAAATCATTGAGTGTAACCTTCTAGTGACAAAAAGAAAGTTGTTTCCAAGGCACACCTTTAACACAAGGCCAAGGGTAATGTTTTCGTTATTAACAATAATGTTTCCTGCCCTATATAGTAGTTTCTCTACCTTATTGAAAAATATTATTACACTTTCAGTGAACACGTGTAATAGTTCAATTAGCTAACTATCAAAAGATTGTTTCAATTTCGGACGAAATTTAAAGGGAAAGAGCATAGGGAAATAATAGGAAACCAATTTTTTCGGCAAGTTTATGAAGTATTAGAGCACCGGATCTGTACCATGTGAATCGCCACACGATATCCAAAACAGATATCGATTTAATAAATGCTTATAATATTTGGTGATGTTCACGTTTAAATTCCATTTTTTTAAAAGGAAACTAATTTAATTATAAATTACTCATAAATCTATTTATGTTTTGACAAGACTTAAACCCTCAAACTCAAGAAAATATGACAACATCTGATACCGTTGGGCTAAAAGTTCTTTGATACATTTAAATAGTTAAATGTCGGGATTTAGTGTCCGGTTTTCACAGTGTTAATTACAAAAAATGTTAGTGTAAGTGGATATTGTATGCACACAAAATTATATAAAGATAGTATATGCTCATTATCAATGGTTAAAGGATTAGTCTTTTTATTTGTCCCGTTGAATATGTTAATTTTAATTGTGGCTTCAATTTTTATGTAAAATATTTTCATACATTTTTATTATTTTTAATCTTTTTAGTACATTATAATTTATATTAATATTAAATTAGAAAGCCCACATCAAACGGCCTCATCCCACCCCACTCGTTCCTCTCTCTCTACGACTCTATATGTTGCCTTCCCCAGCACTATCAGGTTATGGGGAGTGGTCACACCCACCCCACCAAAAAAATGTTGTCACATGTGCGCCACGTCAACCTTACATCCAACCGACCATGGTTGTCAAAATCGCGATCCTGATCGTAGGATCGTACGATCCTACGATCCTAGGTGTGAAAAACGATCCGGATCGTAAAAGAATCGTATTTGGGGTACGATCGCAGGTAGGATCGTAAGATCGTAGGTAGGATCGTAGGATCGAGATCCGATCCGATCCTACCTTCCTTTGATTTTTTTTTTCTTTTTTTTTGCAAATGAATTTTTGTTACCACTTTATATCTTTTACCCTTTACCAATCTATCATTTATCATTTTTTATTGTGACTTATGACTAATATTTTGAAGTTCTTATAATTTTTGAACGAAAAATTAAATGTTTGAAATATTTTTCATGATTAAATATTATAAATTAAAATTATATTATATTTTGTGGGATCTTAGGATCTCGATCCCGATCTTGCAAACCCAAAAACGATCCTAGGTAGGATCCCGATCTTGACAACCTTGCAACCGACCACCAACCCATTAAAATTTGGAAATGGTTACCACTCCACAATTTTTTTTTTTATTCTTTTTATCTTTTGAACTTATATTAATTAAAAAGCATAATTTATAACATACATTAATTTTTTTAAACATAAAAAAATAAAATCACATTTCATTAATTAAAACATAGAAATTTAAAACTTAAATTAGTAAAATTAAACATTACATTGTCTAAATAAAATAAAAATTAAAAATATAAAAAAGCATAGAAAAATTCTAATCGTCGCCGTTGTCGTCACCGATATCATCCGCCTCGTCGCCACCATCATCATCATCCTCATCGTCACCATCGTCGTCTTTACCGTCATTTTGCCCTTGAAATTATCGTTTCCATATGTATTCGGTCAAATCATGTCGTAGATTGTGATGTATTTCACAGTTTTATATTTTCAAAACCCTTGAGAAGTATGTTGGACTACCAACTTGTATTACTGCAGATGGGTTAAGTATCTCGTTTGTGGTATATGAGCAAATAGCCTTACCCTCTTCTTCTATTATCATGTTATGTAAAATAAAACAAACAGTCAACACCGTACTCAATTTTTCTCTATCCCATGTTCGTGCCAGATGTTTGATTATGTGCCACTTTTGTTTGAGGACTCCAAACGCCCATTCTACATCCTTCCTTGCAGATTCTTGTGCTAACTTGAACATTTTCCGTTTATCGTCGGCCGGAAATGTGTATGACTTGACAAATATAGTGTATTCTGGATATATCTCATCACCTATGTAATACTCATATTTGTATTCATTTCCATTGACAACATATGACATTTCTGGTGCTTTACCCTGTAAAATATCGTTAAATATCGGAGATGCTTGGAGCACATTCAAGTCATTGTTTGAGTCGACCATACCAAAGAATGCATGCCAAAACCATAGGTCATTTGAAACCACCGCCTCCAAAATAACAGTCGGCACCCCATGATCACCTCGCGTGAACTGGTCACGCCACGCGTTGGGACAATTTTCCCACTCCCAATGTGTACAATCAATGTTGTCAAGCATCCCTGGAAAACCATGTTTCGCTTGATGCGCGACATATAACTGTTCGACATCGCTTTTAGTCGGATGTCACAAGTTATGTCACGGTAAATCTCTATGACATACTCACAAAATAAATATGTACACTCTCGACCCGTCCTTTCAGACATTTTCAAATACTCATCTGATGCGTCTGCGGCGATGTCGTATGCCAGTTGTCTAAGAGTGGTCGTACATTTTTGTATTGTAGTAAAACCGCGTTTACCTCTAGCATCCCATCGTAATTGAAAAAATTCATAATTACGTGCCAAATCTCTAGCTATACGTAAAAATAAATTTATATTAATACGAAAACGTTCTTCGAATTTTGATAGATCATATAAACTATCAACGGCAAAATAATCACGTACCAAAAGTTCATGTGCCGCCTCTCGATCCCGGTTGATCCATTTTCTATGCTTCTTCTCGACGTTTGAACTTTCGGCCCTCTCACGTACCACATCTCGTGCCGCGGATAACAGTGTATACAAAATCAAATCTTCATCAAAATCGTTATCATCGGAAGATGAAGAAATCGGAGGTGGAAAATTATCCATTTTTTTGGTTTAATGTGTGTGTTTGTTTTGAAAAAATATGGGTGTGGTTTAGTGGAAATTATTGATAAAGTGGATGTATATATAGAGAATTTGAAAAAATAAAAATAAAAGATTTTTTTTTGTAATGCTTAAACGGTCCACATAACCTTAGAATTTTGAATGGCCAATCAACGATCTCGTCTTCGTCCGTCTTCCGCCTCAAGCCATATGCAGCCCCCCGAACTTGGGGGCGGTGTTCACGCGTGGGGGAGGCTTCCATCTCAGCCCAAGACGCGTGAAAATGCTCCCATACCGGGTAGCCTCATCGAACATTATCATTATGCCGGTCATAAATCCAAATTTCGAGTAAAACTATGAAAAAAAAACATTTATACACCATAAAGGGGACAAATAAGTGAAACCCCTCAACTAACAACTAACAAATGTACATGTCACATATTTTATATCTTTCATGTGTTATCCTTCAATAAACTCTTCACGCAAACACTAGAAAGTAGAAGGAACTGGCATGTGCTTCATTTTGGCCTTTCTTCAGAGTCTTTTTAAAAGGTTCAAGAAATTTAACATCTAGTTTCTTGGCCATAATAGCTGATCTGCAACCCATGCGATGACAATCCATCAATGATTGCAACACACTTAATGGCTTTAACTATTTTTGATTCTTTACTTGAGGATGCAAAGGGCTTTGCAATGTCATCACCCAGCAAATCACCTTCACCACTAGATTAGGTCCCACACAAGCCGGTCATCAAAACTAGCTCCCTCGGTGCCATATATAATTTAACATGTATTGCTTCTCTGTATAATTTCATCTTTCGTAAATCATTTTGTAAAATTCGCGTTTTTGAAGATGATATAATTGTAATGGTCAACAATTGTAACCTTTATATGAAGTAAAGAAAGAGAATTATTGAGTATTATGTATTATATGTGTAGTTATATGTAGTATATGTGCTTAAAACGATATAATAAAACAAGAAATCAAATACGTGTCTTAAATATAATAATAATTAGGACAAATAACCTTGATGAAATTCGAAGTAGTTGTGATGAGGATTCTGTGGATATAAGGAATGCTCAAATCGGGCTTAGAACGAAAAAGTTGTGACCCGTTGAAGTTTTGCGTTCGACCGGATACGACAACGAGTGTCGTAAAAAGTAAATTTTTGATAGGTTGCTTATTAGACTAAGTGATCTAAACAAAATTCGTAGTAATCGTGAGATTGAAAGTGTGCATATAGAGAACGTCTAAACCTGACTTCATGAGAAGAAGTTATGATTTTTCTAATATTTCAGCATAACTGTGTTAGCATAAAAATCAAACTTTAGATCGGTTGATTATTAGCCGAAACAAATGAGAATCGAAGACCTCGTTAATAAGAATCAAACAATATAAAGACAGTCAAGAATGGACGTCAGACGAGAGAGTTATGAATTTTTAACGAATTTTTTCTAAGTCTGTTAAAAATATAACTTTAAAAATAAATTCAAAATTAACCGGCGGAGTCTAAATGAAAGTTATAGATAGCTACGCATGGATATAAAATGCATCGAAAACAGAGCTCGTCTGAAGAATATATAAGTTTTCTAAGATTTTTAAAAAAACTGCATGCACCCGCGCATACAGACAAGATGCATGGCGCGCATCTGACATACACCCAAATATTGATACGTGGCACCATTAGAGAATGACACATCAGCACCCCGACCATTTGTGCGGCGCGCGCCGATAGAGTTCACGACGCACATATTTTTCCGGCTATAAATACCGGTCTCCATATATGCTTCTCAAATCTCACCCTTATAGCTCAATCCCTTGAGTTCTCTCTTCATTAGATCCAAATTTCCTGAGTTTCGGGTATACCGGTGAAGCCTTGCGACCCCTGCATGCCCAACAAGTAATAGCCTTCAAGTAGAAGCTCTGTCAGTGCAATTTCCAGACTTTTGTCTAGGGAATTTTTGTAAGTTAAATTACACTCTATATTATTTTAGTGTAATTTATATTTACATTCATAGCCGTTGTTATGAATTTATAAATAAGATTCTTCAGTGAATCCAACGTCATATTACTGATGAATCTACTTACGGGGATGATGTCTATGCTGAATTTAGTGAGTTGTTCTAAAGTGAGATTTCCAAATAGTATACTCTGTATACCAAACCGACCCTACCTCCAATATGATCCTACCTGGTTGTTCCTTACTTGATAGATTTTGATGTAGACATTGAGATTGTTGAGGAATCTAGACTATTAATTAGTTGTAAGAAAATAATAAACTAATACATAATGATAATTGAACCTAGGCCACATCAAAGGAAAAACCAAGTGCTGAAGCGAAGCGCTACCCAACTTTTCAATCATCCACTTTAACAAGTGAATGCATAGTTACTTTCAGCTTGCAAATAGATATAAAGTATCTAGATGATTAAATGCTATGTGTGTCTATTATATGTATTATTTGATATCTATGTTAAATGAATTATATGATTTTACTTAATTTAATCATATACATATTTTCATGTATTTATATAAAATATATTTGGTAGTGATAGGTGATGAAAATGATGAGATGATGGGTTATGAGCATAACAAACAATCCTATGTGTGCATGCAACCCTTAATAATTTGATCTGCGTTTTCTCTAATTGAACATACAAATTGAACAACAAACTAGAAACCATAGTATACTAGTATATAAACAAAATACACATAAGGGTTAAGAAAATCATACCTTAGTTGCTATGTAGTAATAACAATGAAAACCTTGTGTTGTTGAAGCCTTGAGAGCTAGCGCCACAAATGTCGTGTCTCTAGTGGTTCACACCCAACACTAGCAAAGGAAGACGATTGAGAAAGAAGAGATGGCAAAATTTCGGCTAGGCCTTCCAAAGAAGAGGATGGCTGAAATCCATAGGGTATATCCCTATTTATAGTGCAGTCAGGAAGCCCTAGATAAGCCCAAATCCAAGATTATCTTAAACTAGGTAATTATCCACTTTCCTAATTATCCATTAGGGGTTATTCTAGAAACCCTTGGGCATCAAGAAATCACCCAATCCCAATGGAAAAACAGTCCATAGTCTATGGAGGGTTCTAAATTGCCTCTTGCTCAACTATTAAACAATTACAGTTCAGTCCCTACACTTTTAATTAGGGTAAATTACACCAATCATCCCTCGATCAAGTGCCGAAAAGCACGTCTAGTCCCTATTTTCAAAAATTAACTCAGACCGTCCCTACGTTTGATTTTTCTTACACGCTTAGTCCCTATTGACATGAAATGATTGTTTTACCCTTAATAATTTCTTTTTGCTTTTTCTTTTACATCTTTAACGGTTTTAAATTAATAAAAAAAACCAAAAATCCCCACGCCCCAACCCACCACTCCCTTCCTACTTCTCTTTCCCTTTTCCTTCTACATTTCCTGGAAACCAGAACCACTGACTACTACCGGAAACCACAGTCCACCACCACCGGGACCCACCAAATAGCATCACTTCTCTCTCTCTCCCTCTCTCTTTCTCTCATAGAGCTCTATAGTTTTCTCTATTTCATATCCTTTCTCTAAACTCTATCACCTCCCTCTCTTCCTTATTCTCTTTCTCAAATCTGGCACCTTCACTGAAGCCTGTGGTGGTTGTTCGAAAACCTAGCAACGACGATCTTAGATTTGAGACGCTAGGTGGCAGTGGTTTTCACGATCAGGCAGACAGAGTAGTTCCCGACAGTTTCTTTCACGATCTACACCCTTTGATGATGTAGTTAATGTTCTTATACTGCTGATTCGAAAACCTTGACAATTTGAAACCTACCTTACAAATATCTTAGAGGCAGTGGTTCCGAAACCCTAACCAACGTCGATGGTGGATCAAATTTGACGAAGCGCTAGCCGATGGAAAATGTGCTTGATCTACCTGGTTTCCTTTATCGAAAAGATCTTCGCCGCCCCTTTATGGTTCTATAACATCCCAAAATTCAAGACGCAAAAATTTCATTTTTAATTAAGTTATTATAAAACCAATAGTATCAAAACATCCATAGTGTCACCCCATATCAAAACCAGTATGTCAATAATCAAAACATGTCATAATGAAAAAATATCAGAGTATAATCCTAAAGATCTCATGTGCGGAAGACAATGTGTGAAGCGATGCGATCATGCCGACTCCTTTCCTTCTGAAGAAGAAGTACCCGAAATCAAAATTGATAACTGTAAGCACAAAGCTTAGTGAGTTCCCCCTTCATACCATATACCATACTATAAACATACTGCCTAGCATTCGTGTGCTCGCTTACCCTTTCGGTCTCTTTCAATCGGTAACCGCCTAGAATATCAGTGTGCTGGCCTACCCCTTTAGCCTCTTTCAATCGGTAACCGCCTAGTATATCTGGGTGATGGCCTACCCCTTCGGTCTATTTCAACCGGTAACTGCCTAGCATATCTGGGTGTTGGCCTACCCCTTCGGTCTCTTTCAACCGATAACCGATGACTATTTTACCCCTACCACTACCACATAATACCCTAACATATACACATAAATCACATATTGCCTAGAATATATGGGTGATGGTGTACCCCTTCGGTCTCTTTCAACCGGTAACCGGGGACTATTTCACCCCAACCACTACCACATAAATACATAGCATAACATAGCATACTAGCACATAAGTATAACATATAGTGGCATACTAGACAATTATCACACAGACAATCATCTACCTATAAACAAGTACTAGTGGGTCGACATTGGTGCCTCCGACCCTCTTCTACCGGGAAGGTAATTCACCTCACACTGCTGAAGGCCCGTGGACAAAACTCTAGCTACTGGATGACAGATTCCCGAACTGTCAACATCAAAATAACACCTAATTAATAACTGGGTTCCAACACATAACCATAAATCCATGATTGGGGTAAAATACTACTTTACCCCCCAACTTAGCTTGATTCAAGCCCAAGGTCCAATCCAAAGGCCCTAAAGTCAAACATTGAACCAAAGCCCAACATATAGCCTAATTTTCCAAATTAGGCCCAAAACTTTACATGGTCTTACCCTAAGGCCCAACCATTTATTCTAGTCCAAACACTTGGCGTTCCAATGGTCAAATATCTCATAATCGTCAAGGCCTAATTATGGCCCACCTATGGCCTAATTTTCCAAATTGGGCCCAAGCCTTTCCAATAGGCCTTATCCTAAGGCCCAATAATTTCCTTAGTCCATAAATCTGCTCCCAATCGGCCCACGAAGGCCTACAATAATTTTTCCAAGAAATAGCCAATCAAGAATCCAACCCTAATTAGAGTTTTTCACATAAAATGATGATTAGGGTTGAGTGTTCTTATTTAACCCATTAAGGACTTAATCCATTAAGTCCATCAATCCACTAGGCCAAACATACAATGTGATCGGGCTTATGTAACGACACAATTTTTTTTACAAGGAAAATTTTCATTTTTGAATAATCAAACACATTTCCAACATCAAGAAGTCAAGTTATAATTGTTTTCAAAACATAAGTCAAATACAACTTTTATTCCAAACATCAGAATGTCCCGTGAAAATGCCAGAGAAAGAGTGCACGCTGCGCCATCACGCCTTGCCCTTGCCCTTGGGATCTGAAGTACCTGAAACAAATCCAGAACTTGTAAGCTAATGCTTAGTGAGTTTCCCAGAGCATACCACACACACAATCCACATATCACATATCCTATTAGCTCTAAAAGCTACCTATATCACATAAGCCATGTATACATAAACCTGTAAGGATGTCATGGGCTCCCCCCAAGGTCTTACACCTTCGTGCCATGGGCTACCCCACATGATCTTACATCCAATGGCATGGGATCCCCCCGAGGTCTTCCATGCAATAACACACAATCACATAGCATATGAAATCATAGAAATGACTAACACATAAACCACAATCACATAATGGGTCGGCCTTGGTGCCTTAGACCCATGGGTATGGTTAGAAGACTCACCTTGAATGCAGAAGCTTCCTAAAAGAAATCCTTAGCTGCTGCCCTATCCACTTCCTAAGCTATCAATACTGATCAATATACCCAATTAGCAATTGAGTCCCATACCATAATCCTTAATCCATGCATGGGGTAAAATGACCATTCTACCCCTGGCCCAGTATGATCCAAAACTAAGGCCCAAACCCAAAACAAAAGCCCAACACTATAATGTCCATAAATCCATCAATGGCCCAATTTTCTAAATTGGGCCCGAACCTCTACTTGGGTCTTGCGATGAGGCCCAAATCCTTCTTTTCAGTCCAACACTCTTAGCATCCCGAGGGTCCAATAATAATCCAAACACTTAAGCCCAAAATGCTAAAAAACACTCGTGGCCCAAACCAAGGCCCAAGTTTCCAAATTGGGCCCAAATCCTTCTGAGGCCCTTCCCGCACATCACAAACAACCCACAACCTGATGGCCTAACGGGCCCAAAATAAACAAGCCCAACAGTTGGCCTACACTGAAGCCCAATAAGCAAAACTCATTATGACTGAGTACGCATGGCGTACTCAGCCGTACGCAGCGCATACTAGGTTCATGACTGGTACGGTGCGCGTACCAGCTTGTACGCCCAACGTACTCCTCTCTTAAGTCTTTTTTGTGATTAAGCACTTAATGCTTCAAACAACGGGACCAAATTACAGACTCAAATAGCACCAAGGGGGGCAACCCTAAGCCTAAGAATTGGATTTGAACCATAAATCTTCAAACTTGGGACCAAAAAGGTCCAAAACTCAACATAAGAGATCTAAGGAAATAACCACCAAGTTTAAGACTTTATACCTTACATGAGAGCCAAAAGCTGGCATAGTTCTAGATCTAAAAGCTCTATCTTCTTCAATAAGTCTTCATGAATGAACACCTTCTTCAAAAACACCAAAATACTCCTCTAATGGCCATCCAAACTCCAAAATCACTCAGATGAGGGCTAAGGGTCGATTTCTAGGGTTTAGAGGGATGGAGGCTGAAGATATTAGGGTTAGATTATAAGATAAGGAGCTTAAATAGGGTACAAGACCCTAAAATAGGATTTTGATCTGACTGGCGTATGTCCAGCGTAATTCTGGTATGCCTAACGTACTCTAAAGAACTTTCGCGACCATCCCGGTCAGTACACCCAGCGTACTCAAAGGTACGCCCCGCATATTGCCTTTTTCACTAGTACGCCCCGCGTACTCTTTTTGTATGCCCCGTGTACTCGGCTAAGCCTGAAAACCATGAAACTTCCGAAGACCATAACTTCTTCGTTCTAAGCCCGAACTGACGCTTTACCAAAATACCCCTAAATTTCAAAACATGAACCGAACACCCGGATCACTTCTAATACATCTCCCGCACCAAATGGGCCTAGATTTTACCTTCTCAAAAGGCATAATCCTTATAATTACCGACCTCCGAGCCACAGCCTCAGACTAGGAATTGATTCAGAACAGGGCGTTACAGCTTAATTCATACTTCCAATACAATGGTCCAAAATGTGGGTCCCGACAGTTCCAAAACTAGCATATCCAAAATTAGGGTTTTCTAAACCCTAATTAGGGTTTCCAACCCAATCGCGTGCCAATTAGCCCGTTGGTTATGTTTTTAGGTTTATTAGTGTTAATTAAGTCGGGCACCACCCACTACCACCTCGTGTATTGGTGGTCAACGGTGGCTAACGACGGTGGTGGTTATAATTTTAGACTAAATATGTCGAAGCATCTAAACTAACAATTCAATCACACATTACACACCGCCGCCCTATACGGCGGCTGGTGGCGACAGAAGACAGCAGCCACCACCACACGGTGGTGGTGGAGGTGGGTTTCTTTAGATTTTTCGCCCATACAAATGCATTATACAACATTTTATCTAAAATAAAACACACACACACAATGTAACAAACACAGACGCACAAGCATCCTTATGGCGGCTGGCAGGAGTACAAGGTAGAAACCACCATGGTTGGCTGCCATGGTGGTTCCCTTACTGCTTCCGGCCAACAGAAAATACACACACACCATTGGCAGCAGCGCCACTCGACTTCATGCGCTAAGAACGAACGCAACCACCCACCTGGCGGTGCACAACGATCGAAGGACGGCAGAACAACAACGCTAGCGGCGATGAGGAAGGAGGTGCGTCTTCAACCGAGAATAATGACAGTGGTCATGGCTGAGGCGCAACAAGCGAAGAACAGAGAAAGGAGGCGACGAATGCGAGCTATAGCAGCAGCAACAGAGGTAGGGACTGTGAGTCCCAAATCTATGGATCTTATGCAATATCAATCTTAATTGCTTAAAGAATGCGGAATGTTAAATAAGAAATGATTCAAGAACACAGAATAACTTCAAAAGCACATGATTCTATTAAGAATAATCTTCTAGTACATGTGAACTCCAAAGCAGCCGTGAACTAATAATGGAACCAACCAACCCCTATATGGTTGATTACACACACATAGAGACACACACACACACACACACACATATATATATATATATATATATATACACCAAGTACAATACCGTAAAAGCCCAAAACCCATTATGACCGAAATCACTATGCGATTTCCGTCCAGCTGATCGTGAACACATACAAGCCCATTAACATAATAATATTCTAAGCCCAAGAACAAAAACATTATGAGACCAGCATAAAACACATAAATATGACCCAATAATCCCCATCTTGGTCTATTGTTAGCTGCTTTTACAGGTTGTCTACAAGATGAACACCAGACTGATCGAATGCCCCAAGCCACAACTTCTTGTCAATTATGGTGGCAACCATTGCAGTGAAAGCTTTGCCAGCAGCTTCAAACAATTCATTTTCTACAATAAGTTGAAAATATGACAAAGTATGAATATCACATTCTCCAAACTTCAACAAATCATTGGGATCGACAATGGGATACTGACTCTTTTTCAGCTTGATCACCGCCGACGCGGTAACCTCATCATAAACCCAGAATTGCATTGAGTCCAAAGTCCCTTCTGGTAAATGTTTGGGAAGCGGAATCGTTTTAGCTTGCTTTGTAGGTCGCCACATAACATTCACCATGGTTTTATTAGTGTGAGGATCAATGACACCCTTAGCCTTTTTCGTGAACGATAAAGCAGTCTTCATGCCTTAAAATTTATTTTTAGCTTGATCCTCAAGAAACCTCTTAAAATCCCAAGCCACAGAGTCATTGGTTGGATTGTTGAAAGGAGTGTGAATAAGTTCAGCAAGATCAACTTTTGTCCAGGACATAAAGTCAGTTGGCTTCTCATAATACTCAATTTGACTGCTCTTTCGCTTCACGACCCACATTTCTTGTCATCGTCATATCCCCACATCAAAATGCCAGATCGATCTCCATACTTGTCAGTAAATTTCTTCCCAGTTTCCCTTAAAAACATTTCAAGGTGATCACATGGAGCATTCTAATCTGAATGTTTCATCACTAACATCTTCCCTTTCAGCTGCCCAATTCGTGTTTGCTTCTCTCTTCTTTCTTGAGCAGAAGAAGGACCAAAAGATAAAAAAGTGTCAAGATTTGCATTTGGTGTAGGTCTTACAACTTTTTCACTTGCATGTTGAGAAGGTGGATTGAGTGGATCAGAACTAGAAGCATAAATCTTTTCGCCTTCAGCGCTTAAAGGTTGAAAATCGTCACCGAACTTCTGATGTAATCATTGTTTCAGGTAAAAGAATAAAGCAGTTATACCACCAAGATTCTCCTGTTCAAGGTTAGAAATTCTCACATCCAGACTACCAATCAGTACGTCCTTCTCAATGGACTCCTTCTTCAAAAACATAATCTCTTGATTGAGCTCAGAGATGGTTTGATGGGAGTCTTCATCACCTCCTTTCCTGGAGTCAATAGATATTCCTTTTCCTTTGGATTAAGAAATGGAGTCTTGAAAAGCAAATAACTTGGCTATTTTGACAGATGCAACATCATGCTCTGGAGGTGGTGGGGCAGAAGAGCATCCTAAAGCAAATGTCTCCTCATTAGCCATTTGACTTTGAACATCTTCTTGGATCAGGTATGGTTTAATGATTGGGCTTTGCACATCTGGAATAAAACTATCTGGCTCAATAATCGGACTTTGAAAATGTTGAGTGACTTGAGCAGGCTCAATAATCTGAGAAGATTGTTGTACTGGTTCAGTAGAAAGCACTCCCGGCCTTGGATCTCTACGTTTTCACTTTCGTGGCAGCAAGGAGGCTTTTGAATTGTCTTTATCACTCCCATATGGAGACTCAGAAGTAACAGAAACTGCTTGGGGAGGTTTCCTTGCAGTTGACTATAATTTGTCAATAAGAGCTTCCATTTATTCAGGCATAGGATCGTTTTGTTGCTTAAAAATGTTGATTTCCTTTTCTGTCTGAGCTGGAGAAATCACGGCCTCATTGACTAGCTCCTTCGTTGACACGAGCATATGAAAATTCATACCATCATTTTCACTATCACTTTCATCATCATCATCATCATCATCATCATTATCATCATCATCATTGTCATCATTATCATCATCAGAAACTTCCAATCAAAGAATTAAGATTTGGTCTTGATGGCACCGCGTGTTCTTCTGCTACCACAACAGTTTGATCACTTGAAGTTTGAACACCTTATGTCTTTGCAAATTTTCCAAATTTCAGCAGCTCCTTCAAACCTTGATAGACGAATTTTGCAGATTGTGTTGACTGCTTCATGAGCCCAAAGGTACTAGGACCCAAGGTTTTCATTTCCAAGGTGTCGGAGGAACTCCTACTTTGGGGATATTTTTCATTGAAGATCATTTGAAGAAATCCGGGATATATTAAGAACCGGTCCTTCTTCCTCCCCTGGAGGTTTCTTTTCATTTATTCAAAGACATACTTTGAAAAGTTGTAATCCCAATTCATTGTTAGAGCGACAATAACTGAGGTCGTAGTCTGAGTAATCTCATCAAATCCTCCCTTCCATCCAGAAATGCAACTTACAAAGTACTGCGCTAAAAAACATCTAATAAGGTGGCAACAACTTTTTGACGGTGGTGGGATAGGTTCCTTCATAGCACATTTTCTCAGGTACCTCCTTCCCTTTACTAGCATTGTACTCAATTGGAAATGCAGGGGCATCACCGAATTCAAGTGCTTCTCGAATAACTTGCTCAGAGACAAATACTTTAGTTCCCTTCACCACTAACTCAATAGTACCAGTTCCATCTGCTCCCTGGTTACTGATAGAGAGAATTTTCCAGAAATCAGCAATCAAGTCCTTGAAGACGACTAGATTAGAGTGCAAAGCGTGGTAAATTCTTCAATTATTCAAACCCACAATCATGGATTTGAATTCTTGATGAGCAGCATGAGGGTCCATAAGATATCCAACAACATTGTGATTGTCAACGAACTTCAACTGATTTGGAATTTATCTGTACCAAACGAGTCAAATGATAATAATAAAAATTATATATATTTTTTTAAAAAATTGTCCAAAAATATTGATTTCGGTCCAAAATTTATGTTTTCGGTCAAAGTTAAGATTTATGTGTTTTCGGTCAAGATCGTTTCCGGTCAAGTTACTTTTGACCAAATGTTTGCGGTCAAAGTCAAGCCTTTGATTGTTTACGGTTAAAGCAAAAAGAGTTTTCTATCAGGTCCGGATCAAACCGAAAACCCAAAAAAAACCCGACGATTCATCTTTAACAGATGCGCCGGAAACACCGTCAGTACGCCGGAAAAACCCCGTTACCTACCTGCAATCACTTTAAAAACACAATAAAAAGGAAACACGATGTTTGTAAGATGTATACCTTGAGAAGATTTAAAAAAAAATGAGATTTGATGACTTTTCAAACCGAAGATGAAGGAGATCGTTCTCGATGAATAGTAAGAAAATGACTAGGGTTTGAGAGGACGCAACTGATTTCGGTGAAGTGTAAAATGAGGCGAAAAGAAAAAAGTTTTGCTTTTATATTCAACGAAATGGGCTCTCGGCCTTTTGGATTTTAATTTGGCTGGACCCAAAACAACCCCATTTAACAATTAACAATTCGTTTCTCAGATAAGATTGAAAAATTAAAGAACAAAAATAAAACTTAGCACACAATAAATGACAAAAAAAATAATAATAAAAAAATACATTCAAAACAAAATAAAATATTTTTGGATTTTTAATTTTTTTGAAAAGGAAATAAAACAGAAATCAACATATTTTTAGATTTTTAAATTTTATGATTTTTTTAATTAATTTTCCCCCTAAATTTGTGCAAAGAGGAAAAATATGAAAAGATTTAACTAAGACAAAAATAATAACTAAATTTAAAACATTTGGGATCAAAGTTATCAGGCAATTTAATAACGTTTATCTGCACACACCTGCATGAATAACTCTGGTCAATCACCAATATTGTGGTCCACTTAAACACAAAGGATATTTGTAAGTTGGACATATCATAAGTGACAAGTCATTGTGATCTTATTCCTAAATAGACCATTTTGCTAACGACGACCAAGAATATTGTTGTCCACCTAAATTCAACAACGAGATCTACATTCAACCATTTAAATAGTTCATTTTTAGGTGCAGTAAAACATGTTCCCCACTTCCCAAATCAAGAACTTCCAAAGAACTCCTTACTTTAGGTGAGTAGTCAATTATTAAGAGAGAAGCCAGATTTAGAGATGCGTATGTTGTATACCCAGGTCGGATCTCTTCCAATCTTGCAAAGGGACAACATATGGCTAACTAGAATAGAGGGATTGAGAGGTAGAATTTTGCATATGTTGTGTTCCAGGTCGGATCTTTTCCAATCACGCAAAGGAGACAACATATGGCTAACAAATAGAAATAATTTCATAGATAAGGAGATGAATAGAGATAGAGTTGCATATGTTGTATTCCAGGTTGGATATGTTCCAATCGCGCAAATGAGGCAACATATGACTGACAGATAGAAAGCAATAAAATAATTTTCTACATACCTACTTTATCAGAACCCCTAGTCGCCCTATCAACATCAGAATTAAGGACATAAGTCCGCACACCGAATAAATGTTGAGCCACAGTTCTAGATGATAAGTAACTTTAATGTTTCTTGTAGGCTCCCTTGTTTATCTCGCTGCTCAATCTATCCAAGCATCGTATGGTCATTCTAAATGAAACTATCTAAGTCCAAATGAGTTAACACTTTCAAGTCCTTTCATTGTCAGCTATGTCTAGTCCTTTTGAATCCTTCATGCCTACGAGCACATTGAACACATAGTCTAAACAATTTAGCTTCAATGCATGACACACCTCTCATATTGCCCTTTAACAATAGACATCATATCACTTCCCAAAAAAAACTTGCGAAAGAAAACACACACACACACACACACACACATATATATATATATATATATATATATATATATATATATATATATAACTTCTCCCCCTTAGTTTGTGCATGGGAAGAAATGAAATTAAGGAATACGTAAATTTAAACACACAGAACATAAAAATTAAAAAATAAATAAAAGTAGAGACTTAATCTTTGAAACGAATCATTTTTAGAAAACCCAAAAGCACATCGGAACGAGCTTTACTGAAGGGTTTGGTAAACAAATCCGCTACATTGTTATCAATGTTAATTTGTTCCAAACGAATGAGTTTACGCTCATAACAGTCTCGAATAAAATGAATTTTAATGTCAATGTGCTTGGTTTTGGAATGTTGAACCAGATTTTTAGCAATTTGAATGGCTGCATCATTATCACTAAAAATGGAAGTGTTAGTAAAGTTCAAACCGTAATCCAACAATTGGTGTTGAATCCAGATAACCTGAGAGCAGCAGGTTGAGGCAGCAACGTATTCAACCTCATCCGTTAAGGTCGAAACCGTTTAGTATTTCTTGCATTGCCATGACACCAATCGGTCTCCTAAAATTTGACATCCACCCGATGTTGATTTCCTGTCAAGATCACATCATCCATAATTGTGGTCAGTAAAAGCATATAAATCGAAATCGGGATTTTTAGGATACTAAAGACCTAGTTTAGGGCTACCTTTAAGGTACCTAAAAATCCTTTTAACAATAACTAAATGAGAAAGTTTAAGATTAGGCTGATAACGAGCGCATTGACAGACGACAAACATGATGTCAGGTCTGCTAGCAGTCAGATACATCAGAGATCCGATCATCGGTCGATATTCAGTTTGATCTACGAATTCCCCATCTGGATCTGGAGTCAACAATGGTCTTTCTACCATTGGAGTCAAAGCAATTTTTGAGTCTTTAAAGCCAAACTTTTCTAGCATGTCTTCCACATGTTTTCCTTGACGCAATAAAATTTCGGTCGAATCCTCTGTCGAATATGTAACCCCAGGAACATTGTCATCTCGCCCAGCGAGCTCATCTCAAATCTTTTTTTCTTTACATCCTCGAACTCGTTGCTTAGCTCTGTGCTGTTCAACTTGAAGATGATGTCGTCTACATAGATCTGTACGACAATCAAATTTGCATCCACTTTCTTGATGAATAATGTCTGGTCGATTGTTCACCTTGTGTATTCATGCTCAAGCAATTCTTCAGTTAGGGTAGCATACCAAGCTCTAGGAGCCGGATGCAACCCATATAGAGCCTTATCTAGCTTGTAAACATAATTTGGAAACTTTCGATTGACGAACCCTGGTGGTTGATCAACATAAATCTCCCCCTTCACGACTCCGTACAAGAAGGCTGTCTTGACATCCGTTTGATAAACTGTAAATCCCATGTAGGAAGCATATGCCAGGAATATACGAATTGCTTCTAAATGTGCCACAAAAGCATATACTTCTGTGTAGTCAAGACCCTCTATCTGCCTGAATATGCGAACGACCAAATGAGGTTTATTTCGCACAATAACATCGCTATCATCTTGCTTATTTATGACGACCCAACGCGTGTCCAAAGACTTCTTTCCCTTTGGAAGCTCTACAAACTGCCATACTCTCAACTTCTCAAATTGATTTAGTTCTTCATGCATTGCATCTACCCAACTTGGTTCATTTAACGCCATGGCCACACTCTTTGGTTCAATTTGGGATATGAATCACGAATAGAGACATTCGTTGACATATCCATTTTGACTTCTGGTCTGAACCTCGCTTTCTAGTGGATCGATAATGTTCTAGATAGGATGATCACATTAAACTCTGGTTGGAATAGGATGGTTGATATCATTTACTGTGAATAGAAGGTTTGTGATGTTGTCAAAATTTTCCGCTACTGAATCACTTCCATCTGACTGTCTGTGATCATGAGAAGTACTTGCCACAAATTCATTTGTGAATGGCTCTGGAAAGAGAAACTCCATAAGGGTTTGAGTAGCAAATATATTTTCCCTTGAGGGAACCTCAGCTTCTTTAGGAGAAGTAGCTTCGATGTTAGATATAGCCTTTTGGACAGGTGAAGAAGATGATGTATTTGGTGTGGCTGCATTTACCGTAGGAGAGTCAAGAACCACCACAGATGGTTTGAATAAGCCAATGACAACATCTTCTTCATCATCTCCAACATCTGCACTCGAACCTGAGCATGTACCTGAAATATCATTAGAAAACACATTAATATATTTAAACAAAGAAGTGTAATCAAATAATCAATCTAGTCTAACTCGAGCGTCTGTTGTGTTTTCTTCCAGCCAGCGCACATCAAATGACTCCATGATCTGTTTGGTGGATGTGTTGTAGACTCTATAAGCAGTACGTACAACATATCCCACGAAATAGTAGTCATCAACCTTTGAGTTAAATTTAGGAGTTGATTCCAAGTGAAGTAGTGTGCAAAGGCATCCAAGGATCCTGAAGTGAGCAACCGTCGACTTATGACCATATAGAATTTCAAATGGAGTCTTCATCTGATGTTTGTTGATCAGAAAACGGTTCTGAACATAACATGCCGTTTTAATGGCTTTAGCCCAGAAGAAGACCAGTAATTTAGAGTCATAAAGCATGGTCCTTGCTGCATCAATCAGAGTTCGATTTCTCCGCTCCACAACACCATTTTGTTAAGGTGTCCGAGCAGCACTGTACTAACGCAATATACCCTTTTCGGCACAAAAATGATACAGAACAACATTCTTGAATTTTGTGCCATTATCACTTCGAATCCCCTTCTCCTTCTCGTTGTTCAATTTTCAATGAGCACAAAAAACCTTTTGATAAGTTCAGTATGTTCACTCTTATTAGACAAAAAGAAAACCCAGGTGAAACGTGAGTAGTCATCAGTTATCACCAAGCAATAGGAGTTTCTATTGATGCTCAGAACGTTGACGAGACCAAATAAATCCATGTGAAGCAGTTGGAGAGTTTTGTTGATGGTGTTGACTAGCTTGGGCTTGTGTGGCTTGTGATGATATTTGCCTTGAGCATAGGCCACACATTTTTCAAAGGTTATGAAATCCTTTACCGGAAGATCTCGGACAATGTTATTCTTAGCAAGACGATTGAGGTTCTTAGCGTTTGCATAACCGAGACGACGATCCCAGAGCATAACATTGTGTTCTGATACTTTTGAGAATAGACATGTTACTTGCTCGAGAACATTGTGGTTCATGTCGATGATGTATGAATTCCCTCACACTCAGATCTTACCAAAATCCAATCCTCTGATATGATGATACCGGGCTTCAAAATTAAACACTCCTTGTTTGTGAAATGAGTTGAAAAACCTTTTTCATATATCTGAGATACACTCAGCAAACTGTGTTTCAACTTTGGAGCATAATTAACATTTTCAAAGCTTAAAACACCGTTAGTAACCGTGCGCTTTTGAGTGATTTTCCTCCTTCTCCTCCTTACCCTCCATTAAAGTTTTGTATGCCATGCAGCTGAGAGATGTCCCCTGTCATGTGACTGGAACAACCACTGTCAAAATACCAAGGTTTGATGATATTCGTCGATAGTTGTTCCTGCATAATGTGCGAGATTAGTTAGATCTGGGAACCCAGTCCATAGAGACACTGGGTTGACCATGTTCATTTACACATTTAACTTCTTGCCATACCATATCCTTTGAATCGAATAATTTACTTGATGAATTTAAAGGACGTTGAGGTGATTGGGCCGCAAGGCCTTTGGGCACCCATCTATAATTAGGTTTAAGAATTTTATTACTGACATAGATGGGAGCTTTGACATTTGATTTTGAAGCCTTTTAGTCCTTTATGTTTGACCTTTTGGGTATCCATCTTTGGTTAGATGATGAACCATGAGATGACTTTGGCGACAACAATCTCAGTTTGACAAATTTCGGTTTCATCAAAGTATCTTTTGAATTTCGTTTCGAAACCTTTTTGTCTTTATTTTCTTTGATAGTCTGATTTCGGTCCTTATTAGCATTCCAATCACCATCACTGGAATGTGACCTCAAGGAATTACTTTTGAAAGATCTTCCTCATGATACGTTCTGCCTACCTTGTGCATAGTATGGAACATATGCACGATTTGGGCAGTTTCTTGCAATATGTCCTGGTGTTCCACAGTGGAAACATGTCTGCTTCTTCATGAAAAAGCTGTTACTGCTTGTTCCTGGTTTCATGTACAGATTATGTCCACAAGTACACGAGCAGTTTGCAGTCTGTTTGACTTGTTTCTGTGGACAATATTTACTAACAGCAGGTGCATTAGTATTAGAATTCACAACCATATCATCACAAATATTGGAAACACAAGAAGTATCATTTTTAAAAGCAAAATTGTCTGAACCATCAACCGAATTAACAAAAATAGCAGTATAAACTTTCAAAGCATTATTTTTTAAAACATTGTCATTTAAAAAAAACACTTTCTCCATCCTCTTTCCTGTCTTGCACTAGGGATTCATCTGCATGTGAGGTAGAAACGTTAGTATCGTTCACCTTATTATTATTCACTGGCTCAACTACATTAGGTTTGCCATACCGTAGGTGTGCTTCTTTTGCTATTTCTTCCTCAGTTAGAGGAGTAAAAGTGTAGTTATCATTAAATGGAGGGGGAACACTATCATACCCCAGACCCTTTTTGTCATTCCACCTAAGTTTTTTTTTAAATCATTGTTTCAACTTTCTTACTTGACACATCAAATTTCTTAAAATTAAAATCTGCATTGTCAAACTAATTCTTCAATGTGTCAAGCTCGACAGTTAGACTAACAATCTTTTCTTGAGTATAGTCATAGTGTTCACGTTTATCGCTATATTCTGCTTGAAGTTTTCTAAAGTCCTTGATTTTGGCCTCTAACTGTTCTTTTAAGGGTTTTTGAGCCTTTTTTTTATAGTATATCTTTCATATTTAAGATCTTTAATTTCCCTAATTAATAACTCTTGTTGATCGTGATAATGTTTAATTTTATCACTATATGCTTGAGAACAGGAAGTTTCACTAACCTCTTTTGTTTCGGGTGTGGTAGAGACCATGAAGTTGAATTGTAGTTCCATCATCTCTTCTTCAGCTTCTTCCACCTTTGAATTCTCACAGATCTGTGCCAATTTGGCTGCTTCATGTCCTGTTAGATTTAGGGCTTGCATTTGATCCTCCTAGTTGAAGCTTTGTGCCACCATTGCCAAGTTAGTTGTTTCATTGTTGACAATAGCTCCTCTGTTGTTCCCAGCAGGCACCAACGTCCTATAAGAATTGATCCTGTTGTCTGGCTTGGTGCATTCATGAGAAAAATGACCTGGCTCCTGACAGTTGAAGCACCATAGCTTGCTCTTAATCAACCCTACCTTCTTTTCCACGTTCATTCCCCAATTGTTCTTCCCTATGGGCTGAGTAAACTTCTTTGCCCTGGACACTGCCATAGCAATTTGCAATGTGATGTCCATCTCTTCCACGTCCTCAGGATGAATCTGATCCAGTTTTCCAACCTTGATAGGAGGAGCCAAATCCCTTTCCATGAGTGCATTGTAACAATTCGTAAACCCAACCATTAAAGCCATGTTCTCTTCAGCTTCTTTTGTAATTGATGGAGGCTGAATCGTGGCTGTGGTTTTAGAGCTTGAGCTGGAAGAACTTGAGGGTGCTAGATGTTGATGAGACACAACATGATGAGCAGAATAGGTTTTTTGAGCAGAGAAGGCATTATTTGAAGATATTCCTAGATTGGCAGTAGAGTAGGAATTCACATGGTTGATTTCACGTTGCTTATTATCCATGTCACATGCCTTGATTGTGGCCATCACTTCAGCAAGGTTAAGCATGCTCAGATCTTTAGTCTTCTTGATCATGGCCACATTCATGTCCTAGCTACGTGGAAGAGAATTTATTAGCTTCTTGTTAATCTCTGAGCGTGATAGATTAATTCCACCTATACTCATTTCAGTAGCGAGAGTAATAAACCTTTGCAGTTGAGCTTCAAAAGACTCCCCTAGGACGTGATTAAACAAATTGAACCTCTGTCGAAGCAGATCCTGTCTGCTTTGCCTCATGTTTTCATTTCCCACATAAATCTCAATCAAGGCTTCCCATAAATCTTTTGCAAATGTGTATTCCCTAAAGCCTTGGTCAATTTCCGGAGATATGGCCATGTTAAGAGTGGCAAGAGCTCTGTCATGTTCTTCAACCTTTTCAAAATCTTCCTCCGTGTAATTTTCTATCTTTTTATTAATAACCGTCTTAGCTTCATCATTTAGAGTAGTTGTTGTTCCGATAGGACCTTTAAGAATGCTCCTCCATATCTTGGAATCTTTCATTTTAATGTAGTTCTCCATTCTGAATTTCCATTCTGGAAATCCATCAGCTGATAAAAGTCGAAGAACGCGAGTGGTAGTCCCCATACTAGAATCCAACTCCTGATGCATTGAAGTGTTGGATTGGGATTCCATTTTAAATTAGTATCACCGAGAACGTCCAAAAAAATTATTAAAGTTTGACCGAAAACTAGGAAGGTCAACAGATGAGTTGACCGAAAACTCCAAGAATTTGTTGACCGTAAACTAGGAAAGTTAACAAATGAGTTGACCGAAAACTCCAGGAATTTGTTTAGATAACCACCAAAAACCTTGTTTTAATATTTAAATAGAATACCGCAATCCCTTAAATTTCATGAATTAGCTGATAACAATCCAAATTCAATCTCGATAAATCAGAAGAATATGCCCCAAAAATTCCGATGAACACGAAGAATACCAATAACAGTTTCGCGAAGAACACAGGAAGAATAATCAATGAAAATCTAAATTTTTAGATTTTTCAATTAAACCAATGCTCCCCAAAACAACCAAAAACGTTTCCAAAGTCCTTGAATACGATTGATACTTGTTCCTCCCTTAGATACCAATTGTAAGTCCTAAATCTATGGATCTTATGCAATATCAATCTTAATTGCTTAAAGAATGAGGAATGTTAAATAAGCAATGATTCAAGAACACAAAATAACTTCAAATGCACATGATTTTATTCAGGATAAATTGTCTAGTACATGTGAACTCCAAAGCAGCCGTGAACTAATAATGGAACCAACCAACCTATATATATATATATATATATATATATATATATATATATATATATATACACACCAAGTACAATACCACAAAAGCCCAAAACCCATTGTGACCGAAATCACCTAGTGATTTCAGTCCAGCTGACTGTGAACACATACAAGCCCATTACCATAATAATATTTAAATCCAAGAACAAAATCATTATGAGCCCAACATAAACCACAAAAATATGACCCAATAGGGACGTCCGTCGGCGATCCTCGTCGTCGTCGGTAAAGGGAGTAGCGACGGTGCTAGATGGCGGCTCCCAACAACGTCACTGCTTCTCCGATCTCCAACAGGTGCAGCTTCACTCCCGTTTCCTGTCGGTCTTCGTTGTTGTCGGTGACAAGAACCGTTCGATGGTGCTAGGTGGTCGGAGCCGATAGTGGCGGCTAGAGGTAGATAAAGAAGGTGGCGGCTAACTTTTAATGTTAGGGTTAGGGTTATCGGGAGGGTGACGGTGTATATACCTCGACTCCATGAAACTTCATCCGATAATGACACAATTGGTCCCTCCCTTCAGAAATATTTTCGAATTAGCTCCAATATTTACCCATTATACCCCTCCTCCCATAATCCCTTTCATAATAAGTTCAACAATTACCAATCATACCCTGACTTCTAAAATACTTTTCAAATTCAATCCATAATTTACCAAACACCCCTCAACCTTCAATATTCTTTACAAACTAGTATGAAAATTACACTTTTAACCCTAAAGTCCAAATTAAAACATTTAACCCCTCCCCCCAAAAAAACCAACGCCTTGCTAAATTATTCCGAATTTTGGTATTCATTTATTAATTTATCAATTAATTTATCTAATAAACGAACTTCACAACGCGACCGTAAATTATATTTCGTCCACTTAAATTATATTTCGTCCTCAAAATCATTCCTTACCATTCCCAACAATCCAACAACCTAAGCAACAAGACCGTAACCTCAAGCATACCACAACCTTCACAATGCGACCGAAACCAACCATCACAGGGTTCTAAAACCCGAAGATGAACAAAATCCTTGCATGATTATCACATTTACTCAATTTGAAATCCGAAGTCTCGATATAGTCTAACTCCCTGACAGACAACCCATATAGAATCATTATTGTTGAATCCATGCAGAACCGTTATACTTTACTGTAGGCTCAGATGATCCTTCAAGTAGGAGACTCATCCCTGCAATGGTTAGACTCAGACGAGAGCTGTGCAACAGGGTCAAATCAATTACTCTGAGAATATTCAATTCCGTTGTGAGTGACTTAGCATTACCCAACCAATTCAAATACTTATCATACACACGAAAACCCAAATCGCTAATACTGCCCTAAACACGGAAACTATTCGAAATAGTATACTGCCTCCTGGCTGCTCTAGAAAATCCATCGAGACCTCCCTGGTCTCAATTCGTTCGCCATTCATCTGAAATACTGGGTTCTAGCTCGGTCGTTAAGCTTAAAAGACTCCCACATAGTCGCCCCCACACGACTTTTAAACGAAATCCTCATCTGTCAATAGTTACCATTAGTTATCTTACCACTATGGCTCTAATGACCTCCTGATCCAACCGATCGAGTCCATACGTCGAATCTTGACACCACCAAATCCAAGGCTAAAAGTGGTTGCTACATGACCAAGGGTAGGCTTATATCATAAATGACCTTAAACGATCCCTTCCTCGATCCCATGACTGCAGTGGAGTTCCTACTATCTTATCATTGGCTCAACCAAATTCATCTGGGGAAATCCATAAACCAATCCGTGGATTTGCCACGCCCTCACTGTTGCACCCGAACTGGTGGGTACTACTGTTTATTCCGTGATCTAATAATACTCTCATGCTACCTACCAACCTAGTGAATGTTACGGCTACATCCGCAGTCTTAAAACACTCTAGCACTATTTGCCAACCTTGTGAATGCTACAACTACACCCAAAGACTTACAACACTCTAGCATTATCTGCCAACTTTGTGAATGATACGACTACACCCGCAGACTTACAACACTTTAGCACTGTTTGCCAACCTTGGTCTTACCACCAATCCAACTATTCCCATCCTGGGTGGAACACACAATCGACCTGACACTCAAATGAACTTGAGTCCTAACTGAACCTCTAACCTGATCCCCAAAACCTGGTATCCGATGCCAAGGAAAAGCGTGAACCAAATATTGGAATGTTTTCCGAACTCCGAACTCACACTCGTCAACCTAGATGGCCACTCAATCGCCTTCTTCCTTGATGGGGATGCGAACTCATCCTAGATTCATTCCAATTTCTGCTCCTGAGTGCTTGATTGATTCTCCCCCACTTAGATTCAACTACATCTTTACAACACATAAGAATTAAAGGATTCCCAATCCCCTTTTGCTTTCTAACAGTCGACCCGATGGTAACTAACGCTTACCTATGTTATTGCTCCATCACTAGCTGGACCGCAAAAGACCATACAACTTCTAAAGACAAAATGACACTTCCTAAATCCCAATGTAACCGACAGCACCCTGATGCTTGAAATGATACCGCACTCAAATCTTAAAGCTCAACGACAGATGCTCCAACCAATTACTCAGCAACAAGCCACTTCCCTTGGTGCTTCCAAAAGTCACTCCAAGATCAACCACTAACCACCGAGTCCTGAAGATGCTGAACAATCATCCTGTTGAAACTAACCGCAGACATTCCCATAATGCCCCTGACCAATCTATACTATGAACAGAGAGAACAATGAACACACCGAACCAACAAAAGGGAAACAACCTTACACTAACCACTAGTAATTCACGATATGCAAATGACATATGATAATATTTGAAGATATACCCCAACAGGAGAAAAGAAATAAACCAGGGATACACTTACTCAGCCCGCTACAATATTCAAAACCACAACAAAATTGCCAATACAGTGTGCAAGTAAAACTGAAAGAAGGCAAAGATACATACCCGCAACATCGCCTGCTGGAGTCCTGACTTCTCCTGTTTGACACAACAGAGCCTGACTCCTATCTGTTGGGGCTCCTACCGTCCTCCTTGGACAGTCTTCCTTCTTGTGGCCCACCTGATCATAGGGAAAACATAACGAGCTTTCCCTCTGAGAATAATCTTTGCTGATATAACCAACCCCGCCACATTTGTAGCAGCCTAAATCGCTGGAATGACAAACTCCCTTGTGCACTTTCCCGCATGTGTTGCACTGACTCCGGCCCTGCTGGCCTTTCACCCGATGATCAGAAGACTTGGGCCTCTTCCCAGGACCCTCTACTATATGAACCTGGCACGACCCTCTCTTCCCAAGGTGCTCTAAATCGATCTCGCATCCTCGAACTCTGGAAGTCACATCCTTCACTAGCTCACTTGCCAACGGCTGAACTGCAACAGCTAGAACATCCTATGCCCCAAACCAAATCACAAAATCCTCCCAAGACATAGTCTCCAACTTAAAAAGTGCAATAGAACGTGCAATCAATTCCCAGCAGCTCCTTGCTGACCGATACAGGAGATGCAAGGTGAACCGAACCTTGGCTCTTATGTTGTAGGGACTAGTGCGAAAAACACCTTCCATCTCCTCAATCCAATGCGAACTCAAAATATTGACAGTCCTTCCCCCGACTGGCTCACCACCTGAGCCGAAACCTAATCCTGAACCAGAACCGCCTCCCTGAGTGCTCATCTCCAAACTGAAAAACCCCAAAACCACCGATCACAACATACTCAAGAATTCTCCTCCCCGAAGCTGCTCTAATTCTCCAAGTCTCTCACCAATTCGAGTATGCATCCTGTGCTTTCAGTAGTACGGGCCTAATACTACCTTCCACACCTATCCATATTTTCCTCAGCAATCCTCCCGAATCCTCCAAATCACTTCCTCAAACTAATGCACCCAAGTCTCACTAAACCTCACTACTAACCCACTGAAGCATATCCTAGGCTTTCCTAGGTTCCCAAATCCACCCAGTCCTCAACTGCTGAAAGATTCCCAGTAATGTCAACTAGCTACCTCATGAATATAGTAGTGTTGTAAATATCGGCCTAGGTGGTGCCTAGGCGCTAGGCGGTCTGCAACTGATTATGATTAAGGGTGCTTGGCAGAAATTGGTCAATATCGGTCAGACTCAGGCTAGGTGGTCCTTGACGGTCCTTGGCGGTACTCGACGGTCCTTGGCGGGAAGATTTTAAAAAATTAAAAATCGCAAAATTTCAGATATTACACCAAAATTTTCAAAACTTAAAAATTTTACATTTTTAAATATTCAAATATTCAAATATTATACCAAATATTTCAAAATTTAAAAATTTAAAATTTAAAAATTTTAAATTTTCAAATACTATTCTTTCTTAGGATATATTAAGTTTTAAAATAGTTTTATTAGTAATTTATGGTCACCGATTAATCCTCCGATTAATCCCCACCAAACCGATTAATCGCTTGACCCCAGTCGACCGCCGAGCTACCGTCGAGCGAATTTTAGAGCCTTGGAATATAGTCACATGCAACAGAGATCAGATATTCCTTCGAGTAAAATACTCAATCCTAGAACGGTTGGACTCAAATGAGAGCTACACAATAAGGCTAAGTCCATTACTCTGAGATTATCCAGCGTGTGCCACATGTGACTTAGCATATTCACTTAATAGCTAGCTCACATTGCTAAGAGTCCCACAAAGCACCAAGCAAGCAACTTTCGGATAACGGAAAAGCTAACCAACATACTCCAATAAAGCCATTCTATTCAACTATCTGAACCATACTAATAGACAATTCCAAGAGCTCAAACAATCAGGCATAACCTAAATAGGTCGTCCTAGCACTGACTGGTCAGTACTAGCATGCATATCTACAAGCACGTACAGTAGGTATATAAGGCATCCTTTCTAGATCCTTAGCCCTAATCTAGCATGCGGTTCACATATTCTCAATTCATAACATAACATAACATAAAATAACATAACATAACATAACATAACATAACATAACATAAGATAACATAACATAACATAACATAACATAACATAACATAACATAACATAACATAACATAACATAACATAACATAACATAGCATAGCATAGCATAGCATAGCATAACATAGCATAACATAACATAACATAACATAACATAACATAACATAACATAACATAACATAACATAACATAACATAACATAACATAACATAACATGTATGGGTATCTTGGGGAGAACTTACTTGAGCTCGGCTGATTGTACGCATCATATTCCTTGTTCTTTATCAAAAACTCTTTATTTTAATTTTAGAAAAATTATTTTCTTGTAAAAAAATTTCAAACCCTCAATTTGCGTCCAAACACCCCACAAAGTTATGTCTGAATCCCTCAAATCAAGGCTCTGATACCAAATTGTAACATCCCAAAATTCAAGACCAAAAATTTCATTTTTAATTAAGTTATTATAAAACCAATAGTATAAAAACATCCATCGTGTCACCCCATATCAAAACCAATATGTCAATAATCAAAACATGTCATAATGAAACAATATAAGAGTATAATTCCAAAGATCTCATGTGCAGAAAACATAGTGTGATGCACTGCGATCATGCTGAGTCCTTTCCTTTTGAAGAAGAAGTACCTGAAACCAAAACTGAAAACCATAAGCATGAAGCTTAGTGAGTTCCCCCATCATACCACATACCATACAATAAACATACTGCCTAACGTATCTGGGTGCTGGCCTACCCCTTCAGACTCTTTCAACTGATAACCGCCTAGCATATCAGGGTGCTGGCCTACCCCTTCGGTCTCTTTCAATTGGTAACTGCCTATTATATCTGGGTGTTGGCCTACCCCTTCAGTCTCTTTTAACCGGTAACTGCCTAGCATATCTGGGTGTTGGCCTACCCCTTCGGTCTCTTTCAACCGGTAACCGACGACTATTTCACCCCTACCACTACCACATAATACCCTAGCATATACACATAACTCACATATTGCCTAGCATATTTGGGTGTTGGCCTACCCCCTGCGGTCTCTTTTAATCGGTAACTGGGGACTATTTCACCCTTACCACTACCACATAAATACATAGCATACTAGCACATAAGCATAACAGATAGTGGCATACCAAACAATTATCACACAGAAAATCATCTACCTATAAACAAGTACTAGTGGGCCGGCATTGGTGCCTTCGACCCACTTCTACCGAGATGGTAACTCACCTCACACCGCTGAAGTCCCGCAGACAAAACTCTAGCTGCTGGATGACAGATTCCCGAACTGTCAACATCAAAATAACATCCAATTAATAATTGGGTTCCAACACATAACCATAAGCCATACTTGGGGTAAAATACTACTTTATCCCCAACTTAGCTTGATTCAAGCCCAGGGCCTAATTTTCCAAATTGGGCCCAAACCTTTACATGGTCTTACCCTAAGGCCCAACCATTTATTCTAGTCCAAACACTTGGCGCTCCAATGGTCCAATATCTCATAATCATCAAGGCCTAGTTATGGCCCAATTTTCCAAATTGGGCCCAAGCCTTTCCAATGGGCCTTATCCTAAGGCCCAATAATTTCCTTAGTCTATAAATCTATTCCCAATTGGCCCAAAAAGGCCTATAGTAACTTAGTCCAAGAAATGGCCAATCAAGAATCCAACCCTAATTATGTTTTTTCACATAAAATGACGATTAGGGTTGAGTGTTCTTACTTAACCCATTAAGGACTTAATTCATTAAGTCGATCAATCCACTAGGCCAAACATACAATGTGATCAGGCTTAATTCATAATTCCAATCCAATGGTCCAAAATATGTGTGACAATAGTCAAATTCGGGTCAAGTCTAAGCCGGACAAGGTCAACGAGTCAAACCGGTCAACTCAATTAAACCTTGTATAATAGGGTTTGTATTATGTAATTTCTGCATAACTCACTATCTTAATGAGAAAACATCACTTGGAAAGTTCGTGTGTTTAAATTTCTTTAACCATTAGTGCTAAACAATGAACAAGAACAATAAAACAATGTTGCATACTCATAAGGAGTGTGTAAGATCCTAAAACATGGCATAAAGGGGTCTACGGACCTTGCATTGCGAAGCCGGACACTCACATTCGTCACACACGAAACCGCTCTCAATCGTTTTCACTCTATCTCTTCTTATCGAGAATCTCTCCCAAATCTCTCTAAGAAAGTGAAATCTCTCCCAAATATCTCTTTGTATGTGAAATCTCTCCAAGTATGTCAAATCTCTCCCAAATCTCTCTAAGTATGTGAAATCTCTCCCAAATATCTCTTTGTATGTGAAATCTCTCCAAGTATGTCAAATCTCTCCCAAATCTCTCTAAGTATGTGAAATCTCTCCCAAATATCTCTTTGTATGTGAAATCTCTCCAAGTATGTCAAATCTCTCCCAAATCTCTCTAAGTATGTGAAATCTCTCCCAAATATCTCTCTGTATGTGAAATCTCTCCAAGTATGTCAAATCTCTCCCAAATCTCTCTAAGAATATGAAATCTATCCCAAATATCTCTTTGTATGTGAAATCTCTCCAAGAATATCAAATCTCTCCCAAATCTCTCTGAGTATGTGGAATCTCTCTCAAATCTCTCTTGAAATCTCTCCCAACTTTCTATAATCACTCGGGGCATCCCGACCCTCGAATTTGGCGAAAACAGCCGAAAAACGGAAGTCTACGCGAAAAACGGACCTTAGGAACCGAAACCCCTCTTAGGAACCGAAACTCCTGATGAAGAGGAACCGAACCGAAAGTACTGTTCACTACTAACCGAACCTCCTGATGAAGAGGAACCAAACCGAAAGTACTGTTCACTACTAACCGAACCTCGCTTAAAAGGAAGAACCGAACCCGAAGGTACTGTTCACTACAGTTCATTCGGTTCTGACTTCTCGCCTTTTATCTCCGGACCGAACCCTCACCTTCGCTTCTGACTTCGGACCGAACTCCTCGCCCCTTCGTTTCCCTCTGTTCGTTTCCGGCTACAATCCTCAGCATGGACCGAGCCTCGGCCTAGGGACCGAACCTCGGCCTAGGACCGAGAGGTCTCGCTGGGAAGCCTTTTTCTCCCGGTTTTCGATTAAATTCGCGTTTTAAGCCCGTTTTTAATTGTTTTAACACAAGATTTTCACCCAAAACTTTATTTTAAAATATAAGACCCCTAAATTAATGATTTAATCATATTTTAAGGATAAAACCTTATCCAAAAGAGAGTAGGTAAAGTACAAAGGTAGAGTGTTGACTTTACCTTATTTTATGACACAAGCAACCCCATACCCACTCCATGATTAACTCACACTCCTCCCCACCATACCTTGTCACTTCCTTGTACTTTTTACCCCTCTCACAAGCCATCCCCACGTTCTAGGGCTGGTCACTCAACCTCTCTCCTCATTTTCTTTCAATCACTCTCATTCCACCAAAGATCCAACTCCAATTTTTCTCTCCAATTTTTCTCTCTAATTCAAGATCCCAAGGCTGATCATCAAGTGTTCTTCCACTCTTGGTAAGTGTAATTCATCCTCCTTGTGATTTTTACACTTCATTCTACTCAAATCATTGATAGCTTATACAAACTCCATAACTATGATGCTAGATTCTCAAAAATCTTCAAGGCATCTCCAAGTGTTCTTGAGTTAAACACCTCCATTCTTCAACAATCATCTACTGAAAACACTTAAGGTGAGTTCATACCCCTACATTTTTATGTTTTCTTAAGTTTTTAGGGGGGGAATACAAGCTGAATCACCAAGAACATAACTAAAATTTTCTAACAGCTTTCATCAGAAAAGTTGGACTCCATTCACGGACTGTTTTGGGCAACTTAAACATTTTTGTTTGAAAAACTGTTTTAGGTGTAAGTATTTCCAGTTATTAGCTTTAAAATGACTACTTGCACATCCCCATACGATTTTTCTACAATTTATGGTGATTTTTACAAAACTGCCTATCATTTCAAACACCAATCCGGACCAGTCTGTGATTATGGACTTTTTCACACAAGTTGGAGGTCATTAAAAATCATGATAAAAATTATGAGTAAACTAGACACATTTTGGGAACTCTCAGAATTTACGGATTTAGTTTTCAGCTTCGTATGATTTTTCTATGAATTTTCAAAAACAGTGTAGAAAGGTTGAAAATTTGTTAACAGCTTATAACTTTCATAACACTTTGTATTATGTTGAGCAAAGTGTATAACGATAAGTTCCAAATATTGAATGTGTTTCCATGTTAGTTTTTCATCATAAACTGAAATATAGTCATTCATGATAAGATTATTCATTCATTTAGAACACGTATATTAAGCTATAATGAGCATAGTTTATGGATTCATAGCATTAAAGCATTCATAAAAGAATTCTTATACATTACAAAACGTTTTGGATAAACTATAATAGGTATAGTTTATGTATCATTTACTTCTCAAACTTATTTACCAAAGGTTTTCCGTTTAGTTCATGTAAATCTGTTAATGAATAAATTTGTGAGTCATTCCCTTCGGGTTACTTCCAAAGTAACAAAGTCAAAAAGTCCTGTAAATTGTAACCAGAGTCTCTTGTAGGGAGAACGTGATAGTTGTGTATAGATCTATATTGGGTTTGACAAACCCACACCAGAGCTGCTTGCAACAGCTAGACCGGCAGGTCTGTGGTGACAAGTGTCATTTAACGGCGACGCCTGAAGAACGTCGCATTACGAGGCCGTCTATGTCAAGTATGGTTATAATAACTCACAGAAAGTATTAACAAACTTAAGAATTTACAAGAATTTCACTAATATCATATGCATTTATATTGAAATAAACTCACGTTATTTCTGTAAATAAGGAAGATTACTCATACGTTTCAGTCTTTGGATACAAGACTACAGTATTCATTTTAAGGAAAATATCGGATTTTTCTGGAATAACTATACAATTACGAGACAAGCTTTTTTCATAATTATATACAAAAACTTATGAACTCACCAACCATTGTGTTGACACTTTCTCAAACTACTTGTATTCTCAGGAAATCGCTAAACAGGTAACAAAGTACTTTTGAGGATGGGACGTTGAGGCGTCAAACTTATCATATTTTCTCAACATATTGTAATTGATTTTGAAACATGTAATTCATACAATGATGTAACTCTTTCAATTATATATATGTTGGTTGTGTTTACTTTCATCACTATTACCATTGTTGTTATGATACTACACATGAAGTCCTCCACCCTCGGACGTTTCCGCCATCCTTGGTTTGGGGGTGTGACAGATTGGTATCAGAGCACGGTTTATAGTGAATTAAGTATATCAAACAACATAGGATATACAAACTATAAACACATTTGGGACTAAGAGTCTCTGATTTTAAAACATTCTAACCGGTTATACTTTTAGAAAACGAATAGTTCTTGTTTAAAAGTATACCTACATGCATTACATACTCGTGTAGTTTCATAACTAGAAGAACATAAACTAAAAGAAGAGGAGTTGAACGCTACGAGTATGCCTTGGTATGAGTAATCAGTTTTGGGAAGGATATAGCCTGATCAACTATATTAGTCCGGGAAGTGACTTACTCATATCGGGGGATAGTCGTAGGAGGGCAACAAGTCTAATAACCTAACTTCACCCTACAAAGAGTGTTATAAGAACCAAATCTAAACATTTAAAATACTATAGGAGTATTTGTATGTTGCTATATCGCAATATTATTAATATCTACCACTATCTGCTTCTTACCCCTCTATTCTCGCGCAGACGACATGGCAGGATTTCACCTACCAGGAGACCCATACTTTCCCAACCAGGGAAATGCCGGCTGGATTGAGGAAGAGCCCGAAGAGCTGATTGAAGAGGATCCCGAAGAGGATCCCGAAGAAGAACCCGAAGAAGAAGAAGAGGAGGTAGACAAAGAAGAAGAAGAAGAGGAGGAAGACGACGAGGTGGACATGGATGAGGATGAAGGTGAAGAAGAGCCAGAGGAGGAAGTCTTTAACCCTCCTTACATTGCAAGGGTACCTGCAAACCGATGGGGGCGCAACGGGCCTGAGCCCCGTTGGGCAACCATGATCGAGAGGTGGAGCTGGCAACAACGCCAGAGGTCACCCTATGGCGACCAACGAGGTTACTATGACCTCAGTCACGGGGGACCGACTGACAGAGCTCTCCCCGTTATGACCCAACACATCACGAACTTAGGGAACCAGAGTAGGGAAATGGCAGACCAGGTTCGAAGTCTCAGCGCTATTATAGCAGCCACCGATGCACGCACCCGGGATTTGGAGAGGGACTTCTATCCATTGGACCAAATCATCGAGGACCTTACCGCTGCTCGAGCGGAGGTAAGGGAGTACCAGGAGAGGCACGCAGCTCTCAAGGAGAGAGTGATCGCGGCCGAACGCCGGATTGCGGAGCTTCAGGGGGCCTCGACCTCATCCCAGGGCCTGATCAAGAGACGATTGGTGTAATTTACCCTTTTAATTAATTCATTTAATCCCAAAATTAATTCAAATTAATGTCTAATTAATTATTAATTAAATATTACTATTTCAAATTAATATATTATTCTCATAATATATTAACAAATCATTTATTTCTATTTATTAATCAAATAATAAATTCAACCTCTCTCTCTAAAATCATCAGTCCATTTGCTAGTTTTGAGGGCAACCCAAAAGGACTGTGCTACTATCAATTTAAATATATACTAGTTATTGTTATGGGTTTAGACACCTAATCCATCAGTCTTCCACTTGGATACGTCTAATAGCTATAGTTGTTTGTATAACATCTAAAACTAATTAGGAAATTATAGCTCTCAAAAGCTGCTGTCGAACTTTGACACAGTCAATTACATGTCCTTAGATAAGTGATCAAATATTCTTCCGTTCTGCAAGATATCGTATAGAGATGAGACATGGATTATAATCAATCTCATTGTCCAAGTTTTGTTTCCCGATTTATGATTTATGACGACTGAGATCAAAATACGAATTGAACACATCAATTCAGTCAAGGCTTGGCTATGCACTTTAGATGCCATCGTCAAATCATCGAGGGACCCAAAGATGTCGCTTTTCCCGTTAGGGTGAAAGGAACGAGTAAACTTTTACTTATATGCTTGTATGTGACAACCCGAAACTTCCACCTGGGACATCTAGTCAGTTAATCTAAGTTAAACTTGTTTCTTTTAACTCCTAACACTGATTAAGGGTTCATTTAAGCGTTCTAAACTTGAGTACAACCAAAGTCGAGAGTAGGAACGAGTCAGCAAGTCATATAGTGACAAAATCGGGCCATACACGCCTTTTGGAGGAGTGTGCGGCCGCACACATGGGTGTACGGCCGTACACACCCCTCATGGCCACACCCCACCCTTATATAAAGGGTAGACCCCTTTCCCTTCATTCCTTTCACTCCTTGGCAGCACACTTCTCCTTTTCTCTCAAGATTCTTCAACCACAAACCCTCTCAAGGCCTCAAAAACATGAGTTTTCCATCACCTAGCTTATCATACATGAAGGACCTATTGATATAAGCCTTGAATCATCATGTTCTTCACTCCTTGAAGGAGTACGGCCGCACACTCCTAAAAGACCCTCCAAAGTGAGAGTTGGACTTCCATATTCGAGTTGGACATGAACCTAGCTTTGCTACACCTTGAAATTTACATTTTTGGACATCTTCATGTGGGGTGTACGACCACACACACGCTTGTGCGGCAGCACACTCCCGTGTGCGACCACACACACACCTTAGGACCACAAACCCACTTCTAGGATCCTTAACTTGCACTACAATCGAGTATAGACCTAGAACACTTCATGTATAAAAGTATGGACCTTGAAAACACCTCAAAAGCACCTTCCAACATGAGTGTACGGCCTCTCACCCATGGCCGTACACACCTTTAAGGTGGCCATACACCTCCCTTATGCAATCCTTTAAGGTTCTAGCACTTAGTGTTGGTAGTCCCAAGTTCTTAGAGTGGTTCTCCATCACATTTACTAGAGAAATACCTTTATTTGAATCCTTTATGTGTCATTACATGTTAATTAGGATCAAATCGTGTTCAAGGCTACACTTGAACATCCTACATTCCGTATCGATCTTTCATTCAAATCGTCCAAGGTGAGTTCATACCCCTACGCTTTTCCGAGTTTTTCATGTTTTAAGGGGGGGGGGGGATACAAGCAAAAGTACAAGGAAACTTGTTCTCAAAGTATATTATTTTGTTTAAGATAATTATATTTTCAGAATGCTTTTACACAGAAAATAGTTTTACCAAACGATTAACAAATCAACTTGTAGAAACAATTTTCAAAACTATAGCAATGAACTTATGAATCATATAGCAAAATGTATCGTTTTATAAAGGATTCATGTTAATCACAAAAGGATTTTCTATATTATTACTTGTAAATTTGTTAGTCTAAGTTGGAGACATGTCCTTGGTAACACTTACCACAAGAAACAGAGTGTAGGACTAGTACTTCTGACCAGAGTCTCTTGTTGGGAGAGCATGACCATTGTGTATATATTTATACGGGACTGATAATCCCGCACCTGGATGCTAGCTACATTCGGACCGGCAGGTCTACGGGCGACAAAGTCATTAAGGATACCGGCCGTTGCGGTCCATATCCAGTCAGTTGTGGTCATGATACTCGCAACCTAGATGGCAGATATTTACTTTTGTAATAATGAATCAAGTAAACTAACCTCAAAGTAATAACCGATTTGATTACTGTAGGGTATTAATAGTACCTTCAGGATTTAGTTCTTCATGGTTCCTTTATTAGTTTTATTTATAAAATAGGGCTAATATGCCTCATTGGGAGTAACCAGGGTTTTTAAAAGAAAACTACGTTTACCGATATAAGTATGGTAGATACTTGTACAGCTCAGTTTAGAACGGATAACCAACCATCAACTTTTAGGGAAAATATAGGATTTTCCCGGGATAACTCGGCTATTCATAAACAGATTGATTCCGGGGACGGAATCATCCTAAGGGGTAGAGAATTGTAACGCCTGCGTTTCCAGGCTAGGCATTATCCTTGATGTAATAGTCTAGGTTAACCCTTGTAACTCTTTTTGGAGTATTAATGATGAAATATTTGAGTATTATGTGAGTTATGTGAATTATGTGTTTATTTTCTTAATTATTATAATTTAATGAATTAAGAATAAAATAAGTGTCAAAATTAAAGTATGAGATAATCCCGATATCTTTGCATAAAGATGTAGTGGTCGGAACAAGGATTCCAAAGATATAAAGAATGCCGAAATCCGAGTTATAACGAAGAAGTTATGACCTGTCGAAGTTTCGCGACATAACCGACAACGCTGGATGACGTAAAAGGTGAAATTTACGTTAGATCGATATTTAGCCTTAGTGATCTAAACGAAAGTCATAGAGTTCGTTAAACCGAGAGCGTGCACAAAAAGAACGCCCAAATTTGACTTCGTATGAGGAAGTTGTGATTTTTCTAAGTTTTGACTTAGCAGTATACAACCCGAATACTCGATTTGAGACCGAACGGTTTTTAGCCGAAACAATCTAAACTAGAATTGAAGATCTCGTTAATAGTAGTAAAACGATAAAAAGATAGGTGAAAACGGACGTTGGATGAAGAAATTATGAATTTATAACGGAGTTTTCCTGTCCCGGCCTAGTAAAAATAACTAATAAAAATAAAGTCAAAATTAGCCGACGGAGTCTAAACGAAAGTTGTAGATCGTAGTCTCACCTAAGCGGGGTTATAAAGAACGTCGAAACGGAGTTCGTATGAGGAAGATATGAATTTTTGAAGTTTATTAAATATTTTCGATATTTAATTTATATATAAAATACCGATATTATCCGAAGGGGGGGAGTCAGCGATCCTATCCTCATTACGCCCAACGTAATTTCATATTACGCCCAACGTAAATCGAAGTTCCAGCCCCTATAAAAGGATGTCGAGGGCAGCCGAGTTCTTTGCTCATTTCTTCCCTTTCTCTCGCGTTTTTGCATCGTTTTTCGTGCAAGAATTATCCCGAAGCCCCGGTATCATTCCCAAGCCCTGAAGCAAGTCCCGAGGCCCCGAAGCAAGTCCCGAGGCCCCGAAGATCCCGAGAAGTGTAATTCCCGAGCCGAAGCTCTGCTCGCGAGGAGTCCGGTTTTTGTGAAGATCTTCCAGATCTGCCGAAGAATAGTACTTCTATAAGTCGTAGTGCTGTCCGATCATCTTTTGATCAAGTGAGTGTGTAGTTACTTTCTTCTAACGCATAATTATGAAGTATTATATAAAATACATGTTATGTGTATATTTTGTTGTTATATGTGTGAATGTATATTCACTTTCTTCTATCTCATAGATCTGATTTATTCTTTTTGAAATACGTGTTATGTGGAATATGTATTGATTGAACATGCTATATTGGTTTTAAACTATGTATAAAAATATATATTTTTATCTACTAATATGTTGGGTAAAACATGGGTAGATAGTTGTGTGATAAACAGATGAGGGGCCTCGATGTTGTTTTGATTTAGTCATCTAGCGGAGTTTAGATGACGACCACAGACTTTTCTAGATAGTCTTGTGGAATGCTAGCAGGTTCGCCACCTGTAGGTGTTAATGAACTTGGGTGTTCATTCGCTGTACTCCATCCCCCTCATGGTTGCCTTATTTGACATATATTGCCGGGAAACCCCCGAATGCATGTGTTGTCGCCCCGATGAAATATTCTAAGACTAGCTCCCTTGTGTTAGTGTTTTAGGGACGTAAAGTGAGAATAACGGGAATGGGTAATTGGGTTATTGTTGGTTGGTGGAATTAAATATAATTATTTATTGTGGGTTGAAAACCCTATATGCTCACCAGGCTCCCAAGCCTGACCCACTCAGTTTATTTGTATTACAGGAAGTGGCGCAAGGGCATAAGATGGATGAATCATCAAGTTGTTTTGTTTACAAGTCTGTATATGTATATATTTGTTGAACGACTTGTAATGTTATCGTTTATGCTTTATGGTCTGTATCGGAACATGACATCCCGAGTTTTGATTATATAATGAAAATACATTTCTTGATGAAATGCTTTGGTAAATATTATTTTATCACGTTTTGTTTTTGGGAACAAATTCCGCAACTCTTTCAAATCAAAAGGATTTACTCTGAAATTATTCTAAAAGCATAAATGAAAATCGGTCTTTTCTGGCCGAGATTTTGGGGATGTCACATTGTCAACGCACAACCGACTTGTAAACAACATC
The DNA here is from genome assembly GCF_002870075.4 of Lactuca sativa. NCBI lineage: Eukaryota > Viridiplantae > Streptophyta > Magnoliopsida > Asterales > Asteraceae > Lactuca > Lactuca sativa. The sequence goes on from NC_056626.2 coordinate 21,439,963, forward strand.
TCATATATCTCCGTTTCAAGAATATAAGATATTATCGTCTCAAAATTACTCGTGATAAAATCCATGAAGTAATTCTCTGAGCGTGGGTTTGTCCATGAAGTACTCATGAACATTGCGACAAACAATTGCTATGTCTAGTCCCTATAGATAATCTACAATTCTGTTCATGAAAGTCTTAATTCGCTACTTACTTCCAAAAGTAAGAGCAACTATGGATGTTTAAATAATCCAATTGTTTGGGAAGTAAAACATATGAAATGAAACACAATAATAACCTAACTAACTATGGTCTCAAAACTATTGAACATAAATAAAACTCTTATTATTTAATCACCATATTAATTATAATTTATTCATTGTATAATGTTTCGAGTAATCAACTAAACACTTGAATCAAACATCAATCATGCCATGTTTCAAACATGCATACTATGTCTCTTTATTTTCCTTTCTTTATGAACAAATCAATTCTTAATTCACAATTTCAAATTCTTGTTACTACTAAATGTGTTAGAATTCAAACCGTACATGCATTGTCCTTTTGTGACGTCGTGGCTTCATAGTCACAAAGACTTTGCCAACGATATTATAAAATATTCCATTGGACCTTTCATTACTAAAAACAATTCCATCATAACGAAGTTTTAAATTCAAGGTACACACCTTGAACATCTTCCTTGCATTAAAGTTTCTAACTTACATATAGATTTTAACTAGATTATGACCCGCGTTAAACGCGGGGAACATAAATTAAATACATATCACATTAATAAGTGGTTTTGTCTTAGGTTGAATTTTAATAAAAAAATGTTAGTTAAATTCATTTTTAGAGTTTTTGAACCAAATTTATTAGATAAAAATATGTAATATTTGTATTAGAGCAATTTGGTTTTTTTAATGCAGTAATTTTTAACATAAATGATCTATGTGATCTTTGTTTTATCACAACATCATGCGATTTCTTGATTAAAACATGTTGTGTTGTAGCTTTATGAATTGACTTTGTTCGGTGTACCAACCCTCAAGGGGGCTCATATGGCTCTTTTCATATTGGTCTGTAAAACCAAAAGCAACAATAAGTTGTTACATGTACCAGCAACATTAAATTCTGCAAAGAAATTCGATAAACATTATAAATAAAGTTAATTGTCATAACCATAAACATAAAATTTAGACATTATAATTTGGTCGATTTCCAAGTTTTTTTTTCTTATAAAAATTAAAATATGATTTTTCAGGTTACACTCAATCACATATACATATCTTCCGATCAAATAAATGATTACAAAAAAAACGTATTATGAACAAAAATATAATATTAGTTTCATAATTTGTTAAAGGTTAACACAAATAAATAATAATGAACTTTCACAAATCTTGCATTTTGGTCACTACATCCAACTAACAAATGAAATTCAGTTTAGATGATTTATTCAATAAGTGCATCCATGACTTTTTGTAGCTGAATTTTGGGAAATGTTAAGACCTACTGAGAAAAAAGGTTAGGGGACCACGACCCAACTCGCCGAGTTGGATGAAAAACTCGTTGAGTCCCCCTTGGTCTAAATCCATTCAGCCACTTCCAATAAAGTTCAAAGCTTCCAAACCATAGACTTGGTCACCTAGGACTAAGTTACCTTGTAAAGTTGCTAACTTTACGTTCATGCATGGTGTCATGAAGCTAGAAACACCAAAACTAAGCTATATAAGAGGTCTAGGGCACGGGGGAAGGGCCAAGGCTGGATAAAGCTAGCAACTTTAAGCCCTATAAGCTCATGAGTGCCTAGATCTGAAGTCACAGCTTCATGATACACTCAAATCCTAAAAATGACCTCAATATGGCCTAAAAAGTGACAACATACTACCCTAAATGAAGATCTAAGTAATATAAAGCCAAGGTATCAACTTTATACCTCAAATGAGTCATAAATACAGCTCAAACTCCGGATCTACTATCTTCATCTTGAATCCCCAAGCTTCTCTTTCCTTCTCAAGCTTCAAAATCACAAAGAACACACAACAATGGCTCAAAAATACTCAATGTGGATTAGGGTTTCGTGGCTAGGTTTTGGGGTGATGAAGGCTACAAATGAGGCCAACCTTTGCAGGTTAAGGTGTTTAAATAGGGTGCAAAACCCTAAAAAAATAGGGTTTCACTCTAGCAGCCTTACTCGTCGAGTTGAGGCTCTCAACTCGTCAAGTAGACTTCAAGTCCCCCGTCCAAATTTCATCCCTACTCGACGAGTTTGGGGCATCCAACTCGTCGATTCCCTTTGCAAAAATGAATAATTTGATTTAAATTACATACCAGGATCCATGTGTTACAGTATAATTTTGTTTCTGTAACTAAATGAATGAAACTAATATGCTTAGAGTAGATTGATTAATTTTTTTCATGACCTTTCAACAAGAACACAGTAATAACAAATAATAAGACCATAGTAAATGCAAGAATTTGAAGAAGAATAAAGAGAACATAGTAAAGTAAGTGCTTGAAAAAAAAAAGAATTGGAGAAAAAGATTGCTCAAGAAGAACACTGTACATCATACGACTCAATCCAAAATTGTAAGAATAACCACTTCAGTATAATCGTATATATAGGGTGTTTTTGAATAAGGAAATCATTATCTTCTAAAAAAATTGGGATCCTAAGATATCATCTTGAAGATTTTCGGCTATTCGTCTGGAAAAAAAGAAAGATATCAGCTATATTAATTCAAAACTTTAAATTAATTGACTTTCTTATTTAATCAATTTTAAATTCAAACAATTATCTCAAATTGATTCATTTTATGTGGGATATACTGGGAGATAAATGATGAATAATATTGACTTTAATTTTAACTCTTAAATATTTTGCTGATTTAATGGGATTAGATTAGATTTATAGGTTAATAACTTAATTATTGATATGCTTAATAAATAAAAAAATAAAATATAAACGGGTTTGAATTTTGAAATAAAAAACTATAAATAAGGGACTTAAATTAGGAATAATATTAATTGGAGAAACTGATATCATGTATATAAATAGAATGATATGTTTCAATTGATAAAATAATTAATGGATTTAAAGATTCTATAATTATTACAGATTCTATAATTAAATGTAATTGTGTTTGAATTTTATTTGGAGAAAATGACGTCAACATTTTGATGTAAGGGTGGAAAATATAGGATTAAAATACAATCAAGGGTCCTGATTGATTCATTGGTGAACTAAATGTTCTCTTTTAATAATATTTAGAGATAATCAACTCCCATTATGGAAACATTTCCATATTATTATATGACCATCAATTTTGATAAAGAATCATCAAAACATGTCATTATGGTCCTTCCAACAAATATTATACTTCCAACTTTCCATGAGCAACCAATCCTTTGGTATAACCTCAGATTGTTCTTGACAATTGTTCAACTTTAGTCACACAAAGTTCTACTCCTTTTCCCTCTCAATGCCCTAGGCATTTGCAAAAATCAGAACAAGTGAATATTATAACATATGTAATCAATCCTATACTTGAAGCATATGGGACTCGATTCATAATATCTTATATAAAGACTTGATATATGTTCAATCTCTTGCTATAATATTTTCATATATATATATATATATATATATATATATATATATATATATATATATATAACCAGTTCAACACGATATTCATATACGTCCAAGACTAAGTTCTTTAAAAACTTTCAATCTAAACTTTTAGATTTGAAACGAAGTATGAGTGCCCTATCGCCTAAATTCTTTTATTGTGAAACAATTCCCAAACTTTGCAATTTGTAAATTTGAAATCTTTGTATCCAACAATTAGTATTGCCAACTTACAACACTTAGCATAACAGTTATGCTTCCACTAGCTTTGACATGTACCCAAAAATCAACTGGACTTCTAGAAATCAATACTTTGGACTTCCTTACTAAAGTTTCGATTTCTGATACGTGATGCTTTGATAACTCTTCATCTAGACTTATCAAGCTTATACACCCTCATTAGATAGCACATGTGTGTGTTTAAACCCTTCAAAACTTATAGCTATAAGTCCTAAATGTTCAAACAATTCCTTGCTATTTCTCAGAATTCGAACTATGCAAAGGGATGTCGTAATCATATTGCGAATTTGATAATGCAATTTTCACAAACACTAATAGTAATGATATTGATCAAATCTTTAAGAATCTACTAGTGGAATTGTTTCCTCATATTCATTTTCATGAATTAGAGCGAAACCTTTTGCCACCTAGATTATATGGTGTATATGTTCCCATCCATATGAATCTATCATTTCCGACCTACAATCATGAGACAAGGTTTATGAAAAATTCAAATTCTTATTTAGCTTTCATTGACTGAACTTTACTTGTTCTCATTTCCTTGCCTTCTAGCAGCACAAGGGCCTACCAGTGCTTCCATGTTGTTTAAGCAGCTCACTTCCATTGACCAATGTACTATCACTAACCAATGTGCTCTGCCTTTTGTAGTCAAATGAGAACCATAGAACTCATAAGCATTGCTAACTCAACTGGAAGGTGCACAGAAAGAAGAACGTGTGAACTTAACACGATAGGTCATCAACCTCAGGTCGTGTGCTAGTGATAACTAAAAGGTTTATTCTTGATTGACTCCTGAAAATCTTCAAGATCATTAAGACTCCCACTTACTTCTTGACATATAAGTTTCTCTCTCAAGGAACATTCCTTAACGAGCAAAAAAACATTCAAAACTTAGTGTGGATTCCCGATAAGAAAACACTTCATGTAATTGGTCTTAGTTTATCCTTTGTTTTAACCAAAACATCATAACTTCCAATTCCAATGTGCTAGAGTAAGAAATTATTATTACTCCATGATGTGCACAAAAGTACTCACTAATTTTAATATTTATAACCTAACAAACTTAACTAACTATGCACTTATAGGCAGTGTACCTAGTCAGATTATAGTATAGCTTGGGTAAGTCGGGTGTCGATCACAGGGAACGGTGTTCTAATTAATTTACTTACTATTAAATTAACCTAATTTATTAACAAGTTTAAAAGGAGTTTTATCTGGTTTTACAAGATCAGATGAACTTAAATCAAATTCAATAAATAAAAACACACTCTTGTTTAGTTTGAATCCACTTCTCCCTAATGGCTAGCTAATGATTACGGATTATTGAGTTGGTTTTTAGTTGTATTAGTAATTTAGTTCTAACTTACCAATAATTAACTAATTCATGTCAAACCATGTATGTTCACACATAATTAAACACAGAACTAATTATGAATGTAAATCTGCTATGTAAGATTTGTTGTATAAACGCAATTATGATCACAATACACGTTCTCTAGCACAGCTAAGCTTTATTTATTCTAATTACTAACTAAGATTGGTCAATCCTAGCTCTAACAATTCAATGTTCACTAAATCATTAGGTAAACAGGTTCATGCAGTTTAATGGTCACTAAGCTACACAGAACATACAATCAAGCAATTAGATAAACAAATAATAGCATGCTAGGTTATTCAAATCAAACACAAGCAATTTTTTACCAACTAAACTTAATCCATAAGCATATAACTATTCATAAGTTTAAAGCTTCATCTAGCTAAACAAGAGTAGCTAGATTCAGCTGCTCATCATAGCAACTAGACCAACACAGCTAATAATAATGAAATACATGTTCTTATTTAACTAAAATATAAACCTTTACTCCTTTTTCGTGTTGAAAACCCTCTTCCAGAACCTTTCTTTCGCTCTGAATCGTCTCTTGGAACTCTTTTCTTCTACCAAAAGCTTCTTCCCTTCGTCATAATCAGGAGCACTTATATAATCTTCAAAAACCCGCGCCACGTCGTGGCCAGATGTGCCACGTCGTGGCCAGATGTGCCACGTCGTGGGCTTCAAGCAATCCCTATCCTCCAAGGAAATCCTCTGCGTCGCGATGTCTATCTTCTGGAACACCTGTGCCACGTCGTGGGCTTCATCGCCACGTCGTGAATTAAGTTTTTATTGTGAATTTATTATTTTCTTGTCTTTCAAGCCTCCCATGTTCCACATTTTAGCACTTTTGGTCCCTCTCTTCGAGAATCCTTTATATTGACTGAAAATAACAATTTAAAATTATAAGTATCATTATTCTGAACATATTATCAATTTATTAATAAAAATGTACTTAAATATTGCCTAAAAGTAAGTATAAATATGGCAATATCACTCCACATTTCATGAGGTGTTATAAACCTACTTAGTAAGCTTCAAGCTACGATGTAGTAATTAGAGTATGACTCTAAAACTTGATTGGAAACGAAGTATGACTCCTCTCTCGATCTAACCATTTCATCAATATCCGATTCCTCTTCTTAGTCATACAATTAGACTAAGATGTTAACTTGAGGATCAATTGTGATATAGTTCCGCAATCATTAAGATGTTCATAAAATATGATACTAAAGTACTATCCTTTCCTTTCAGATTAGAGAAACTTTTATCTTTTATGTCCGATTGATTCTTTTTATTCGTTCTGCTACCTTTTGAAACTTTTCAAACTATCAGAATTGTGCTTAATCTTATAAACACAACCATATTTACTGAAAGCATCAGTAAATCAGACGAATAAATTTATCATCCTTTGTGGCGGATCTGAATAGTCCACATCAATGTGTACTAGATCCATTACACATAAGCATGTGATCAATGAACTAGTCATAATCTTCCAACGACCTGAGTTTGATGGCCCAACGCCTATGTGGGTCGGAAGCCTGGATAGGTGGTGTCACGAACAAGGCCAACCTCGCCCGTACAATGGGGATTGCTGCTTCTACAATGTGAATGAGGGAGAATCCACAGACAGAGCCCTTCCAATCATAGTCCGCCGAGTGGCCCGCAACGTCAAACTAAACGTGTTAGCCATTCAACGAACCATGGAGCTTGAGGCAGACTTGGATGCAGACAAAAACCGCATTCGCAATCTTGAAGTATCTCACAGGAGAACTATGAGGGACAATGAAGTTGTGCAACAAGAGCTAGCTACAATTCGAGCTGAGGTCGTAGAGCTCCGAGCACGCCAGACAGTATACGAGAGCCGCCTGCTTGACATGGAGCGCCAGTTGGCTAACTTAAGGATCCATCCGAGGAGTGCCCGTCGCCGGTAGGAGAATACTCTACTCATCCTTCCTTTTTGGTCTAAGGAATGACTTTCATATTTATGTTCTATGTAGCTCTTTTCTGTAAACATCTCTGTCCTTCATGTTGCCAGGATTCTTTCCCTGTTAGAATGACTTAGACCTATTTTTAGGTCAAGGTTTCTGAAATCTATGTAATCTTAGTTTCAGTTATGATGGCAACAATCATATTCAGTTAAAGATTATCTTTGTCAAAAGTATGCCTTAGATCGATAGCATGCAAATTAAGCGACTTTATCAAGGTCATATTACTGTTTTGTCCTCGAAACATGTATCCTAGGATGTACTTAGACCATCACTCCTTTTCCTCATAGATTTCATACCAGTCTCCATGAAAAGCTTTGATGTCATAATCGGCATGAGATAGTTGAGCCCCAGATCGTGGTGATGTCCTTTGCATTCGAAAGGGCGACTCGTTTCAGTCTTTCCCCTTGACGAATCCCTCACTGGTTATATTGATAAAATTATTCGAACCTTCGTATCATTTCCTGCGCTAAAGCCCAGAAGTATCTGAGAAAGGGACGCCATGCATTCCTGGCTCATGTGGTTGATAAGACGCAAAAAGTTAAAGACCTCGAGAGCATCCCCGAAGTCTTCAACTTTCCTGATGTCTTCCCCAAAGACATTCCAGGGATTTATTCCGAGTGTCAAGTTGAATCCTGTATCGAGTTGATCCCCAGGACTACCCTTATAGTTAAATCTCCATAGCGTCTAGAGCCGACGAAAATGTGAGAGTTATCCAGCCAGCACAATGAGCTGAAAAAAAAGGAGTTCGTAAGTTTATTGTATGTGAACTTTATTGCGATCAAATCTTTATCTATTCTTTCTAGGACCACATCATGGGGATGTGAGTCGAATCAATGAGAGTCAGATAGCAAAACGGGAATTCTTAATGCATAGATAAACATTTAGGATACATCCAGAGGCAACCATTGTTGCTCACAAGCTTCTTTTCTTAACATGTAGCAGAATCATGCCTCCGAAGAAACGAAACCAACCCATAAGTAAGACGCCAATCCTCCAGATGGACTTAGCTACGTTCGAAGCTACCGTCACAGCAGCGGTGGCAACCACCCTAGATGTTCTTAACGCCAACAATAGGAATGTGAGTGGAAGTGTTAATGACAATCCAAATCTTGGTGTTAACCAATCTCAACAACAAGTGCCTACTAGAAAGAAGACACCTGATCTCCAACCTAACATCCTAAAACGAAAGTTCAAAGGGAGTTCAACCCAAAGACCAACTAAGATGCAACGAATTGGGACAGTCAGTACCCCAGTCATCCCTACTGTTCCAACACCAACCATACCTTACTGTGGAAATCTCCCACACTGCAACAAATGGAACTACCATCATCATGGAGTCTGCTGAGTGCTGCATTGCACTAGATTCAAAAGGAAGGGACACACCACCCATAGTTGTAGAACCCTAGTCAAGTTCATCACTCCGAATACCAATGTTGGGACAAGTCCAACCTGTTACCTCTATGGAAGTGTAGGACATTTCCAAAGAGACTGCCCAACAGAGAAGAACAATGAGGAAACAGGAGGATTCTAACCTCGGAGAATGAGGAAGCATTGAAGGACCCTGCCATATTTTGGTACGTTTTAGAAAACCCTGATAATTGTTCATAATTGTGATTGCTTTCTCGTCTGGATTATATAGTCTAGTGAAAACGCTAAGGTCAGTTGTAGTTATACATGACTTGTATATACCAAGCGATTATAGGAAGATCTAGTAAGAATCATTTCATAAAAGTTCATGATTTCGAAGTATCAAGACCCTCGTACTTGCGATACCCTACAATTTCAAATCAAACACAGCAAACACGAGAGACATTCACCCAAGGGCAGCAATGTCCTAACAAAATGATCCATCCAAACTAACTTAACACGCGACTCTACGACGTTGTCCCGCTTAGTCCGCCTGAGTCTATGTATACCAAACCCTTTTGTCTTAAATTGTTCGATCGCAAAACTCTCGTCGCCCGTAACAAAAAATTAGAGGCGAACTTCAAAAATTCATCTCTCTTCGAAACCCAAAAGTATTCACGCGAAGAGTATCACCCACAAAGAAATTGACAAAGTAATAGACAATCTGGAAAATTGTAGATACGTCGTGGGACACTCATCTACCCGTAGTGGAACTTTCTTGCAACAACGACAACCTTTCCAGCATCATGGTTGTGTCGTTCGAATCCCTCTATGGTTGTAAGTATATATCCACTATGTGCTTGGCCGAGGTGGGCGACACACAACTAGCTAAGAGTCAAGTCCACGATAGTACCCTTACGAGTCCTGAAATCATCCGAAAAGAGACTGAAAAGGGATTGTACGAAAGGGTTACGCTGATAAGAGACAAAAACCCTTGGAATTCGAAGTTGGTGACCCTGTCCTTTTAAAAGTCTCACCCTAGAAAGGCCTGATACGCTCCGGAAAGTGTAAAAAGCTACATCCAAGAATACGTTAGACGGTCTGAGATCCTTGCTAGGATCGGTCCCGTAGCATACAAACTCCACTTACCTCGAGCGCTAAGCAGCATTCATCTCGTCTTCCTCATGTTAGACCAAAGAAGTGTCTGTTCGATGAGACACTTGCGATTTTCACTTGACGATATCAAGCTAGACAAGAGTCTACGCTTCATTGGACACACAAATCGAGAAGTCAAGCGAGTGAAATAACGTCACATCCTGATAGTGAAGGTCCGTTGGGATGCCAAGCAGGAACCTGAGTTCACTTGGGAGTATGAGAATCCAAGGAAACAGAAGCACCCCCATCATTTCCAAGTCCATGAGTTACATCTTTATTATTGGATTTCGGGACGAAATTCCCTCTAACGGGGGGATGATGTGACAACCCGAAACTTCCAACTGGTACATCTATTCAGTTAATCTAAGTTAAACTCGTCTCTTTTAACTCCTAAAACCGATTAAGGGTTCATTTAAGTGTTCTAAACTTGAGTACAACCGAAGTCAAGAGTAGGAACGAGTCAGCAAGTCATATAGTGATAAAATCGGACCATACACCCCTTTTGGAGGAGTGTGCGTCCGCACACATGGGTGTACGACCATACACACCCCTCATGGCCGCACACATGGGTGTGCAGCCGCACACATGGGGAGAGTCACTAGAGGAGGAGAATGAAGAGTTAAAGAAGCATGATCTCGAGTTTCACCATTGCTTGAAGAAGAGAACATTCTTTGACCTTGATCAACATGTGGAATATCATCTATAGAAAGAAGAGGAAAACCACTTCCCAAGGAATGAGGAAAACCATTGTTGTCTGAACTTGACATCTATAATAGGAGAAAAAAGAATTTGAGTTAGTTGATATTAACCCATTAATTTAAATTAAGTCTAGGATCCATATTTTCGATTCGAACTTTGAAGAAGGATGTCGTAATCAAATTTGAATCTATTTTAGGGAGGTAAATCTTTTATCATTTTCAATCTAATGAAACTCCTAGATCTTTTGAGATTCATTGAACTATTCAATGGCATGTTTAATGTGCCGGTTAACCACACACGCTCCATTAATCAACGACAATTTTCGTCAAACCCATTACCATCTTTTATTAGTCACACATTAGTGTGTCGGTTAGCCACATGTGCTCCACTAACAACGTATAAAGTGTAATGTGTAATTTCATGGATTAGCATACAAATTCACATTTTCCTAAAATAACTAAGAGTGAGATTTAAAATAGTTTGGTTACTTTATATCATTATACTTTTAAAGAGATTATGTCGCATCAAACCCATTCAGCTAACGACCATCCACCAATCAAGGGAGCAGTGGGTAATAGTGGATACCTAATGACGGTCATTTTATAGGCCGCTTCCTTAAACTCCCCTTATAGATCGACTTCATGAATGAGGCATACTAGCTGTTCGACTGACTTTTCTTATACATATAATACATATTAAACTTTTAATAATATATATATATATATATATATATATATATATATATATATATATATATATATATATATATATAGTATAAGGTGAATTTTAAAACGATTTTAAAATTGTAAGGATTTAATCTTTTAATAAATTAAACTTTTAATTAAATTAAATTTAACTCATTTATGGATTTATTAATTGTCCTTCAACTAATTACTTAATTAAATTAATAATAAGATCCATATGGATGTATTTTAAAATTTTCAAAATACCAATTATTATTTGACATTAATTACTTAATTAAATTAATATCTGGATTTATTTATACTATTAAAATAATCATATTAATCAAAAAACAATTAATTAAGTCCAATATTTATCTCCTAACCTCTTGGCTTTTGATTTATCATCATAGATACACAAAAATCCAATTTGGAGGATAAGTATAGCAAGTAATTATCATATAAAAACAAATTAGGTAGATAAGGCACGGTGTTTCTGATCTGACAGCTTAACACGTCATGTTATATGATCACCACGCTGTGTTGGGTGCCAAACCCTTAACCACTGTAACAGAACTTTTCGGAGATTTATCCAGAACTTTTCCAGAGATTTATCCTTGGGTCTCGCCGGCTATTATCGGAGATTTATCCAGAACTTTTCCAGAATCTCCAAACCCTTAACCACTGTAACACAGAAAGGTGTACCCTTTTGTTGGAGTGATAACCAAGAAACTGCATTCCAGACGTTGAAGAAAGCCTTGTGCAGCGCTCCTGTTCTGTCCATACCCGAAGGGACAGAGGACTTCGTTGTCTACTGCGATGCGTCTAATCAAGGCTTAGGTTGTGTGCTTATGCAAAGAGGAAAGGTAATTGCTTATGCTTCTAGACAGCTGAAAGCACACGAGGTCAACTATACCACTCATGACTTGGAATTAGGAGCCGTAGTCTTTGCTCTGAAGATTTGGAGACATTATCTCTATGGAACCAAGTGTACGATCTTCACTGACCATAAGAGCCTGCAGCACATGTTTGATCAGAAAGACTTGAACATGAGGCAATGGCGATGGGTAGAACTACTCAGTGATTATGAGTGTGAAATCCGTTACCATCCCGGCAAGGCCAATGTGGTAGCAGATGCCCTTAGCCGAAAGGAGAGTTCAAACCGAAAGGTGAAGACCCTAACGATGACCATCCATTCCAATTTATCTATGCAAATCTGAGAAGCCCAGTTAGAAGCCCTCAAATCCGAGAACGTGTCAAACGAAGCCTTGAGAGGAATGGAAAAGAAACTTGAGATCAGAGGTGACGGAGTCTACTGCTTCATGGATCGAATCTGGATCCCAAAGTCCGGAGGATTCAGGGAGATTGTCATGGAGGAAGCGCACAAGACCAGATACTCTGTTCACCCGGGTTCGGACAAGATGTACCTGTATCTCAAGAAACAATACTGGTGGCCAAACATGAAAGCTGAGATAGCTACATTCGTGGGCAAGTGCCTGACTTGTGCCAAGGTGAAAGTTGAATACCAGAAACCCTTGGGTCTGCTCCAGTAGCCCGAGATACCCGAATGGAAATGGGAGATGATTACTATGGATTTCATCACCAAGTTACCCAAATGTCCGAGTGGGTACGACACCATTTGGGTAATTGTCGATCGTTTGAAAAATTCCGCCCATTTCATCCCAATCAAAGAATCATTTAAGATGGAAAGACTCGCGAGAATTTACATCCAAGAGGTAGTCCGACTGTACGGTGTACCTGCGTCCATTATCTCTGATCGAGATAGCAGGTTTACCTCTAGATTTTGGCAGTCAGTCCAGAAGGTTCTTGGAACCAAACTAAACATGAGTACAGCTTATCACCCTCAGACCGATGGACAAAGTGAGAGAACAATCCAAACCCTGGAGGACATGCTTAGGGCATGTGTCATTGATTTTGGAAAGTCGTGGGACACACATATACCTTTGATCGAGTTCTCGTACAACAATAGTTATCACACCAGCAACAAGGCTGCTCCGTTTGAAGCCCTCTATGGTCGCAAGTGCAAATCCCCTCTGTGCTGGGCTGAGATAGGGGAAACGTAGCTAGCCAAGAGTCAATTCCCCGACAGTGCTCTCACTGGTCCTGAAATCATTCGCGAAACCACTAAAAAGGTAATCCAAATCCGGGAACGATTGAAAGCTTCACGAGACCGCCAAAAGAGTTACGCTGATAACCGCCGGAAACCTCTGGAATTCCAGGTTGGAGATCGTGTCCTGTTGAAGGTCTCACCCTGGAAAGGCACGATACGCTTTGGAAAGCGTGGGAAACTTAACCCTAGGTACATTGGACCCTTCGAGATCCTCGCCATGATCGGTCCAGTAGCCTATAAACTTCGTTTACCCCATGAGCTTAGTAACATTCATCCCGTCTTTCACGTCTCTAATCTTAAGAAGTGTTTATCAGACGAAACCCTTGCGATCCCTCTTAACGAGATCGAGATCAATGAAAACCTCAACTTCGTGGAGGAACCGATCGAAATCATGGATCAAGAAGTCAAACGTACAAAACAAAGTCGCATCCCGATAGTGAAGGTTCGCTGGAATGCCAAGCGAGGACCGGAATTCACTTGGGAGCGTGAAGACTCAATGAGTCAGAAGTATCCACACCTCTTTCCAAGTCCATGATTTGTATCTTAATTCTGAATTTCGGGACGAAATTCCCTCTAACAGGGGGATAATGTGACAACCCGAAACTTCTAACCCATGTAATTGATCTAGCACTAAAACTTGAGTTCATTGTTTTTATTAAATCTTGTGGTTTCATATGGGTGCTCTAGACTTATTTTAATCTAGATATGAGTCTTAGGAAGGGTTGGAGAGTGTTTAGTATCACAATATCGGGCCAAGCTCACTAAATAAGGTGTGTGCGGCCACACACCCAACCGCAAACACCCTCAACCTCACACCCAATTCAATTTATGGATGGATACCCCCTTCATTCATTCATTTAGATGTTCTCTTCCCTCTCTCTACTTTCTCTCTCTAAATCATCAACCAAGAACACTTGGAAGGCTTCATAATCGTGATCTACTCCATCTTCAAGCTAAGTATAGTGGTAAACACTTGGATCCCAAGCTTAAAACTCATTATGTTCATCATATTCATCATCCCATGAAGGTGTACGGCCGCACACCTTCATATGGGGGCAGCACACATTCAAAACTCCCAAGTATGAAAAGCATACACTTCAAAAATCAACATATGGACTCAAATGAGGAGTGTACGGCCGCACACTCCTGTGTACGGCCGCACACACCCTCTGTACGGCTGCACACTCTTGTGTGCTGCCTCACACACACTCCTGACCACACTCCCCATCCGCACACTCATTTTCAAGACCATACACCTACTCTAATACCCATATTTGGCCCTAAACTTGCATAAATCATTAAGTTTGGATCATAGGACACCTATTCTTAGTAATTCCAAGCCCTAAGGATGTTTTCCCAACATGTTTAGTCATGAAACACCTTAGTTCTAACTCATTTATGTGTCGTCTCATGAAAAATAGGGGCCATAGGAGTTCAGGGCATCCGTTGACACTCGAACTCTACATTAAGCAGTGAGTTCATACCCCTACCCTTTTTCACTGTTTTTCACTGTTTTCAGGGGGAAACACAAGCAAAGTACAAGGGATTACTTGTACTCAAAACTTGTTTTCGTGTGTGTGTTTCACATTTTATATGCTTTTAACACTGATTGATACAACTGATAACCGTTTGAACATGCAGATCACGTAAACATATATTTGTGAAATGGACTTTAAACTGTTATGTTTTATATATATTTCACAAATGGTTTTCCACATTTTATCAGTTAAAAGCATGACATTAGAGCCATTGAAACATAAAACTTGTACACTGTATATCCTCGGTAACACTCCACAGAGATACGCGAGTGGAGGATTATCATATTATTACTAGTAAATTTGTTAGTCCTGTATGATTGGAGACACGTCCTTGGCGAACACTCCACAGAGATACGCGAGTGGAGGACTGCACCCGTAACCAGAATCTCTAGGATTAGAGAGCGTGACTTGAGTGTATAGATCTATACGGGGCTGACTACCCCACACCTGGCTGCTAGCTACAGCCGAACCGAAATGGTTCAAGGGTGACGAAAGTCATAAGGTGATGTGGACTACTTATTGCCATATCTAGTCTATCGTATGGTTATGGAACTCGCAATTAGGATAACAGTGATTTACTTAATAGTAATAATGAATAATTTAACACATTTCATAAGATAATCAGGCTTTAGAATACATCTTTTACATTGGAAACCAACATTCAGGAAAGTATGGGACTTTCCTGGGGAAACATTGAACATAACCGCGTTTTACAGAATACATCTTTTACATTGATAACCAACATACAGGAAAGTATGGGACTTTCCTGGGGGAAACGTATATATAACTAGAAAAGTGTAACAAAACCAGATAACTTTACATCTTTCACAATTGGTAACACACAATCAGGAAAGTATGGGACTTTCCTGGGAATACATTGGTACATAACCAGAACAGTATAACAAACCAGATAACATAACTGTACATTTTCACAAGAGTAAACGTGTTTTCAGTGTACAATTTCACTTTACTTTACATGTTGAGAAACAATAACCAACCTTTTTAAGAAAATATGGGATTTTCTTGGTGTGTGTAACATTTTCAGAAACAGAAAGGAAACTCGAACATTTTCACAAAACAAAACCGCTTATGAACTCACCAGCGTTATGCTGATTTTCAAACCGCTTGTGTTCTCAGGTCAACGTTAGAACAGGTACCCGAAGATCCTTTTGTCCAAAGATGGAGTGCGCAGAAGTCTTGTTTCATTTTCTTTATATATATATATATATATATATATATATATATATATATATATATATATATATATATACTATGAATCACAATTGTACAACTTTGTTTTTGAAACAATTGTAAAACTTTTTAATATGTAATGTAATGGTTGCTTTACTTTACTTACTATGTGCATTGGATTTGATACTCAACGTGGAATCAACCCCGGAAATGTTTTTGCCTTCGGTTTTCGGGGTGTGACACTAAACCTTGGTGATCATGCAGACTTGATGCCTAAACCTTGGTGATCATGCATACTTGATACCTAAACCTTGGTGATCATGCAGATTTGATACCTAAACCTTGGTGATCATGCAGACTTGATGCCTAAACCCTGGCGACTATGCAGACTTAGTGCCTAAGCCCTGGCGACTATGCAGACTTAGTGTCCGTTGTGTAAACCGTGGCAACGATGGACTTCGTGCCGATTCCTTAGGATAATCCTTAGGAATCAGTGAACGAGGAATAACTGATTCTTAGGATAGATCCTTAAGCGTAAAGAAGATAATGGGGATGGTTAATTAGGTTGATTGTTTAAAGATAATAATTATATTATTGTGGGTTGAAAACCCTATGTGCTCACCAGGTTTCCCAACCTGACCCACTCAGTTTATTTATATCACAGGTGTCGATATGAAGTTACATTACACTGAGAGATTAAGGAGATATAGATCACTAGTGTAAATGAATGTAAGTTCTGTTTATGCTTATGTTTCTGTATTGACGATGACATCCCAAGTGTTTTAAAATGAATAAAATACGTTTCTTCGAAAATGCTTTGATAACGTATTTATCGTGTTTTTCTGGGAACAAATTCTGCAACATTTTTATTAAAAGAGGTACTCTGATTTTCATAAAGCATAAACAAAATCGGTCTTTTCTGGCTGTGAGAATGGGGATGTCACAAATATCATCCTTCCTTCTTCTCTAGGATGATCAACTTGTCACATTCTAATTAATGCTTTGGAAATGATCCTTCTGATCATAACTGAAGTGCATGGGTGCAAACGTATGAAAGATACTTATATGTACTTCTATATACCAGCTACAATGAATGTAGCACTCCTAGCTTCCTGAACAAAAATCAATAGGTTTGAACTTATTTGCGGATGGTGGTGCATGAACCTGCACTAGTTCTTTCATCCTCTGATGGGCCTTCACTCCTAGATTTTGAGTCATAAACTTGACACTCATCAGAGACTACCACTCCTTCCTAAATTGCGTTGTAAAATCAACCCAGTTAAGGTCTTTACTTCGACTATAGTAACAAATTTAATGGTCACATTCTAATAACCTTCTATTGCATAGAACAACAAATACATAATGAACTAGACTCTTTTTTTCTACGAGTCAAACATTTACCCAGATAATACCTGATATCTTGTGTTTAATAATCCGATATTCCCTTCTTGAAGATGCGAGGATGACCTACAACCATATCATAACAGTAGCAGTCTCTGGCTATTGATTGTTCAGTCTTAACGAAGGCTGCAATCCTTATGTTGACCACCAAGGTCACCTATTTCTTAAATCTCCTACATAAAGTCAGTTATTACTTCGAACAAGTCTCCCAGAATAAATCAACTTTCTCTCATATATCTACATTTCTCAAAATAAATTTTTCATGGCCACTTAGTCCTGAACCGAAACTATTTTCCTAGTTATCACCATAACGTAGGTAATAATGGAAACATGCAAAACAAGATTAACTACTAGTGCCATAGTAACCTTGTGACTTTTCGTGGTCCAAGTACGTATCATGTGCTTTTGGTAGTAAGAGCCTATACTACCTTTCACACCTATGCATACCTAGTCCATGAATTGTCCCACAGTCCCCAAGTCCCCTTACAAGAAAATCACAAAGCAATTTATCATATATGTATGTGTCCAAATGGGCACTTAAAACAAAATTTCCCGAGAATCTACTAGGATTTTTGCATCTCTATAAGGAACATATTAACTTTCATAAACTCACTTTCTAGGATTCATCTCGTGCATATGCACAATCTAGCGAATTCTAATGCTTTTTCTCAGCTCACTGGGAATTCCACTTCAAATTCTTCGTACAAGTTTTTCGCGGTGTCTAGTATGCATGGCATGCTACAACTGAATTTACTCTACTGGTAGGGAGACAAACGCTCTCCAACTATTTGTACCAGCTGTTGAAACATGCATATCACCATGCATATATATCTCTTCACTTCATCATCCTTTTGTGACATTGTCATTCTCTTATATGAGACAATCCCAGGGAATCTGCATGTCAGCAGCATATCTTTCCTTTGACATCCATCCCATAGGATTAAGTATTAGGAGGTCTTCTTCTCGGATGCATATCTTTTCACATCTACTTCATAGGAGTCAATCCTAAGAAGTCTACATTTCAACTACATCTTAACATGTTCCGCTAGCTTCCACTTAGTTCTTTGACATCATTGACATTAGAATTTGTCCTCGTACAAAACCATAGGTTGATTTCCAATTCAGATAAGTAGTTTAACTTACTAAACAAGTAAGTTAATCAATACTTCACAAACAACTGACTATTTTCACCATCCTAGTCTTGTATGTTAAAGTAGGCTTAACACACTGTTGAATTCACATAAGGATGTGATACAAGTCGATTGTTGCTCAATATCATTATATACTAAGTTAGAGCATCTTGTAGAGGGTATAGATCAACTCTTAACACGCTACTCGAACCGCATACTATCTCTTATAGACAGACAAAGACTCGACCTATTGAGTCTGGAAACTCTATCAACTTTGTCTTTCCCGGATTCCTCCAAATTCTTCATGGCATCTCATATAACACCAAATTCGATATCGTCGAAGTATTTATCACCATATTTTGTTCTTCCGAATCCATAAGCAATCATTGCTTCAATGTGGTCGATGATGAAATTGATAGGTGGTAGGACGAATTAATGGATCATACCAAAGGTTTATTATCTTGCCATTCTTACACGTACTTCGAATGTACACTATCCCTTCATAGGTACTATTATTTCACCTAACGTACTCTAAGGTGTTATACCACTCTATAGGTATCAGTATTATGAAGTTGTCGTTGTTAACTAACATAAGTCTTCTTATCACTCTGAAAAGTTACATGCCAATTAAATGTTTAGAATCTTGCATATAAGATTTTCTTTTAAAACCAAGGTCGACCTTAGACCTGAAATCTTTTCAATTATTAGCAATATAGGTAGGTAGCTTAAAGTACGCTAATAATACATATCACTTAGAGTGTAATAGCATATAAGGCATTTCTTTTAAAGTATGCTAGTGCACCCTATAACAAGTTAGGTTTTTAACCTAAGGCATGCTATAAATAATTTTATTAGCACATAATAGTAATTAAGACCTATATTCAACCTAAAGTATGCTAAGACACTCTTTTCACCATCATCACTTAATGTTCTAAGTTTAAGTCTAGAAATTACCCAAAATTCCTAGTTCAGTTAAATTAATGCATTGATACCAACTGTGACATCCCTATTTTTCAGAACTAAAAAAAACTGTTGTTGACACTTCCAAAATTATATTATCTTAGGTTGCGGAAAATCCCAGTATAGTAAAACATTTTGAGTACAAATGATTGTTTCAAAATATCAAAAACCCAAAGGATGTCATAATCAATACACAACATATGTTACAACATAAAGGCTAAACGGTCCTGAACACTATTGCAGGTAGTCTCTTAATCACTCAGTATCCTAATCAAGTTCATGCAACATAAACCTTGATACATGTGATGCATATAATTTGAGTGGGTCAGGTTGGGGAACCTGGTAACCCACATAGGGTTTCCAATCCCACAATATTATCATGATAATAATTCATAATTATCAAACTTGCAAAACCAATTATTATCAAATGATATAAATATATAATCCAACGCAGATATCTATGAGCCACTACAACCACACATACTCATCCCCAACTGATTCTGAAAAATCCTAGTACACGATCATCTGCAATAATCGCCTTACTTGATGAGTCCTTTAGAATGGTGGTTGACTACACAGCTAGGATGAGTCCTTGGTCAGTGTCAGTCATAAAGGCATATCAAGCCACAATTTGTTTGATGAATATGGTATCCCATTTCATCTACGTCTGTAGGTTACAAATCCACACTAGAAATATAAGTCATAAGAGTCTCTAGAATGTGAAGTGTTGTCATCCTACTCTAATGGGTGACCAGGAATACCTTACATGTTGCCTAATCGGACCCACCATATATGGCTATCCAAAGGAATACAATGACGTACTCTGGTACGAAAACTATACATCGACACCTGAAAGTGTCACATAACAGAGCTCTACTCTCCGTTCCTATCACACACACCCTTAATATGTTGCTACCCAATATCCAAACTTAATTGAACTAAGCACCGTGTGAAAGACTAATTTTAAAACTAGACCAGATTATCATAGTCGACTTTTAATAAGGATTCCTTGTTAATGAAAAATCATTAGAATACATGGTATTACTAAGCACTCATCCATCTTAGTTTAATCAAAAAATCCTTTATCAGTCTTACCTTATCACTAGACAAAACTGAGATGTATGTAAATAACTCCTAAGAGTTTTTTTTAATTGTTTATGAATATTTATCATACAACATGTATACATATATTTACCATATAAGTCAAACGGTGAGTATTAAGTAATAATACTTGTATCAAGGTTGTCTCAAAATATTACCAATACTACTTTTAGCACATATATAATCTTATATGGATTGTATAGTGTCTGTTATGTAGTTTTTTCAAATATACACCTACCATGTATTCCAGATAATAGGCACTTAACTCACACATATCATATACAAATTATTTAATCTTTTAAGTATATAATACTTATATATAATCATAATCATGAAAGTAACTATGCACTCACTTGATTGAGGTGGAAGATCCACGAGAAAGCTAGCTCATCGACTAATACTTCACCTTATCCCTTTTAAACAACGTAAATACGAATATTACTATGTCTCAACATTCGTTCGTATATATAAGGTTATATTATCTATTTCCAGATTCCTCAATAATCCTAATGAATACTTCAACTTATATCAAATAAAGAATAACCAGATAAGATCATATTTGAGACAGGATCCGTTTGGTATACATAGTATACTTTTTGGAAAATACACTTTAAACACCTCATTAGATCTAGCCTAGACATCACTCCCGTAAGTAGATAAATCAATATTTTGATTTAGAATCACTAATAAATCTTATTTATAAATTCATAATAATGACTATGAATATAAATATAAGTTGCACTTAAAGTGTAGTAACTGCAACTTAACTTACAAATTTTCTAGCAAATAGTCGAAATCTTTACAGGAAGAACTTCGAAACTGAGAGCTCTATTTTGTCGAGCTCTTTGATGCTCCAGAGCTTTGCTACTAACCCTTAAAAACTACTAAAGCCGGGCCTCAGGAAAATTTGAGAGAGAAAGGAGTTTGAATGAGTGAGAAATGAGGCAAAAAATCGGAGTACTTATAGGAGTTTCTGAAAGATGTTTCATACCCTACCTACGTGATAGGTACTCCTTCGTCTACGTCGCCTTTTCTTGGAGGGAAAAAGTTGCATCCAGAGGCGAAACGTGTCACATTCTGATGCTACAACGCTTCCATTTATCGGTGAGCCACATGGTGATGATTTATGGTGCCACGTCATCATGTTGGTTGGGAGATCTCATTCATTGCTTTGCCCCGTGGCGCGCTCTCGGGACGCCACATCATCATACACATGTAAATTCTTATATTTTCAAAAAATCACATATTTCGCATACCAACTTCATTTTCTACGTTCTTTGTATCCACGCGTTTGTAGCTACGAGTACTACAACTTTCCTTTAGATCTCAACAACTAATTCTCACTCTATTTTAATTTCATATTCTTATAGAGATTACAATGTTAAAATCCAAGCAAAAACTCATAACCCATTCATACAAATTTTGTTCTCGTTGTTCTCTTTATCGATGAAATTTTATTTATGAGTACTTTAACTCTTGTTTACATTGTTTTGGCTAACAAGCAACCGATCTCAAATTCATTTTTCTGACACAAATAGCATGATTGTAACTTGCAATGTAAACCAATAACCTGGTTACCCTAAATGGTTAATTGGAATATAAATCAGTCAAAAAAGTTGGAAATAATTAACATCATACTAAACCCTATAAAATGAATTCAAAAAATGAGAAATATACCGATTCGGAGCGTGCCCAATGAGCAAAGCAGAGACAACATACATTAAACTATGTATCGAAAGCTAAAACTCAAAATAAAAATACACAATTAAGTTCATGCTTAGAAACATGTTGTAAAAGCTCAAGTACAACCACTAGAAGTTTGGGGGTACAATATGTTGTTCATCCACACTATTTATTCCAACTGATTCAACAAAAAAAAGTTATTCCAATGCCAAAAAATACTATTATTCCACAACAAACACTTTTATCCTTTTCTTATCTAGCTTCAAAAACAAAAGATCGAATGCAAGAAATAGCAAAGATATACTTACTAGTGTCCTCAACACCAAAGACATACTTACAAGTGTCTTGACTCGTCTCTTCAAATTACTTACCAGAATCTGGGATTCGGTAACACACTCTTTAAAATCCTCCTTTCATGATTTTCCTTCCTCAATATTTGCATAAAATTGGAGAGTGTGGTTTAATAATGCTATGAACTATGAAGTAACCAAATCAATTTATATTTAATTAAAATAAAAAAAACGTACTTTATCCCCGAACCTTATTCTATTAACGAGAGCAATCTAATATGGAACTGAACAATTAACGCTTCATGTATTTTACGTGCATCCTCTCAGGTTAATTCGTGAAGTACAATTTCATGCTACCTTTCTTTACCTCAAAAACCTAATATCACAGAGAACTTACACATTTTAAGCATAATTTGATGTAAGAATATTAATTAACAACTACAAAAACGAACATAGGTGTTATGATCTCTTCTCAATCTTGAAATTTTACCAAAAAGATGAAAGTTCCCAACTTTTTCGTGCCATTTTTTAATACATCTACTTGTGGTAAAAAAATGCTAGTTTCTTGATTTCATAAAACTTAAATTTCCAAAAGTTTCACAATATTCTAATAACTTCAAAGCATGTCCAATGTCTCTTGAAGGCAAGTCAATGTCTGCTAGATTTGTTAACCCGGTACCTTGTAGTAGTTGAATCACCACTTTGTGATCTTCATTCATGTCATTAATCGTATCTTTTTCATCCTAGCAACATTTAATAAAGTTTGTAATACACATTTGAGCTCTTAAAGCACTTTCATGTTCATTTTTGACCAGTTGTGATAACTTTTAAAATTTAAACTTACATAACTTTCACGATCAACATCTTCTTTCATCACTTGTGTTTCCTGCATGTTCATTCCAGGCAATTCGCATAAGACTTCCAAAATCTTGTTTTCTTATTCGTGTGGGTATGTGTAGTAGGGGGTGCCTTTTTATTGGAAGAAGCCACGACACGCCTAAATATGTTGAAAAGAACATCTCTAACCAGATTGTGTTGGTACTTGAACCTTGATAGCTCTCTATAATGAACTGGTTGCTCCCCAAAGGAGTCCAAGCTTGCCTAGCAACAAACATGGCATGCCTCATCAACTGGAAATAAAGGGATCAAAAGGCGATACTTGAGGATAACATGATACTCCACTGGCGACATATGCTAACCAAGACCGTTAATAGGAATAATCATAATAAAATCTTGAGCATGTGGTGCCCTTAGACACTAAAAAACTGTTTTTTGCCTAATAGTCATGTCGAAATGAACTTCCATGTCTTAGACATTTTTACTAAAAATGACACTTACCACTGAATGTTAGGCTTTTGGAGGGGCGGTGTCCTTATTAGTGAAGCCACTGAAGTCAAAGCTCGGAATCGTATCACGCAGACAAGCCAAAGCACAAACATAATCGGAATCCATACCACATATGTCATTGGCTCGTAAGATGTCGTCTTGTAATACCCACGAATGAGCTCGTGAGGCCACAAAAGAATAGGAGGAAGCCTCTACCGCTAAGTACAACCCCAAACCACCAAACCTAATCGGTAATGAAGCAAGTCGCCACTGAATGTCCCCAAAGAAAGGCCCCCCACAAACCACAATTTCCTTAATCGACCCACATAAACCTTTATCAAAGAACAAAGTCGCCTCCTCCATGTAAACGGGTTGGCATGTTCTCAGACCAAAGAAAAGTTTGGCAATACCCATGCATGATCAAAGCAAAAAGAGCTCACTCTGGGGGCCTTGTATATGTGAAAGAAGGCGGATCAAATCAACTTTTTTGGCAACTCTCTTCATGACTAACCCACTAATAAAATTCGTATCCGTACTAACAGCCCCCCAAGAAGCTTTACCCCTAATAACGGCCGCGCAATGTCAACAGGGAATAGAACCTGCACGAAGCTTCCTACCATCACATGAATGCCAAAATAGCTCAGTTTTCTTGATATTCAGTTCAAGATCTAATCATGGACCTGTCATCCTAATGATGTCCAATACTTTGGTCACGTCCTTTGAATCTCCAATGGCGGTCCCATCATCAAGATACCAAGCATGAAGAAGAAGCTTGCAATTGTCTCTAATCTGATGTACAAGTGGGTGTAATACAAGAGCAAAAAGAAGTGGTCCAAAAGGGTCGCCTTGTTGAACTCTAGTAGTGGACCCATGGACGGTTCTATGTGGGTGTCAGTAGTGGCATCGACAACCCCTGATTTTTCCGGACGCAGTGCAAAAATTTTCAATTTTTTTTTTACTATCGTGACACTACTAAAATTTTCCATGACACCCCTACTATGAAATCATGCATCACATACAAATGATATTTACTATATTTTTCATGATAACATGAAATCATTCAATACAATAATTATATATTATTGTCGTATATAAAACAAGAACATAATATTTTATATATAAAACACGTTGTTGACAAACTTGTGATATTTCGTTGTTGTCTTTTATCGATAATAATTAATAGCAGACGTAGTCGATGTACTAAATTTTTTTTGTTTTGACATGATTCTCCCTGCACATATTTACTAGTTATTAAAGAAGATTACATGAAGCTATATAATGCTACCTTAACCGATGGAAAGTTCTAGTAGTTAACCCAAGATTTTTAGTTGTGATAAAGGTTGACACGATAAATATATACCATACAAAACGAAATTAGGACAGAAATATACCATATAAAACGAAATTAGGACCGAAATCGATTTCTGGATTTGTGTTTGTGTCATTTATAAGAAACACAAAACCTGTATCATATCGTTTTCATATTCAAAAGTCGAGTATATTTAATAGCATTCTATATTGTTTATTTTATTTTTTGTTGTGTTACTCGTCTTTGATTTGTTTAAATTAAATTTTTTACAAGAACTTACATATAACATTATGAAAATAGTTAATTTTTTTATATTTTTTTTCATGTTATTGTGTTTTTCATTTTGTTATGTTCGTGTTAAATAACAAAAATACTCTATCTATCGTACCGTTTAGTGTTTGGGTTAAGAAAAAAATATTTTTTGTAGTCATGTCATACAAAAATATTAAACAAATGTCTGATTTATCACCCTTAATATTTCTCCTTACTTATAAAAAAACTATATTATTTTTTTTTAATTAAAGAATTCAGTTAAAAGAAAAGGTAAAAAAAAAAAAAGAAAAAAAAAAGTCATTACAAATCAAAACCCAAAATTCTGTACTGTTGGGCCAGATTTAGATGTATTGGGTCCTTTTAAAAGGACATAAATGTCCTATACCATTTCTTATGACAAATTAAAACCCAAAACCTTGGAGTATGTCTTGCCTAGTTGCCTAGTGTCTACTAGGCCATTTTTTTAAAAGTTATTTTTAATTTTATTTTAGAACTTATTATTAAAAAACTCTCTTAGTGTAGATTTAATACCATATTATACAAAATACTGAAATAGTAAAATATTTATATTCTGGTGTTTAAAATCTACCCGATCACTAATTCGTATCATTGTTATTTTGGGGCTCTCAAGATTTGATTTGATATTTTTAAAGTAACTTTAAAAAAAATCCAAATTTATGTGAAGTGAGACCAATTTAGCGTTTTCAAAATACTTTTAATTTGAGTTATTACTAAAAATATTATAACTATAAAACTATATTATCTTTTTATATTAATTCCCTCAATATCACAAAAAGTCGTGAAGTTTGTTGATAGCATGATACATTTCCAAAAAGTTTGTTCGTTATGATCACAAAATAGAAATTTAGTTCGGGGAAATTAAGTAATCTAAACATTTAATATGTATTTGAAAAAAAAATAACAATTTGTTTTTTTAGCAAAAATAACCATTTAGTCCGGAATAGGCATTCCGGACCAAAAAAAAAAATATTTTTTTGACCAATTCCGAACGACAATCCGGATTCCGGACTAAAATTTCGGATTTCGAAAAAAAAAATTCGGAATTTCAAGAACAAGTCCGAAATACGAAGAACAAATCCGGAATTTCGAGAAAAAAAATCGATTTTTACTTAAATTTAACAAAAGTTTAAACAAATATATTAATGTAAACTATATACGATATTATTGTATATAATTTGACTTTAAAATGGTAACATTAAACATTTCGAAATGTAGTATTTGAAATCTCAAAAAAATAAAAAGATTATTTTGAAAATTAAGAAATGGAAATAAAAAAACAAAAAAAAACTTTGGAATATAAAAAGTACTCCGGAATGACGCATTCCAGAGAAAATGGTTACTTTTCAAAAACCAAAAAAAGATGGTTATTTTTTTTTAAAACCTCATTTATAATGGTTAAATTACTTAATTTCCCTTTATTTGGAGTGATATTACTTTACGTCAAATCTAATCATAAGTTAGCTCGAAATGATCTCGCACTCTTGTTGCATGTTGAGATGTGGAATTTAACCTAAACAATGAATGAGAAGCACAATCTTAGTTATAGGTTCAAAAGCACAATCTCACTTTGGTCTAGAGTGTAGTCTTCGTACAAAGTTTTGAAATGCAGTCTCACTATACATCTAGAAATGCAGTCTTGGTGAAAGGTTCGGAAGCGCAATATTTACTATGGTGTTTCTAGAAGCTTTGGTCAGGAGTGATAACTTTGCTAAGTAGTGAAAAGTAATTCACCTAGGTAGAGTGGTAGCGAAACAATTCTAGCCCATAACTTTGTTAGGTAGTGAAAATTAATTCACCTTTCGATTTTATAGCCGCTAGGCACACCAAACAACGTCCCATTAAGAAAAATTTTGTGGGCTAGTTCCTATATCAGTTTCACTTTCATAATTTGTCATGGGTAAGTTTTCATTAGAGTTTTCGAGTTTGGCATTATTGTCAGTTTTAGGTTAAAATAACTAGTATTTATATTCGTTGAATTCGTATAACATAATATATTGCACTGAAGTCTTTTATGGAAGTAATAATAAAAATCTCTCTCGTGTTCGCCTTGGGCATAGCCGATCATCCTGATTGTATGAACCACGTAAATGCTGTGTTTTTTTTTCGTATTTTCATCACTAATATGTTTGAGAAATCTTATATCAACTTACTTAGTGCTTAAACCCTACCAAATTTCATTATTGACTTTACAACCTTGGCAAACAAGTTTACCTGTATGTCAACCTGTCACAAGGTACATTGGTTCACTCCATAGTTTTAGATCAATGAAACTACATGAAACATCCCAAAAATACGACCCAAAAATTTTGTTTTCAAATCATTATTAAAGTCATAAACCATCATAAGTCATAAGTAAAATCATAAGTCATGTATCATAAAACATCATAGTGTCTGTCTCAAATCAAAATCTCATAACAAATCATCAAAGTAAACTCTCAGGCTGTGACACACCACTTGCTAATGGAAGTACCTGAAACCAAAACTGAAAACTGTAAGCATGATGCTTAGTGAGCTCCCCCAAACTACCACATACCATACAATAACACATACTGGGCCTTGCCCACTGCATCGGGTCCCGCCTGGCATCAGACCGAAGTTCGGCATAAATTGGGCCCCGCCCGGCATCGGACTGAAGTCCAGAATAACTTGGGCCTCGCCCACTGCATCGGTCCCCTCCCGACATCGGACTAAAGTCCAGAATAAACTGCACATAACATAAACATGAACATATAACATAATCACATATACTGCATCGGGCTTGCCCGACATTGGGCCGAAGTCCGGAACATATAACACATATCATAAACATGCATAAATCACGAAGACATCAAGCATACGTACTACTTCTCGGGACTACCCCGACATTGGACCGAAGTCCGAAACTACTATCATCTAAATGGGTCGATATTTCAGCCGTAGACCCGTTCCTACTGGAAGGAAACTCACCTCTCAACTGACTGCTGAATAACTTGTGCAAGGGTGACACCGTCGATTACTCTAACTACTCCCCAACTATAATGACCAAATAAACATTTAGTCAAAAACTGATGGCTCTTCTATGGGTAAAATGACTATTTTACCCCTTTGATCTAATTTGGTTCATGACCTAGGCCAACTCCTTTCTAGTCCTCACTAGGGCCCATTAAGTCCCCAAATGGCCCAATTTTATGAATTGGGCCCAACTCTTCAAATGGTCTTTCCTTCTAAGCCCACTAATAATTGGGCCCTTAACTGACTTCTAAAGGCCCATCACAGCCCATTACCACTATGTCCAAAACTTGGCCCAAACCAAGGCCCAATAACAAAAGTCCACTGAATGAGCGTACTTTTCTGTACGCTACGTGTACAGCTTGCATGGCTTGTACGTTGCACGTACTGGCGTGTACGCCCAACGTACTCCCTTAATAAGCCATTTTCTTCAAAACTGCTTAATCCCTTAAGACACAACTTCCAAACTACAGATCTGAGTCTAATAATCCTTCTTAACCCATAAAGTTGATCACTTGGTGGCTTGCACCCCACCAAATGAGATCAAATTTGTAAAAATAGAAACTATTTTCATGGAAATGGTTAGATCTCTTGCATGGATGCAAATGGGCCTTAAGGATTGCAACTTTACTGCTCAAGGGACTCAAATAGCTTCATGGGTGGCAACCCTAAGTCCAAAAATGGATTTGCACCATAAAAATCCATTCTGGAAACCAAAAAGGGACAATATCCATGAGAACCGAGATCTATGATGTAGAAGCACCAAGATGAAAACTTTATACGTTCAATAGGCTGGAAATGATGTAAAACCTTTGGATCTACAAGCTCTCTTCAATATCTTGCTTCTTCTTTAAACACCTTCTTCTTCAAAAACACCAAAATACTCCTCTAATGGTCATCCAAGCTCCAAAATCATGCAAATGAGGATTAAGGGTCGATTTCTAGGGTTTAGAGGGTGGAGGCTGAAGATATTAGGGTTAGGTTATGAGATAAGGAGCTTAAATAGGGTCCAAGACCCTAAAATAGGGTTCAGGTCTGATTGGCATAAGCCCAACGTACTCCGAAGATCATTCATGACCATCCTGGTCAGTACGCCCAACGTACTCCAAAGTACGCCCAACATACTGCCTTCTTCACTAGTATACCCAATGTACTCTTTGTGTATGCCCATCGTACTCGGCTAAGCCTGAAAACACTAAACTTCTGAAGGCCATAACTTCCTCGTTATAAATCCGTGTTCGACGATCCTTATATCCACGAAAAGGTAACGAGAAGCCCTACACTTCTATCAGCTTAGATCTTCCTTAAGACCTTCCGAACAAAAGTCCATTTTCCACAAAAGCCCAAACTGACACTTTACCGAAATACCCCTAGACTCCAAAGCACAAACCGAACATCCGGATCGCTTCTAATAGATAACTCGCACCCAAAAATGGTCTAGATCTTACCCTTTTCAAAATCCATAATCCTTATGATGATCGGCCTTCGGGCCACAGCCTCAGACTAGGAGTCAATTCAGAACAGGGTGTTACACTACAAATACATCTCATTTATTTTAACCCTAAGACAAACAAGTTGAGTGTGAATCGACTTTATGAGTGCAGTAAATACTAAATTTTATATAGCATTTATTAATCATTAAAAAGAATCTCTCTAGTTTGTTGGTGGACGTAGCCTAATAATCCTGATCAGTTGAAGCATGTTAGATATCCTTGTTCTTTTGTTTAATCTTATTAGCATAATCACCCATATTATGTAAGAAATATGAAAAATGAAATCTTATTTAGGTAAAAAAAATACAATTTATTCGAATAAAAATAAGTGAACTCTTTCAGAAATGATAAATGAGGAAGATCCAAGAAATGGTGTAACACTACTAATGTTCATATCAAAAAATGATGTCTTCATCTTTATTTTTAGACAAACTATTGGCTGATGAAAGTGTCCTTCCTCTCTTTGAAAAAACATTAAACTTTTTAGCAGCTTCTTGTTTCCTTTCAATCTCTCTCTCTCTCTCTCTCTCTCTCTCTCTCTCTCTCTCTCTCTCTCTCTCTCTCTTCTAACCTTAAATCGTCTTTAGTCTAAAAAAATCCTCCCTTTCGAGTTCATCCAACTCTCCTTTAATATAAGTCACAGTGTTTGATTTCGAATTATCTAGACCTAATTTTACCTCCTATCTAACTAGCTATTCGACTAAAGGCAGTGTATATTTTCGCAAATAATATAGCACAAATAGCCGGGTATCGAACATAGGGAGTGGATTTAATTAACTAATTTAACTACTAAAAAATAATCCATGAAAAGCAAAAGTTAATTGGGTTTTTATCCAATTTTGGATGTTCAGACAAACTTAATCACTTAACTATCAAATTCAATCAATTACTAAAAAAAACTTCTGTTTAGTTCGAATCCACTTCTCCTCTATGGTTAGCTACTAATTAGGAATTATTAACGTTGGTTACAAATTATTATATTATTAGTAATTTGAGTCCAAATGTACTAATGTTTCACTAATTCATGTAAAACTATGCATGGTCACACATAATCAATTATGAATTATGAATGGAGCTATGTAAGACTTATTAAACAAACACAATTATTGTCATAATTTATGTTCTCCAGCACAGCTAAATTTAATTACTTCAATTACTTATCTAAGATTTGGTCGATCCTAGCTCTACCAATTTAATGGTCACTAAATCACTAGGTGTCAAGTTCATGTAATTTAATTGTCAACAAGCTACAAAGAACATGAACTCAAGCAATTAAAGTATCAAATATTAACATGCTAGATATTAACAATAAAAAACAAGCATATAACCAACTAGTAAAATCCATAATTAATAAACTAATCCATGAAGTTGAAGGTTCATCCAGCTAAACTGAAGCAGCTAGATTCAGTTACTCATGGCTAAAATCAAACACACAAGTTCAATAAATAAGAACATATTTAACTAAGTAATGGTTATGATCTTCAGTATATTTTTCTTCCTTGGATGCTTAACACTTGAATTCTCTGACTTATGTTTCTCCAAAATTCTCTCTCTAAAACCTCCAAATCTCCAGACCAACCCCGAAATTCGTAAGAGCAAAGGATATATATATATATATATATATATATATATATATATATAGTTTTTGGTAATTAGCCTACTCATGTCGTGAGATATAGAAGCTCATGTCGTGAGCTCATTTGTAATCCGTATCGAACACGGATTCTGGGTTCCAAACATTTATCTTCTAGAATATTGATGCTCACGTCGAGAGAGGTGATTCCTCACGTCGCGAGGTCGACTTTTGGCTGAAATCTTTATCTTTTAAGCTCCAACCTCCAAAGTTCTGATCCTTGTCGCTTTTGGTCATTTCCTTCAAGAATGCTTATTTTGGCTGCAAAATACAATTCAATCTTATAAGTACCATATATCTTTGCAAATAACCAAAATATTAATCAAAATGTATTAAAATATTGCCTAAAAATGTTTATAAATATGACAATATCGAATACCCCACACTTATCTTTTGTTTGCCCCCAAGCAAAACTAATTAATTTTATATTAAACTTCCTTCACCAATATCACATAGGACAATCCATTTTGAACTCAGCCATTATACCAAGACCTCAATGCGCATATTTATGTCTAAACTCCTAATAACTTCCCCAATCCTAAATACTCACAATCCTTTATGAACCTTCACCCCTTAGTTTATACGACACTCATTTCTGCAACCCTCTGAATCCATCCTCAGAAATCTTGCTTAACATCAAGGTATTTTTTGTTAAGCTACCCAAGCATGCATAATCTAGAAAAATTACAACTTTAGATACCACAATGGAGCTCTTTGGAATTCTTCACTTCTTTGATATTTGCTTTTTGATCTCTTTGAATTCACCACCTTTTTGTTTGACTTTTAGTATCTTCCAGTTTTTGGATCTTCATAATTTCGATCTTTTGATCTTAATATTTGATGGCTCAAAAATTCTTACAACTTTTTGATAAATTCTCTCATTTTTTATATAACTCGCTTTTTTCGCTCAAATCCTACATGCTTAAGCGAGGGAGCTTAACTTCAACCTTTATTGGTTAGAGGCATTAGTCGGAGTGCAATGACTACATAAGATCTCCTAGATAGATTTCACGTTTAGGCTGCAAAACATATTATACCATATAAACTACCATATTACCTTACATATCTCATGGCTTTTCACTAGGACTCGGGAAGCCACAAGTATAGTATAACATATGTTGGCTCAATTAAACATTTGAGATCGCATTGGATCGTCCCTCACAATACTAGCAACTTAAGTTTAAACATTACTAGATTCATTTTTTAGATTATTATGTCAAATCTACTAAAAAAATAATTTCTAGCAATTTTTAATTTAAATTTCCTTTTCAACCCTCTACCCCACATTTATTTCATACAATGCCCTCACTGTATGCATAAAATAATTTAAAAGCAATAAAATAGAGAAAAAGGAACAGACACCCCTGGGTAGTAACGGCGAGATCAAATTCTGAATGTGTGTGTGGAAAACTTCGAACATCTTAAATATGTGAATGGAACTTGGATCTTCTGAGATATGTGAATGTGCCGGTAGAATGTGAATCTGAGAATTGAATCATCAACAAATGTGGTGCATATAGTCTTCAAAGCATAACATGCCAATGTGGGAAAGCATACACCACATTGCATAGTAGAAAATAGAAGAAAAATGCCAATTTTACTGCTCACGACATGAGATAGGAACTCACGATGTGATGTCATATAAAAACGATTTCGGAATAGTGTTGCCAACAGGCTCATGGTGTGAGGATGATGTCTCACGTCGTGAGAATGGGGTCGTAGATATTGCAGTGTTGTAAAACGTCTTCTAGTAAGTAACATGCAACTAGTTGTCTTAATGCATTAAGACACTTCTAAGACTCTATATTTCTCGACTTTTGACTCATCTCTACTCTTGTTTTTCTCATGAAATTAACCCCACACTTATTAAAAATTGTGGGTTTCAACTCTCGACTCTATACGACACGGATAAACTCATATACACTCTTATCTTTATATCTCTATTTTCTTTCACGATTTTCGACAAACAAACAACAAAAATATGGAAGGAAGCAACATAACCATCACCAAGTTTTGTTACACAATCAAACCAAATAAAAACAACAAAAAACAAACAGAACAAAAATAACAAAAACTAAAAAAGAAAAGGATAAATATCAATCATCGTCTTCATCTTCGTGTGTTCCACTAGTGTCGGCTCCATCTCCTCGTCACATCCTATAGTCACTCCATACCAGAAAAACGAGATAATGGTCTCCCAAATTTGGTGGTTGTCTCACGTTGAAGTGATGGATCATATTTTCCATCATTCCACCAATCCAATTCATACTCAAGGTTAATTGATCAAAATAACCAACCATAGTATCGTCGCCAAAAGGTACGGCTCCCATGGGTGCGTGTTGGTGCACCAACTGTCCTCTCTCACCGCGTCCTCTCACATTCCTTCTTCCTCATTGTTGTGGTGGCTCATCCTCCTCCTCATTAGCTGGTATACTCCAATATGTACCCATATTGATTACCACACACATTGTTTCTAAGTAACGAAAAGAAAATCGCAAACCGAGCTCGGGTTGCCTCCCGAGAAGCGCTTCTTTTTATCAGAGTCATGAGCCAGAGTCCGTGCCGCCTTAAGTTGAATCTTTAGGAGTTTCCATCACCAATTGCACCTTTTGAATCTTCTATCGTTTCATGGAATCCGACTACAAGAATCCCATTAATATTTCATATTTAGGGAGACAAATACCTAATGAGATCGTTTACCAAAAACCATCAAACGATAATTTCCAGAATAAATCAAGTTCTTCAAATCATTCACCTGAGACGATTGCATCCGCTACCAAAGCTTTGACTGTAAACCCATTTTTCCGGTCAACATTGGCAGCATCGATTACATCAGTTGTTAGAAATGTCCGGGGGGGGGGGGGGATCCATTTGTGCAACATATAAAGTTTCTATAGCATGCTTTCATAGATGTTTATAGATCAAGATATATACATGAATAAAAAAAGGTTTGATGAATCTTCCTGGATGTAAAAGTCAGGATCGAAATAGTAGATATACATACGTAATTGAAATGTTAGAAGTAGGTGAAGGTGGACGAAATGTAGATTGTTGGCTTTCTGGATGTAACAT
Source organism: Lactuca sativa (assembly GCF_002870075.4). Lineage (NCBI taxonomy): Eukaryota > Viridiplantae > Streptophyta > Magnoliopsida > Asterales > Asteraceae > Lactuca > Lactuca sativa. The sequence goes on from NC_056626.2 coordinate 21,474,592, forward strand.
CTAGCTTTTGGGTATGTTTCTCCTTATGCTAAGTTATGATAATATTTAAAAAAGAATCTTGGGTTACGCGATGTGTATTTAGGTATACGTGGCACGTAGGTGCCATGTGGATGCAATATGTATCTCATTTAACTACACGTCATATAGTCGCGTCAGAAATAAACCCTAGATTTCGGGCTTTGGGCCCTATATAAATGCACTTACTCTTAGAGTTTGCTCATTCTCTTAGCCTCCACCATTTGGATCGAAACCCCAACCTCCATTTGTGTCTCCTTTGAGTTTTTAGTGTTCTTGTGTGCATTTAGAAGAAGAATGATGATGAGGAGGAGGAGGAGGAGGAGGAGGTGTTTTGAGTGCAATGATTCAAGATATTTTCTGGTATCAACCTTCTTTCCTTACTCTCAACTTCTCTAAGTATTCAAGTTCCAATCTTTATGCTCCATGCTTCTTGGATCTAGGATTTAGTGTGTGTTTTTGTCCCTTTGTTGGTATATTGTTAGAGTTTTATGTGACTCCAACTTCAAATGTTGGATTTTTTAGGTTTCCTAGACCCATTGTGGTGGATTGAAGTAAATCTTACCTCTCCTTTTGGACGATACATGGTTATGGTGGTATTTTGGCACCATTTTGACATAGATTAGGATTTTGGTAGTTTTGAGCCATTTAAGTGGATAAAGTTGCTAACTTTATCCATTAATATCATATTTTATTATATTCTATAGATTTAGAGTTATGGTCTTAAAGGATTAAGCATTTAGCAAGATGTTTTTTGTGAACAATGTTATGTTATGAATACAATCCATGCATATTGTGCATACCATTGTGTTCACAATTATGATATGACGTTTAGTGTATGCGGAAAATACTAGGAGGTCTATGTGATATGTAGGGAAGTTAACAGTTGACTTTATTGAGTTGACCACTGAGTTTTTGACCAATTTAACTTTTTTGTCAAACTTGATGGGAATTGAACTATAGGTTGAGTAGGTACCTCAATTTGGTTTCTATGAGGTTCATGTTGTTGATTCTTTTGAGCTTGGAAGTGTTTGGTGATTCAAATTATGATTCAGGTGAGTCTTCTCATTATATTACTTATGCCATGATTGGATCCTCTATATGTTGGATGCATGTGCAATACTATGACATGATCATATGCTTAGCTAGACTAGTATGGTCTTGTTTGTTTGATTGTATGTGTATATGCTATGTTGGGATGATGACAAGATAGGAGAGGCCGTGAGTCAAATATGCCAGTCAAGTAGGCTCGATTGGTATAATGATATACCTGAGAGGTCGTGAGTCAAATAGGTTCAGTTGGGATGATGACAACACCAAAGAGATTATGAGTCAAATAGGCATGATTGGGATGATGACAAGACCAGAGAGGCCATAAGTCACATACTATGGTGTTTGTAATATTTTGGGGACTCGCTAAACTTTGTGTTTATAATTGTAGATTCAATGTTTTTCAAGTGGTGCTTCTAGTAGTGGGAAAGCTCTTTGCTTGACCGTGACGCATGTGCATCTCCTATGTTTATGATTTTAGACTTCCATTACTCTTAATATTCTTATACTTTGTTTTCACACGATTATGGTATTTTTTTGGTTACAATAATTTGGTATTTCACCTTTATGGAAAATGGTTTTTCTAATTTTTTTTAAAAGACAATTTTGGTTTGAATTTGGGCGTTACACTTGTACATCCATTAGTAGTCATTCCACTAGACTATGTTTAGCACATCACATCTAACTTATACGCTAACTTATTTTTCAAAACTTTTTAGATGGTCACATGGAAAGCCAAAAATTAGCATACAAACTAGTTTTTTAAAAAGCTACTCAAAGTGGTGTTTAAACGATCTAAACTAAATTTATCCCAAATACTATTGATTATAAAAAACTTAATCTTTTACATACATTTGTATGTCATTTTATCTATTTTAGCTAGCTTATCAGCTAACTTTACCAAACATCATTTTTTATCAATTGTACACTACAAACCATCCATGTTTAGTTGGCAATTTGCATTAAGTTGAGGATATGAATAGTTGGACTGTAAACACTCACATTCATAAATATATACATCATGAATGTTATGGTTGATTTGTGATTACACGATCGAGTTAAAAAGACTATAAAGGTTATTACCATTGGAGGTCTAGACTGGGGGATGTTTACGTGGCATCCTCAATATACCTCTTCATCATATGTGTCAACTAACTAAAAATGACGAAGTTGATGCGAAGTGGAGATCTAAATGTGTTGCTATGATGTGAAAGCTCTATTATTTAAGCCATAGAATTCCAAGAACCTTCGTAAAAGGTTTTTGGATGCCCTTATTTCAATGTTTGTATTTTAAAATGTCTAAGTAAAAGTGTAATACATTAAAAATATCAATTATGTACAATCAAATGGAAAAACTATAAATAATTCAAATGGATAGATGATGGTCAAACTCTACAAAACTACAAAGATTTTCTTTTTGAATTGTATCCAAAGATGATGGATAGCAGATCTAACACTACAAACTACAAAGATTTGAGCTTTGAAATGTACATAGAGGTGATGGATATACAACCTGAACGGGAGAAAATATAGTTAAAGCTGGAGAAGAAAAACAAAAAAAAGTAGTTCGAAGTTGAAAGACCATAAATTAGCAAGTGTTGTTTTATTTATGGTTATTTTAGTCATGTTAATTATGATTTTCACATTGTGCATTGTAATATTTGTTTCTTTTGGTGAAAACACTTGTGAAAAATTTATTATTACTTTGTGAATAATTTTATCAACTTTACCATAAAAGAAAATTTCTTGTCATGTCACTGATCTGCAACACTGCCTCAAGTCACCGATAAGCTTGCACACCCCTCCGATAAATCCAACAATCATTAGAGAATATGATAGACTATCTTAAAAATAATTTTAAAATACCGATCAATCTTTTAAAAATATTTATCGTGAAGGAAAGATAATATCACGAATATGAGAGACTAATGGCTGAATATCTCATAAATATTTAACCTAAAAGAAAGAGATTGTCAGGAGCATTCATATTTATGCTTGAAAAATATATTACCATGAATTTAAGGTGTGCTTTCTGGTTGATATGATATGATGATCATTTTTTAACCATAAAAAAATGGTCTTTTCAAAACACCTTTTATAATAATTATAACGAATAACTTGTTAAATTATAGTTTAGATAATATTTATTAGTTAGAAGCTCTTACTATATTACAGAAAATAATAACCTTAGGGAGTTTAATTTTAGTTTATTGATCTGTAAAAGTTGGTTAGTTAAAAATTAGGCATGTTTCCCGGCGTGAGGGACCGGACCGGATGGCAAATAGGCCACAGAATCCGGCCCAGGTTTGACATAAACAGATGGAGCCAATCACGGACAACTGCCTTTTACTGGACTGTAAACCTCAAAATCAAATCACCATCATTTTCTGTTTCACTTTTGGTCTATTTTTCGCTTTTAAAAGCAACATATTTTACTTTATTTATCCTTCCCAATAATTGGACATGATAAACGATTGTAATTTATGAGCGAGTTTTGGTAAAGTGTAATCACAAAAATGAAAAAAAAAAATTAAAAATAAATAATAAATATGGTATGCGGTGTATCCAAAAAAGTGATATATATATATATATATATATATATATATATATATATATATATATATATATATATATATATATATATATATATATATATATATTTTTTTTATTTTATATATAAATGGTCATTAATTTTACAATACGCCTAAATTATTATGAATTACAAAATTCTCTTTTATTTCTGCCTAACCAATGTTTTAAAAACCGATTTTTTAAATGAACCGGTTTAATGATTGGTTCACGGTTCAACTGTCGGTCTACATCTGACAGTGATGTGTATTATCCTTCGAATTGTGTACACTCTGGATAACCTGATCGATCGAGTTATTCTATTTTATTTGTAAATGTGTTGTTTTTTTAATGAACTAAGTAAAATTCAACTATCAAAGTCCAATAAATCGATTCAAACAGTTTTTTACCGGTTCTATCATATCGGTTCGACTTGGTTGTTGAAAAAACCATATGGTTCAATTCAGTCTAGAAGTTAGCATAAAACTGGTCGTTAGGGTTGTTTACTATTTGGATACAACTGAATTGTTCAATTAGACACTTTGAATTTGACTACTTGGTTCAGATATTCAAAATTTGATGAGTTTTCACAAAAATCTAATTAATATTTTGGATTTCGAATTGGTTTTGGCATATAAAATAAAAACCTAATAGTCTAAAAAAACGAATGATAATTTATTATTTATTTATTCGTATTTTTTTAAATATCCATCTAATTACTTATTAGTTTACTAAATAGTATTTATAAATAGATTAGAAAGTATTGCCAAAAATAACTTTAATATATACTTTTCAAATGTTTTTATCTATAAAATATTATATTTAATTGTAATATATTTTATCTTGATAGTTTATAAATTTTAATTAACAACTAAATAATTTATTTTTGTTTAAAGTTGACTAATATTCAAGTTATATATATTTTTTAGATATTTGTCTCTTGAAAACCGAATTGTAAAAACCAATCCAACCGAATTGTAGTTTGGTTGGTTTGGATCGGATCTAAGTTTAGTTTGAATTACTCATCCATGTTTTGAAAATCGAAATCAATTTGGATTTCTTTGATTGGATCGAATCGAACAAATCTATCCAAACGAACACCCCTATCGGTTGTTGGTCGTTGTTGAATCGCTCTCGTCTCCAATTCCCGATCCAAAAAGTTCAACCGGCTAATTCAAAACGATTTTTAAACCATTGTCCATAACTAAAATATTAACTACACAAAACATATATATTTTTGCTATATGAGAATAGTGTAGGGATGAGAATTTGGCCCAGAAACCCGAACTGAACTAAAACCCGAGTCGAACCGAAACGAATTAGGTCCGGATAAGCAATTCAATTCGGGTTTCGGGTATCTATATTATGCTTATTCGGTTCTCGGGTTTTTCGGTTCGGGTTACCCAAATAAAAGCTTATTCGGTTCTAAATACCCGACCTGAATAAGCATTCCTCGTCCCTTTTCTCTTATTGATTGAAACCAAAATCACGATTCACACTTCTATCATCGTCGTTCATAACCAAAAAAAAAACCCAACGCTTGTTCTCGTCGTTTAAATCGACCAATATTCTCAACTATTTACAAACTGGAAATCACTTTTGTCGAACCTTCCTCTTGTTTCATACTTTCAAAAATCGACTCTTCCTATGGTATCTAAGAATTCACGGATTCCTACTTTGTCTAGTCATAGAAAATTAGGCTCCAACTCAAGAAACTCAAGTAAGAAATTAATTCTCATTAAGTTAATCTACTATGTAAATGTTATTCTTTCAATGTGTTATTGTGTTATGTTAGTCTTTGAATGTTTTACGTTGATGTATAAAAATACATTGTTATTCTATTATTCAGGTTATCGAATCCTAATACGGTTTATTCGGTTTTTTCGGTTATATTAGGTCTCTAATCATCTTGTAAATGTTATTCGGGTAATAATCGAACCGAACCGATTAATACCCGAACCGAACCCATATAGGTTAATCGATTCGGTTTTCGGTTCATGCAATTACCCTTATTCGGTTTTCGGGTTATTCGGGTTCGGGCCAGGTCGGCTTGGTTCTCACCCAAATAACATCCTAATAATAGTGAATACATTTTGTTGTATATGAATGCATTTCACATTAGGTATGAATATGTGTTTTGCAACATATGAATTAAGTTTGCAACAACATATGATTTTGTTTGGATTTTTTTCCAAAAATTTTGTTATAAGTTTTTTATATGGTGGTGACTATTGAAAAAGAAATTCTTTATCAATGTGCAATGGGTCCATTGTGAAAATATAACGTGTTTTTTGTTTTTTCTGAAGCAAAATGTCTGCAGTCTGCGAACCACATCTACAGACCTCTGCAGACATTTTGGGAAAAATATTCATTTATTGAAAAAAAATCATAATATTGTCTTATATTTTTCTCAGCTTGTATGCTCAGTGTAGTGCATGAAAGGCTTGTACGCGCATCATACAAACTTATACACCCAACGTACTCACCAGTCATGGCCAACTTTCCAAATCAGCTCTTAATCCATTAAGACTTTGATCCAAACTCATATTTGACTTCCCCAAGGTGGTTAATCACATAAAGTTGCCAACTTTATGTGCATGCATGGCTAAATGGAGATCTAGAGCTCAAAGGAGCTTAATACTTGACTTAATACATGCATGGGACCAAAACCACCATAAAGTTTTCACCTTTATGCCCGAGGAACCCATAATATACCCGAATCTACCAAGATAAGCTCCAAAACGACCTTAACTCCCAATAACCATGTAACACTCCAAATCTGGTACACCTTTGAAACCCTTGAAAACAAATTAATTGACAAAAATGGTCCCTCTCGTACGTTGGGCGTATCTAAGGGTACACTTAGCTTACTCTGGGAGAAGGATCGCGAAGGAGCCTTGCGTACGTGGGGCGTACTTAAAGGTACGCCGAGTGTACGCAAAAGAGGGCCAAAACCCTAAATCTCGGACTTGGCCCCTATTTAAACACCTTTTAGCCTCTTGGACCAAACCCTATCAGCCTCTTTAGCCTCATTTTGTCCACCCATAGTTGAGCTATTGTGTGAGAGGGTTTTAAGCTCAAGGAGTGGGTTTTTGTGGCCATTTTAGAGTTCATTCAAGAAGAGGGAATTGCTAAGCAAGCTTGGGGTGGTTTAGTGCTTCAAGAATCTGCATCAAGGTCACTTTGCAAAGCTTCTGGATGTATAAAGCTATGACCTTGCCATCTTATTCATTTGATTTAGCTAGGGTTTTCTAGTTTTGTCCCTTTGGTTGATTTTGGACCTCCACTTGTGAGTTAAGCAACTCCAGAGGATGGAAATGACAGGTCTGAGGTCCCTTGGTCCTCTTGCAACATAAAAATGGAGTCTTGGTGGGTGTTTTGACCTCATGCATGGGTTAAGAACCTTCGTAAGGTCTTAATGGGGGTGTTGGGAACATATGAGGCATGCAAAGGCATAAAGTTGCCAACTTTATGCCCTAGGTCGTCTTAATGATCTTAGATATGAGTTTTGGACGTGTGGGAATCGAGTATTAAACACTTAATGGAAAAAGCGCTTAATTTGTTAGTACGTTGGGCGTAATCCAGTATACGCAGCGCGTAAGTCCCTGAGCCCCAGTACGCTGCACGTACTAGGGTGGTACGCTAAGCGTACGCATCATAAATGGGCTTGAATCTGTTTTGGGCCTTGAGTTGTTGGGCCTCATTCAGTTATTGGAATTGGGTGCATTATGAGAATAGTGGGCCATTTTATCTATTTTGGGCCATTGGTGTTATGGTAGGGCCATATTGGGCTAAGAGGCCCATTAATGATTTTGGGCATGGACTTTGGGCCCATTAACAAAGAAAGGATATTTGGGCCTTTTTGGAAGGACTTGGGGTTTAGGCTTCCCTTTGATTATGTGATGTCCTAACATAGATTAATTTTATTGCTCAGCACGGGAGGATACGAACAGTTAAGAGAGCAGTTTTTGGATTCTTCGGACAGAGGTGAGTCTCCTCACTATACCAATGGGTCTAAGGCACTAAGGCCAGCCCATTTCTTGATATGTAGTGTCCTAGCTGAAATTGTATTATTTGGCATGATAGTTGGTATGAGCTAGGAAATATGATAGTAGTGTGTGTGGTATGTTTGTATGGAAGACTATGAAAGAGCCCATGACACTTGGATGTAAGACCATGTGGAGAGCCCATGGCTTTCCTATCAAAGACCATGGGAGAGCCCATGACACTTAGGTGTAAGACCATGTGGGGAGCCCCTAGCATCATGGAGTAAGACCCTGGGGATGAGCCCACGGCCTCCTTATCTTTTGTATGCATGGCTTATGTGATATGTATAACTGTTTTAGCTAGTATGATATGTGGTATATGGTTTGTGTGTGGGTATGCTCTGGGGAACTCACTAAGCTTTCAGCTTACCATTTACGAATTTGTTTCAGGTACATTTGATCCCAAGGGCAAGGGCAAGGAGTGATGGCGCGATATGAACTCCCTCTCTCACCGATATGTTATGGGACACTCTGATGTTTTTAAATAAAGTTGTAATGAATGTGGATTTGAAAACAATTGTTTTGGATTTCATGGTTTATGCAAATGTGTTTGACTAATTAAAAATGAAAATTTTCTTTTAAAATTTGGGTCGTTACATACCAACCAAAAGGACCAAATGACCAAAAATGTGCCAAGAAGTAGATCCATGAAATGAAATGGCAAGGTTTGAACTTTATACCTTCCAAGCAACCAAAAGAAGATGCTAATGTTGGATCTCAAAGCCTTACTCCAAAGAACAAGTCTTCAAGCTTCTTCTTTTCCTTCTAGATACACAAAATACTCCACAAAAACTTCATAAGAGCTCAAGATCACCAAAAAAAAGGGCTATGGAATGAATTAGGGTTTTTAGGTGATAGAGGCTGGCTAGGAGATGATCAAAAGAGGCTAACATATGGATTTTATAGGGTACAACTTAAAAAATTAGGATTTCTTATATCCCCCTCGTACACCCCGCATACTAGCTTCTCGGCTATTATACTAAGTGTACCCTGTTCCACGCTCCGCGTACTAGTTACACGGGCCACAATGTAATTCTTTCAATCCCGAAGGGTAACTAGGAACATCTTCATTTCCAAGCGGTACAGTGTGATGATAATATGAGATTTGTATCATATTTTTCTTTTTTTCTTGAATTTGTTTAATAAAATTAATCAGTCTTACTACCATTCATGTTTAAGTTACTATCTAATATATTCCCTATAGTAACATCAATTTGGGTTGTGGGGTTTAAGACAAAAATAACATGTTATGTTATGTCCTTGGTGTAAAGGGGGTTTCAACAAAGTTTAAACCTATATATATATATATATATATATATATATATATATATATATATATATATATATATATATACGTTTAAACTTTGTTGAAACCCCCTTTACACCAAGGACATAACATTATATATATATATATATATATATATATATATATATATATATATATATATATATATATATATATATATATATATATATATATATATCCGAAGGGTGGTCATAATTAATGGTTATTAATGAATTAATCTTTCTTGTTATTTGCAACATATAAACAAATACATGGAAACAAACATGTTACACAGATATGTAGATATTAGTCGATACAAACATATACCCCTATAATTTATTGAAAAGATAAAGCTAAACATTTAATAATTTTATATCAAAAAAATAGGCATGACTGATTAAATTGGTCAGGAGCTCATGAAGGATAGATATATGATGCCTATTAGAAAATATATTAACATACTGAGAGTTAGAGGCCATATAAAGAACTCGAACAATCTCTAAGGACATTTTTCATGGACCGAGTGTATGCCAATCTCAATATCTTAAGTTTGTTAATATGGAACCTAATTAGTGGAAAAATAGATTAAACTTGCATTGTCATAGTACACACTAGTTAGTTTAATAGGTTTGTAGTGAAGTTCACAAAAAGACTTCTTAGCTAACATGTCTCAAGAATTGACTTTAGCTATCCCTTTATACTCATCCTTGACATCAGAATGAGAGATAACACATTTTCATTTAGAGGACCAAGAGAGTAGATTAATGACTAGGGTGCACGATAACTAGACTTTGAACAATGTATTTTGGGATTCTACCCCATTGAACATCAAAATAAGGAATGAGACTAATAGATAAAGATACATGTGCTGGATTAGTGTCTAAGCCCGTAACTATATTTGGTATGTACTTAACCCGGTTGTGCATGGTCCTTTTGGGTTGCCTTCACCAAAACAACTGATAGGATGATTTATGGAGAAAGAGGATTAATTATGATTTATTAATATATTATATGAATAATATATTAAAGAAGAAATCATATTGTTTAATTAATATTAGTCAAGAATTAATTAAGAATTAGTTTTGTGACTAAAAGACATTAATTAAACTTAGGGGACTGGAATTGTAATTATAAGATAGTTGCAATTGGGTCATGGATCACCTTGGAATATAGGTTGGATGAATTATATGGGAAGCCCATAAGGAATTCGTCCAAGGGATGTTCTAAAAGGAGTCCATGGGCTGCTTAGGGCTTAAGCAGTCAGATTAGGGTTTCCTAGTTGCAAACCCTAATAGCCTAACTATAAATAAGGACCCCTAAGCCCTAAATACGTAGCCAACTGATTTCTTAGAGTTTCTAGAAGTTTTGGGTGCCTCTCCTCTTCTCCCTCTTCATCCTTATTGCTTATGGTGTTTGTGACACCATTAGAGGTGCAACACTTGAGGCACTAAGCTTTCTGAAGCCAATTACAAGAAGGAATAGATTGTTATTGCTACATAACAATCAAAGGTAATATCAAAAGCCTAATTTCATTCATAGTATGCTAGATATAGCGTTTGAGAGCTTTGGATGATTATTGCATGTACAATTAGATAAACCTAGATCCAAATTTTAGGGTTTTGCATGTGCACCATAGGACTGATGCACTGCTAATAACCCAACAACATGGACTATACGTCATGATCAACAATATCATGAATGTAACACATGATGCACTTCAAAACATTGAAGACATTTGTGTGTGTGTGTGTGTCTCTCTCTCTCTATATATATATATATATATATATATATATATATATATATATATATACACACACACACGCACACTAAAAGCACTTGCTAAACTATGATATAATATATGATCATCAACATGGATGCCTAAGGCATCAATCTTGGACTAAGAATGAGATTGAATGTGATACGGGCAGGGGCGAAACGTGAGCAGTAGATTTAGGGGGTTGGAACCAAAGCTAAAAGACATAAGTGTATAAAACTATTTTAATATGATTCAAGGATATGCAATAAAAAATTTAACAAAATAATTTAGATGAAATATTCTTGCATCGCTTATCAAAGTGGAACTCGTCGGAAAATCTCTTTCAAAGTATTGGACAATTTCCAACTTCTGTTATTTCCAAAATAGTTAACCTTTTTTGTTTTTGAAGTGTTGGATAGGTTCCTATAAACTAATCTTTTCAGAAAATCTCTTTCGAAGTACAGAAGTACAAAACTAATGAGTCATTCAAAAACTCAGTAATAGGAACACTACACGTAGAGGTGTAAGCGGATCAACCTACTCAAGGTTGACTCATTAATATGATGACCTTAGATCGAGTCAATAAGCCTAAGCCGAGCTCTAGCCTAAAATTCAATCAATGGCTTGTATTATGTTTAAATTAATAAATAAAATAAAATGCTATATATAAGGAATTTTGATCAAAAATTATTTTATTGAATTTGGATAGATATACCAATCATGATCAAGTTTAAAATCAATTTAATTTTGACCATGATTACTATGTATACTAGACAAAAAAGATACAAAAAATGTAACATCTCAAAAATTACAAAAAAATTAAACTTTTCAAAACAACCTATTTACTAGAAACAAATGTTTACATAACCATTATTTCCAAAAACATTATTCAAAATCAGAGTCTCACAAGATCAACAACATAAAACTAAGGATGTGTATGGTCACGCATTCGCCTTGCTACGGTCCTCAGAAGTACCTGAAACAAAACTAAATTCTAAGCCAACACTTAGTGAGTTCCCCCAAAGTACCACCACATAAACATAACAAACAACAACATGCATATAGAGCCTTCAACATGACTGGACCGCCTCACGGTCCTTCATCCTATCTGGACCGCTCTCTGGGTCTTTGGCCTGACTGGTCCGCCTCACAGACTTTCATTCTATCCGGACCCCCTGGGTGTCTTGGCCTTCAGTCCCAGCAGGCCTGCCTCAACCCTGTAAACCATCATCTATCAACATACACCATAACAATAAATAGTTAGCATATACAAGTAGTCATACAGATCTAACAGATCACTACATCATAGCATTATCCTATATACCTGGATACAGATATAGCCGATCACTACAACATAGCACATCCTATATACCAAGATACAGATCTAACAGATCACTACATCATATCGGCACGACACAGCGCGACGTAAATAGTGAATTTACGTTAGAGCGATATTTATCCAAAATAATCTAAATGAGAACTGAAGATCTCATCGATAGTAGTGCAACGACGGAAAGACGGACGAAAACGGACGTCAGACGAAGGAGTTATGAGTTTATAACGGAGTTTTCCTGTCCCGGCCTACTAAAAATAAAATATAAGTAATATAATTATAATATATTAAAAATAAAGTAAAAATTAGCCAATGGAGTCTAAATGAGAGTCGTAGAGCATAATCTCACCTTCGCGTCGATATAAATAATGTCGAAAACGGAGTTCGTATGCGAAAGTTATGAATTTCTAAAGTTCGGGGCGCGAACCCCAAAGTTGTGTCAGATACCACGATGTGGCAAGCAGTGCCACGACGTGGCAAGTCTTCTAACACCTCCTAGATTCCCCCAGACGCAACTTGCGATGACGCATGTAGTGATGATCAAGCCCACGACGTGGAAAAAGGTGCCACGACGTGGCAAGGGCATATTTTGCCCTATAAATAGATTTGAAGGGCCAGCCATTTAGGGTTGCTATTTTCTCTTCTCTCTCCCGTTTTACCTCGATTTAAGTGCAAAGAAGTACCCCCGAAGCCCTGGTATCAACCCCGATAACCGAAGCAAGACCCAAAGCCCGAAGATCCCGAGAAGAAAAGAGTTTCCGAGCCGAGGCTCTGCCCGCGAGAAGCCCGGTGTGCGAAGTGATCCCGGTTTCACCGAGGAATACTACTCTTAGAGTTGTAGTGATGTCCGAGCATCGTCTAACCAAGTGAGTGTGTGGTTACTTTCTTCTAACGCATAAATACGAAGTATTTTATACGAAATACGTGTTATGTGTATATTTTGTTGTTATATGTGTGAATGTATATTCACTTTCTTCTACCGCATAGATATGAAGTATTTGCTATGAAGTACGTGCTAGGTGTTTATACATTGTTTGTTTACTTGAGATAGATGTTGAAATAATGTTTTATACATGTTTTAAAAGATTTAAACTGTATATGTGTTTGCCTCTACAAATATGTTGGGTAGAACATGGGTAGATGAAATAGTTGATGTGAGATGAAATAATAAGTATTTTTGAACTCAATGTGTTCATTAGGTATTTTTGAACTCTATATGTTCACTTGGTGTTTGAACTCAATGTGTTCATTAGGTATTTTTGAACTCTATGTGTTCACTAGGTGTTTTGAACTCAATGTGTTCATTAGGTATTTTGAACTATATGTGTTCGCTTGGTGTCCTTGAACTCAATGTGTTCATTAGGTATTTTGAACTATATGTGTTCATTAAGTATTTTAGAACTCAATGCTTTCATTAAGTATTTTAGAACTCAATGTGTTCATTAGGTATTTTGAACTCTATGTGTTCACTTGGTGTTTGAACTCAATGTGTTCATTTGGTATTTTTGAACTCTATGTGTTAACTTGGTGTTTGAACTCAATGTGTTCATTAGGTATTTTTGAACTCTATGTGTTCACTTGGTGCTTGAACTCAATGTGTTCATTAGGTATTTTTGAACTCTATGTGTTCACTTGGTGTTTGTTTTGGAATAGTGTCTAAGGCTGCAACTATATTAGGCAAGTATTTGACCCGGTTGTGCATGGTCCTTTTGGGTTGCCTTCACCATAGCAACTTGACATGATGATTTATTATGAGAGAAGAAATATTATTAATATATTATGAGAATAATATAAGGAATAATAATATTGTTATTTGATTAATATAAGTCATAAATTAATTAGGAATTAATTTGGTGACTTAAAGAGATTAATTAAATAAAGGGGTATAAACTGTCAGTTGTATGATAGTTAGACTTTGGGCTATAAATCCCTTAAGGATAATAGTGGACGATTTCTAGGGCTTAGGATAAGCTTAGAATTCGTCCAAGGGGTTAGCTATTAGGGTATTGGATTGCTTAGGGCCTAAGTTATCCAATTAGGGTTTAAGGGTGAAACCCTAGGAGCCTTACAAGTATAAATAGACCTCAAGGGTCAAGGGAAATCGGCACTTGTGCTTAGAGAAGAAACCCTGGCCGATTTGATCCCCTCTCCTTTCTCTCAAATCATCCTCTTGCTAGTTGGTGTTTGTAAGCCATTAGAGGAGTGACAATTGTGACTCTAAAGCTCCAAGAACAAGAAGATCAAGCAAGTGATTCAAGGTAAACTTCTAATCTCTGATTTCATATTGTTATTATACTCTATTAGCCATTAGAAGTCTTGGATTCAATGTATGTTCAATTAGAGAAACCTAGATCCAAGCATTAGGGTTGCATGTGCACATAGGAATGTTCTTATGGCTAAAACCCATAAGTGGTATCAGAGCCTAGATTGGTTTCTATTGAATTGATGCATTGATTGCTTGTTTGTTGCTTAAAAAATCATTTTTTTGTCCTCTGCCTGATGAACTCGACGAGTCCCATGGTGGTACTCGGCGAGTAGGCTCAACTCGGCGAGTCCATCTGGGTACTCGGCGAGTTCGAGCGTCAGAAAAAGGAAACTTCGGGATTTCTTGCTGTTTATCTTTGAGATACTTGCCTTAATCAAATTAGATCAATATAAATCCGATTTTATGATATATATGAGTATATTCTTGACCTAATTGAAGATATTTATCAATTAATAAAATATTTATTTCCTTATGTGATAATTGATTAATTATTTTAATTTAATTGGTAAATTGTTTTGCAAGAAACCATTAAATAAATCAAATATGGATAATTATGTGATTAATTGTTAATTTAGATTATTTGTTATTTGATCCCCCATGTTTTAAAAGGTTTAAAACTTGCCCTCAAATTTTGAAATTTATGTTTTGTAATTAAAAGTTTAATTTAGACAATTTAAATTTCAAACCCTAGAATTTTTACAAGTTTAAAATTCAACCCTATACTAATATAATATTACAAAATTAATATATATATATATATATATATATATATATATATATATATATATATATATATGTATGTATAATTAAAATGTTAGTCTTACCGTTAGTAGGCCTCATTCTCGAAGCCGGTCTATAAGGTGGGTATAAGGTTGCTGCCTATAAAATGGCGCTTAATGGGTGTACACTCACACCCACCGCTTGCTTGATCGGTGGAGGATCGTTAGCCGAACGGGTAGGATAGGGCAACCTCATCTCTTCATTAAAAGTATAATATGAAATACAAAGTAACTACATGTTTTTCAAAAGAAAATTTCCAATCTTAGTTACTTTAGGAAAAGTGAATTGATGCAATCTCATGAAATTGCACTTTGCACCCTTGCTGAGAAGTTAGTGGAGCGTGTGTGGTTTACCGGCACACTAATTGGTTCTAAGAAAAGGTGGCAAATGGTGATTCATTGTTTATCATAGTTCGATGGAGCATGTGTGGTTTACCGGCACATCGAATAGGTGATCGTTACAATGAAGGCACCATGTGAATTTGCATGGTAATTCACACCCACTTTGTGATCCTCGGTATCCTAGTCACAAACGAGAGGAGCATATCGAGATTTAAACATGCCATTGAAAAGTTTCAATGAATCTCATCCAAACCTAGGATTTCTCAATACATTTAGAACTTAAAGTTATGTTTTCATGGTGGAGAATTAGTGAATCGTTGTTCACTTACGTTCATATTATTTTCATGTTGGATTACGGCATCCCTTTTCTAATATGTAAATATTGTTGTTGGATCCTAGCCCTAATTTTTCTAAGTGGGTGATAATTAGGGATTCATATTCTAATCTATCTTTGTCCTTTCTATTTGTAGATGTCGAACGCAAACGCTGCTGCTAGTTCATTCACATTGATGAGCCTTTGTCAAAAGGTGACTTTCGATGGGACGAACTTTAGCGAATGGATAAGATACATTCGCACAATTGCTCACTATGAGGACAAGGAGTATGTCCTAGATGAGAAGCTCGATAAAATCAACCCAGAAATCGCTACTCCGGCTGAAATGACTGCTTTTGAAACTCATGAACGTGATGCAACGAAGGTACATTGCATCATGATAGCTACCATGAATGCTGAATTCCAAAAGTCCTATGAGGACATGTATCCGTACGAAATGCACCAAGACTTGTTGGAGAGATACCACCAAAACGCGAGGCAAGAGCATTACGATATTTTCACTAACATGATTTCTGCCAAAATGGGTCATGGAGAATCTCTTACCGTGCACCTGCAAAAGATGCAAAGGTATGTCGACCGTCTCCGCAAGTTGAATGTTGACTTTGGGGAAGACTTGGCGATCGACATGGTGCTTCACTCTTTGCCTCCGTGTTACAATCAATTTAGGATGACCTACCACATGCACAAAGAAGAGGTCACCCTAAGTAAGCTCCAAGGTCTCCTTAGGGTTGCTGAAAGCAACCTCAAGGACAAGTCTGTTGCACCCGCTCCCAATCCACCCGCTGCTCCTGTTTTGGCCATAGGGCAAGGAAGAGGCAAAAAGAGGAAGGCTCCGTCTAAGAGCCACCGCAAGGGAAAGTCCCGAGATGGTTCCTCTGCTAGTGGGACCAAAGTTGATCCTGCTAAACCGTGTCCTAACCCTAAGGAGGCAGAGTGCCATCATTGCCATAAAATAGGGCATTGGAAGAGAAGCTGCCCAGACTACCTGCAAGCCATAAGGGAAGGAAAGATCAAGCCGTCTTTCGCAGGTATATACACAATTAAATCTAACGATTCATCTCATGCTATTTCTTGGGTCCTTGATACCGGTTGTGGTTACCACATTTGTTCTGAATTTCAGGGACTAAGAAGAAATAGGGATGTGGAGCATGGAAGAATAAATCTAATCATGATGAACAGAAGATCGTCGCCTGTGACCAAGATTGGAGTGTATTCTTTAGTGCTTAGGAATGGTTTATGTTTAGATTTGAACAATTGTTGCTATTCGCCAGAAATGGCAAGAAACATCATTTCATTTCATGGTTTGTTTAGACAAGGTTTTAGATTTTCTTTTAATAATGAGAATGGTTATATTCTTGCTTATCTAAATGGTGTCTTATATTTTGAAGCAATACCGTGTAATGGAATTTATGAAACTGTTATGATTGTAGATAACTTAGGAAATGATGTTTTATGCATGGATTCTTCCAATGGTATGGATAGAGCATCCTTGTGGCATTGTCGTCTTGGACATGTCAACAAGAAGCGCATAGCCCAACTCCAAAAGGATGGAGTGTTGGAGTCATTCGACCATAGGGAAGATGACACATGCGAGTCTTGTTTGCTTGGAAAGATGACTAAGTCACCCTTCACTAGTACATGTGAAAGGGGTGAGGGTCTATTGGACCTAATACATACCGATGTATGTGGACCATTTAGATCAACCACGAAGGATGGAAACCGCTTCTATGTGACTTTTACCGATGACTGTAGTAGATATGGGTATATCTACTTAATCAAGCAAAAATCAGAAACGTTTGAAAAGTTCAAAGAGTTCAAAATTGAAGTGGAGAATCAATTGGGCAGGAAAATCAATATGCTTCGATTCGATCGAGGAGGAGAGTACCTAAGTCTTGAATTCCATGACTATCTCAAGGAGTGTGGAATAGTTTCACAATTGACGCCACCTAGGACACCGTAGTTGAATGGTGTGGCAGAAAGGCGTAATCAAACCTTGTTAGACATGGTTCGCTCTATGATGAGTCGTGCTTCACTACCTATCTCTTTTTGGGGGTATGCTTTAGAGACTGCCGCCCATATCCTTAACCGAGTCCCTACTAAGAAGGTTGCCAAAACACCTCACGAGATGTGGACAGGGAAGGCTCCCTCGTTGGTACATATCAAGGTTTGGGGTTGCGAGGCTTTCGTAAGACGAGATACTCACGACAAGCTCGAACATCATAGTGAACGATGTATTTTCATCGGCTACCCGCAGAAATCCTTTGGATATCTCTTCTATAGACCAAAGGACAATGTTGTCTTTGTTGCGAGAACTCATAAGCCAAGGAGACAGTGGGAGGCAAATCGAGGTTGAAGAGATTCAAGAGTCGATAGATGAAGGAACCTCTACCGCTGGCACTCAACCTGAGGAGGAAACTCCGGTTGAACCGATTGACGCGTCCTTACCTCTTAGACGTTCCGAAAGAGTTAGAGTTCAACCCCAGTTTTATGGTTTTCATAATACTACCGAAGGGGACATGTATATTAGTGATGGTACACTAATAAATCTAGATGAACCTAATAGCTATAAGGAAGCCATGGCAGGCCCAGAGTCTGCGAAATGGAAAGAGGCAATGGACAGCGAGATCCAGTCCATGTATGACAACCAAGTTTGGAATTTGGTTGATAATATGCCCGGACGTAAGACCGTTGGGTGCAAATGGATCTTCAAGAAGAAGACCGACGTGGATGGAAACGTACACACGTACAAAGCGCAATTGGTTGCGAAGGGCTTTACTCAAACTCCCGGAATTGACTATGATGAGACCTTCTCACCAGTTGCGAAGATAAAGTCTATTAGAGTGATGCTGGCCATTGCCGCATTTCATGATTATGAGATTTGGCAAATGGATGTCAAAACCGCTTTCCTTAATGGGAAGTTGGCTGAGGATGTTTACATGGCTCAGCCAGAGGGTTTTGTCAATCCGAAGCATCCAAATAGAGTGTGTAAGCTTGAGAAGTCCATTTATGGACATAAGCAAGCGTCTCGCAGATGGAATCTTTGCTTCGATGAGAAAGTCAAAGAGTTTGGATTTGTACGAAGCGAAGATGAATCTTGTGTATATGTCAAAGCCAGTGGGAGTATAGTAAGCTTCCTCATTTTGTATGTCGATGACATACTACTCATAAGAAACGACGTCCCGACTCTATAGGAAGTTAAGTCCTGGCTCGGGAAGTGCTTCGCTATGAAGGACCTCAGAGAGGCTTCCTATACTTTAGGAATAAGGATAGTGAGAGAACGAAGTAAGAGACTAATAGGACTTAGTCAGAACACTTACTTAGACAAGGTACTAAAACGTTTTAGTATGGAAAACTCGAAGAATGGAGAATTACCGATACAAGGTAATGCCAAATTGAGTAAGACTCAAAATCCGAGTACCGAAGATGAAATAGCAGAAATGAGCCGAGTACCACACGCTTCCGCAGTTGGCTCAATCATGTATGTTATGACTTGTACTCGCCCTGATGTAGCCTTTGCTTTGAGCATGGTTAGCAGATATCAAGGGAATCCTGGCAGAGCCCATTGGATTGTGGTTAAGAATATCCTTAAGTACCTTCGGAGGACGAAGGAATGGTTCTTAGTCGTCGGAGGGAGTGATGACTTGAAGGTGCGAGGGTATAGTGACGCCAGCTTTCAGACCAACAGGGACAACTACCGTTTACAGTCGGGCTGGGTCTTTACCCTGAATGGAGGGGCAGTAACTTGGAAAAGTTCCAAGCAGAAAACCGTAGTTGATTCAACGTGTGAATCAGAGTACATTGCAGCGAGCGAAGCGTCGAATGAGGCAATATGGTTGAAGAACTTCATCAGTGATCTTGGAGTTGTACCTGCCATAAAGGAGCCCATGGAAATTTTCTGTGATAATGAAGGAGCGGTTGCCTTGACCAAGGAACCGAGGGATCATGGTAGATCTAGACATATCGACAGAAAATATCACTGTATTAGACATCGAGTAGAAGGACAACTTGTGGTGAAGAGGATATCATCAAAAGATAACTGTTGGGCTGAAGTTCTATTAGATGTTGCGTCTTTTGGGCTCGTAGATTAGCCTTATATTCTCCGGTTTGGGCCTGTCCAACCGAGAGCCTTTTATGTATAGTATTTAAGTTAATGCTTGCATGCATATTAGGTTAAGATTCAAGATTTCAGATTTAACATTCCAGAGTTTTACGATATTGCTTTCTTGTAATCTTCTAATCCTTTACAGTTGATGTTCTTAATCGAGCTCTTCTAAGGATTTTATTTAATCATTCGACACGATTGATTCAAGCTGTATTGTTCTTAATATTGCTTTCTGGTTTGCTATTATTATTGCGTTCTTGCTGTTTCTTATTCATATACTTGTTCAAGATCTAATCGATCTTCATAGATTAAAAGTTGTTGTAATCCCATCAATTGGTATCAGAGCAGGAGGCTGTGTAATCGATACACATCTTTTCTGTGAAAAAGATTTCCATTAGGGTTTTCCGCAATCATCGATATTTATTGAGCCGTCATTTTAATTGACGTATCTTAGTATTTATTGTTTTGCCCTAATCTGCTTTATTACAAGTCTGATCTTTGAACAGGTTATTACGATCATAATGGACGCGACGCAATCAAACCCTATTAATATTTCCAACAGCATTGGTTCGACAACAAAGATTCCAATCTTATACACCCATGACTATGAAGTATGGGCACATCATTTTGAAGATTACGTGATTGGATCGGAGGACAATGGTTTTCTCATATGGGAAGCCATCATCAATGGACCGTTTTCTCATTCTGCTACATCCAGAATAATCAAGACGCAAAAAGAGTACAACGATCTGCTTAAGGACGTGACGAATATTGCTCAAGATGAAAAAGACAAATTCCAGTGCAATATTAAGGCTCTAAGGTTGATCAGATTCGCCCTTCAGTCCGATACATTCAGACTGGTCAGCTCATGCACTACGGCAAAGGAAGTGTGGGATAGACTTCGCGAACTGTATTCCACAGACGAAGATCTTGAACATTCCATCCAAACCTTGCTTCTATCTGAATTTGGTGAATTCAGGCAAGGGGCCGAAGAAACTGTGACCCAGACGTTTGATCGCTTCAATCATCTTCTTAGCAAGATGATTAAACACGACATTGAAAGGAAGCTCATCGAACAAAAGGTTACTTTCTTGAACGGACTGAGATCTGAATGGAGAGCAGTTGTTTCCACCGTCAAAGCCCATGAACAGTTTAAATCCTACTCTTTGGCGAAACTGGTAGGTATTCTAAAGTCCCAAGAGAAGATTGTGGTTCAAGAGAAGAATGTTGTCTCCAGTCTTGGTTCGTTGGCCCTCCTATCTAAAAGTAAAGCTGTGGTGGAGGATGAAGAGCTCAACTTGGAAGAATATGACCTCTCAACTGAGGATTATGCCGTGATGGTATCCAATCCTAAGAGGTTCATAAAGAAGAGATTCCCCAGCAACAAAAACCGAAACTGGCAGGGGAGTTATAGCTCTGAAAAAGCAAACAATGAACCGAAGGCTGAGGAGTCCAAGAAGGAACCAAAGGCAGATGGAGATTCCGGAGTAAGCTGCTTCTACTGTGGTGGCAAGAACCACTATGCTAAGGACTGTGTTCTTAAGAAGATGGCTGAAAAGGATGATGGAAAGGATGAGGAAGCTGTGCTGCAGAAGAGATTGGATGAGTTGAGAAAGAAAAAGTCTACCGCTAACCCTTCTATTAATGCTCTTATTGTGCAGGGTTCGGTTAATGACGATGAGTTCGGTAGCACCGAAGTTTGGTCTACTGACTCAGAAGACGAAGAAGTGAGGAAGCCTACTCATGGAAAGGCTTATAGGGCTAAGGAGGAAAGCAGTGGTGGAAAATGCTTCATGGTGTCTGGCGTATCTCAGATGAGGGGATACAATACCGATGGAGGAAGCAATGGACCGAAGGTGCAGGAAGATATGTGCTTTACGGCCAAACCACTCAGCCAACAGTTCAATGAGCTTGATGAACTAATAAAGAAGGTACAATCTGCTTTTATTTCATCTAAAGTACCATCATCCTCATATGAGAAAGAACTAAAAAACGTTAACACAAGAATTTCTCATTTAGATAGTAGCTTAACTCAAACTCGAGTCACCAATTCTAACCTGACTGATCAATTAAGCAGGGTGGCGTCGAAGAGTGAGGAGCGGCGAATGTGGATTGAGTTAAAAGAGTCGGAATAAGTTAAAGTTAAAGACGAAAATATTTATTTACAGAGAGACAATTTGAAATTGTTGAAACAACGAAATGTTTTTTGTTTAATAGCTAAACGTTTATATTCCAATATTACTCAACTTCACTTGGACTGTGAGATAGGCCAAAAGATCCATCGCATGATTTTGCCCTTCCTAGAATTTAAGGAGGATGAAATCGATGCCGAAGCCTATAATTGTGAGAGTGTGATATCGTCTGATGATGTCAATCCAACTTATAAAATTGGACTGGACAAAATTGAGTCCTTCATTAAATCCAAAGACCACAAGGTCATGCTCAAAAATCTTTTGGATGAAAATGACAGACTTAAACTGAGAACCGAAACCATACAAAAGTTTGACTCTCTAAACGCCAAAGTAAGCTCAGAAAATAAAATCGATGTTGAAAATGCATCTGAGTTTAACGAGGACGAAAACATGAGTGAAATTTCTGTAGAGGATACGGTTGACTGCTCAGAATTTGTTAAAAGCGAAACTGAAAACCACAAAAATCTTATTTCTGAAAATTCTGTGGAATTCGCTAGATTGTCCCAACAAAAGTCCCCGAAATTAGTAGAAAAAGCTGTTGTGTATCAAAAGGTCAGGACCACTCCGAATCAGGTATACAAAGTGACTGGAGTAACCGAACATCAAACAGTTGAACTCACGGCTATTGTTAACGAAGACAATGCTGATGGCTGTGATGAGTTCTTCTGGGAAGCTCCTATTGATAATGGAAACGAAACTGTTGGCCTGTCTGAAAGAACCTCCTGGATGAAGAAAGGGAGATACATACCTGAACCCTTGAACAAGCCTGATAATTTCAGTGAACCAAGCACAAGTGGTACAAAAGATACTCCTCAAGAGGTTGATCGTTCAGCAAAAGAAGACATTCCTTCAACGCCAACAGCTCGAAGTGAAACTTCATCAGATACTCCTTCCACTTCCTCAGGGCAAACTGAATCTTCTTCAGATATTCCCTCTGCTCCCTCGGCTCAAAGAAAAACTCCTAAAGTTCAAAAGGAACCAGCCAAGGTGACATCAAAAGCGAAAGCGAACGTTCATCATCAACCTAAACAGATGAGGGATAAAAAGATAAAAAGGAACCTAAGATACAGGAAAAACCTTTCTGAAAGGAAACAATTCTGGCACTCCCAGAATGCATACTATTCACACAAGGACAAGGATCTGAAGTATGAAAATAATCCCGTAAGAAAGCCTGATAATTCCAACAACCGAAAGCCAAGGTTCGGTTCACAAGAAGATACCAACCGAAAGTCAAGGTTCGGTTCACAAGAGGATTTCAACCGAAACCAAAGGTTCGGTTCCAAGAACAACTCCAACCGAACGCAGAGGTTCGGCTCTAAAGTCAAAAGAGAACAAGACTCGAAGGTCAGCCCCTCTAATGATCAAAAGCAAAAGGGTCACCTTGAGTCATCAGCCAGGAAGTCCTCCCCATCCAAATTCTCTCGTTCTAATTCTTCTCGTTCTTCCACTTCTACTCATTCATCCCCATCTTGCTCTAAAGCTAATCCCGCTTTTCCTCAAAAACCTCATTCATCAGCTGAACAGAAGGGAAAGCAAAAGGTCGATGAATCCAAACCTGAGCCCAAAGCAAACCAACCCAATTTTAACAAAATAAAAGTATTCACCATTAAAAAGAAAGATGAAACAACTCTAATTAAAAGAACATATCTTGTTGACATCTCTCTAACTATTCCCGTTCCCATGAAAACCTCACATGGACCCAAGAAACTTTGGGTTCCTAAATCTGCTTAATTTTTGCAGGTTATAAGTGACGAGCAGTTTGACGAAGAATGGTACATCGACAGTGGCTGCTCGCGTCACATGACAGGGAGGAAAGAGGAGCTCAGGGAATACAGATCTCTTGCAAATGGTGGCAACGTTAAGTTTGGAAATAACTCTTTCGGCACCATAAAGGGATATGGGATGATAACGAATGGTGATTTTACCATAAGGAAGGTGGCCTATGTGGAAGGACTTCAACACAACCTCATCAGTGTATCTCAGCTTGTTGGAGGTATAGGTCTCAAAGTTTCATTCGATGATGAAGGTTCTGAAATCATAGAGAAAAAGACAAAGAAAGTGATTCTGAAGTCAGAGCGAAAGGGTGAAATGTTTCCTCTGAACATGAAACCCATCAAAGGAAACCCAGCCATATGTCTGCTATCAAAAGCTCAATCCGACGAAAGCTGGTTGTGGCACAGAAGACTCTCTCATCTCAATTTCAAAGATATCAACCGACTTGTCACTGGAGGTCACGTTAGGGGTCTTCCATTGCTCAAGTTTGACAGAGAGCATTTATGTGCTGCATGCGAAATGGGAAAGCAGAGTCGTCAAAGTCACCCATCCATAATTAACACAAAAGTTGTTGAACCACTCGAATTGCTTCATATCGATTTGTGTGGTCCTTCATCTATTGAAAGCATTGGTGGTAGCAAGTACATTCTTGTTATCGTTGATGACTTCTCTCGATTTACATGGGTGTTCTTTCTAAAGCTCAAATCTGAAGCGACTCAAAAGCTGAAAGTGTTTATCAAGCAAATTGAAGTCCAGCTCAAGAAAGTCGTTCGCAACATCAGGAGCGACAATGGTCTCGAATTCAAGAACAGGGAGTTTGAAGAGTTTCTTGCAGAAAAGGGAATTAGCCATAATTTCTCAGCTCCCTACTCACCACAGCAGAACGGAATAGTCGAAAGACGAAACCGATCTCTGTGTGAAGCTGCCCGAACTATGTTAAGTTTCGCTTCCTTACCTCTTTATTTTTGGGCTGACGCTATTTCTGCTGCTTGTTATA
Source organism: Lactuca sativa (assembly GCF_002870075.4). Lineage (NCBI taxonomy): Eukaryota > Viridiplantae > Streptophyta > Magnoliopsida > Asterales > Asteraceae > Lactuca > Lactuca sativa. The sequence continues at coordinate 21,499,430 of NC_056626.2, forward strand.
CACAAAACAGGTCCTATCTCAACAAGCGATTCACACTCACACCATATGAGATATTAAACAACAGGAAGCCCAATGTGAAATTTTTCCACGTTTTTGGCTCAAGGTGTTTCATCTTTAACTCTAAAGAACACCGCAACAAGTTTGATGTCAAAGCCGACGAGGGAATTTTTCTGGGTTACTCACTCACATCCAAGGCGTACAGGGTCCTAAACAAACGATCAAGAAGGATTGAAGAGACATACTATGTGACCTTCGACGATAACTACGTCAAGAAGCTACAGGCCATGGATGACACTGCTAGGGAAATCTTCCCTCAAACTGGCCAAGTCACTGTCTCAATCGCCAATATGTACGAGAATTTTCTGGATCTCTTTGACGAACCGGAAAGAGCTTCTCTCTCAGAAGCAGGTGCAGCCGACAACAAAATAGATCATATGAAGCAGATTGTCAAAGATGCTGCAAGAAGAATGCATGAAGGAGAATCGCCCACTGATGAATCTCCAACCAACAATGCTTCAGTCGAGGGGGAGCCAAGCTCACAAGTCCAGAGGGAGCAAAGCTCTACCACTTCACCCGAAGGTCCTTCACCAACGGAAGGTACCTCTCCAACCGAAGGTGCCCCTCCAAACGAAGGTGCTTCAATACCTGAAAGTCCAGCACCGCAAGAAACCCCTGAACCTCATGTTTCTCAAGACTCATCAATTGAGGGGGAGCATGATGATATGATGCTTGATTTTGATAGTCAATCTGAGCCAGAAGAGATGATCAACGCTGAACTAGATCCAACCTTCGATCCAAATTTCCCTCCTCTTACCAAATGGTCCAGAGATCATCCCATCTCTCAAGTAGTTGGTGATGTATCTGAAAAGGTTCTGACCCGATCTCAACTGAAGGCAAAACAGACATCCTTATTTTCAAAGGTTGAGTTTTGTATGTTTAACTCATTCGTATCAAAAGTTGAACCGAAGACAGTGAACACTGCCCTCGATCACTCTGATTGGGTTCAAGCAATGCAAGACGAACTGAACGAGTTCGAAAGGAACAAAGTCTGGCGCCTCATTCCAACTCCTCCGGATGCTTCAGTTGTTGGTCTTAAATGGGTTTTTAGAAACAAAATGGACAAGGAAGGTAATGTCATAAGGAACAAAGCTCGTCTGGTTGTCAAAGGATACTGTCAGGAAGAAGGGATAGATTACGAAGAGACGTTCGCTCCAGTAGCTAGGCTAGAATCGGTTAGAATATTTCTGGCCTATGCTGCTCACAAAAACTTTGAGGTTTTCCAAATGGACGTCAAGTGTGCATTTCTCAATGGAGAACTTGAAGAAACTGTGTATGTGGAGCAACCTCCTGGGTTCGTGAATGAAAAGCATCCAAATCATTGCTACATTCTGGATAAAGCTGTGTACGGCCTCAAACAAGCTCCGAGAGCCTGGTATGAAACGCTTACAAAATTTTTAAAGATGTCCAAATTCAAACAAGGTTCGGTTGACCCAACCTTCTTTCGCAAAAAGGAAGGTAACCACCTTATGATAGTTCAAATTTATGTCGATGACATCATCTTTGGCTCTACGAATCCCAGCTTAACAGCTGAATTCAGAAAGTTGATGGAGACTAAGTTTGAAATAAGCTCAATGGGTCCTATTAACTTTTTCCTTGGTTTAAATATAAGACAGGGACCCGAAGGCATCTTTATCAATCAGGAAGCTTACACGAAGACTCTCCTAGCAAAGTTTGGCATGATGGGAGACTCAAAAGTCAAAGTCCCAATGGCATTCGGTTCCAAACTTACCCCTTCACTAGATAAACCGGCTGTCGACATCACGCTCTATCGTCAAATGATAGGCTCACTGATGTATCTAACTGCTAGCAGGCCTGATATCATGTTTTCTGTATGTTATTGTGCTCGATTTCAGGCTAACCCACGCGAACCTCACATGCTGGCAGTGAAGAACATCCTACGCTATCTCAAGCGAACCGCCTCCTTAGGTCTATGGTATCCATCCAATTCAGGCTTCTTCGTTCAAGCTTATTCTGATGCTGACCTAGGAGGATGTGGACTCGACCGCAAAAGCACAACTGGTGGCTGTCAATTTCTTGATGGGAAGTTGGTCAGCTGGCAATCCAAGAAACAAACATGTGTGTCGCTGTCTACTGCTGAAGCGGAATACATTGCCGCTGCATCCTGCACATCACAAGTGATTTGGATCCAGAGTCAACTTCGAGACTATGGACTCAATATGAAGAAGATCCCTCTATATTCTGACTCTGAAAGTGCAATTAGGATCTGTCATAACCCGGTGCAACATTCTAAAACCAAACACATAGCACTGAGGTATCACTTCATCAAAGATCATGTGGAAGATGGAAATGTCGAAGTTCACTTCGTAAGAACCACTGATCAACTGGCTGACGTCTTTACCAAAGCTCTTCCAGAAGCATCGTTCAATAAAATATTACAAGGGCTAGGAATGATGGAATCAGAGTCAGTACCGCACACTACCTCTCAATCTCAAACGTAAGTAGCGAATCCAACCGAACGTTCGGGTTCGGTTCAACCATTTCACTCGCTCATTACTTCAAAGGTAGTTTTTATGTGTTGTATATTTCTTGTGCAAAATTTGTTTTTCTTTATGAAAAAAAAAAAAAAAATTTCATTGCATATCTACACTTCTTGGTTTCTTAAAAAAAAAAAAAAAATTTCCAAAACCGAAACCTCTAGAAGGTTCGGGTTCGGTTTTTCAAAATTTTCCTGAACCGAAACCAACCGAACGTTCGGGTTCGGTTTTTCAAAATTTTCCTGAACCGAAACCAAGCGAACGCTCGGGTTCGGTTTTTCAATCTTTTTCCAAGTTTTTTTTAATTGTTTTTTCTACTCTTTTATTATTTTTTTAGGTCTTAATTTTAATTTTTTTTTATTCTCATTTATTTTTATTATTTTTTTTATATGTAAATTTCAAAAACTCCAAAAATATTTTCTTTCATTTTTTTTGTGCTCGTTTGTTCATGAGGATATATTTGATAAATTACTTAAGTGTCCCTAGAAGCATGCTGCTGTATGTGTCCCAAGCCTCATAAGATTTTGAATAATAGCCTTCATGACCTGGTATACACAAACCTTGTCTTCCCAATAAGGCTAACTCATTTATTCTAATCGTGAGCTACCTCACTCTTTTCTCACATGAGTTCAGAGTCTCCTGCTTGGTCCTTTTGTTCGCAGCAGAGGTACTATGTCTTCTTTCACCATCCCCATTACACTTCTTCATAACATTCGTTTCATCACTGTAACCCTTGAGACTCTCAGCATCTACCACTGAGGTTTATGGTTACACAACATCTGTGTTTATGATCTTAGCTTCGTGCCACTACGAGCTAAGTGAAACCCAAAATTCAACACCAACGAATTGACGGTGACCAATTAACTTGATCAAGTTTTCACCAATGAATTGACGAATGTACCTTCATAAAATCTCAACTTCTTTTCTTTTTTGCGTGGTTCCAATGAAATTGTTATACACCATGACATTTCTTCCCAAGGGATCCAGTTTTAAATTTTTATCTGAGATTTCATTTTAATCCAAGCCACTACAAAATCAACTCAAACCTACTTGTTCAACAGACTACATTGGTCTCACAAGTACTTTGTTCACGTTCGTTCTTATATCAAGAATTGAACTGTTGAATCAAAGCGAAACCACCCTTAATTTGCCTTATTAAAAGAAGCCTTTCAACATTTATTATTGAATGTTTGATCGTAATTCAACGGGATTCCACACTAACACTTTGAGGTCTCTCTTAATCTTGAAGGAAGAGATTCGTGCCCGGGATCATCAGTTTCGTGTCCTTATGGACATCACAGATTATCCTAAAAAAAAAAGTTGCTTTATTTCTTTTTCTTTTACACTCTTTGCACGAAAATCCAAGATATTCAAAAAAAAAAAAAAAAAATCCGTTACTAATTATTTTACAGGCTGGATATTTACTGGATGGTTACAAATGAAGTTGTGGTCAAAAATTAGCCACGTGGATCATTTATTGGAAACAGCCGTTCAAAAGGGGATAAGACAAAAACGTTGCTGACGCGGCGGGAGTTAAAAGGATAGAAATTCAAACGACGGTAAAAAGGAGGGCGCGTGAATTTGAAACGGCCGCGCTTTTTCTGACACTTGAGGACGCGTGTGCAATGTCGAAGCGTCATATCTCTGAAGTTACAGGCGCGTGTGGAAATGGAAACGATTTCTTTCTCTGAACCGGCGCTTATTGGGCGGCGTGATCCTAGGAATCTGACACTCTCTCTCCTACGTGATCATCGCACGTCCCAACTGTCACCAATCAGTCACTCCAAAATAACCCGTTTCGTATTTCCATAAGAGATTTGAAACGATTTTTCTCTCTCCTATCACCTACTATAAAAACCCATCAACACCACCTTTTACCTCTTTACTGCGCCATAATTTCCAAAGCAAAAATACTTCCAAACTCTCTCCCGGTTATCTTCTTCTCCACACCTGCAACAATGGCTGAATCTTCATCTGTTCATGCCACCTCTCAGATTCTTCCCATCAGACCTCAACAATGCCTCGTCATTGATCTGAACCCACTGGCCTATGATCCCTACATGTCGCCGGTTATCCAATGCCTCAAGTACTCCCAGCTTGCTCCGGCATTGTCCAGAGTTGAAACGGTGCCACTGATGGCTCTATCTCAGGTCTATGCGACGGCCTAGTACGACAAGGGCGTCGACCGGGTATTCTTTGAAGTGGGAGATCACAAGACTTCCATTTCTCGCCCCCGTTTCTGCACGTTGTTAGGGTTTGCTGCTGACCCGTCGCGTGTTCACCCGGAGACGATTCCGGTTGGTATGCTCTACAACATGTTCTACAACATGGGCTACACGGAAGTTCTCACCTCCGTCGCCAGGTTCAAGAAGTCATGCCTACCGCCCCAGTGGAATGGGTTATTTACAGTTCTCTTCAAGGGACTGTCAGAAAGGAGCTCAGGATCGGACGGGGCCAGTCGTCTTTTCCTGTCAATTATGTATGGGGTGTACAACGGCATCAATCTGGATTATGGGTTTGTCCTCTGGCAACAGCTGCTTCAAAGCCTCTCTTCTACTTCTCGACACTCCGAGGTGTCGCTGGCACGGTTCTGGATCTTGATCACAAGATGGGCTATGGACAGGTTTGATGTTCCAACTGCTGATGGTGCATCGATGTCTTCTATTGGTACGTTCCATACCAAGAAGATCATCGTCTCGGATGCATCAAAATTCTCCTTTATTGGCTCCATCCCGGAGACTATGTATGGAAGTGTGCCTTCAGACAGCACTTTGATCAAGGCGATCAAGGAGTTAGGGCCATCTGGTCCGAGGGAACTGACACCGGACATGTTGCGCTCGATTCATGATGCTGACAAACCGGTGGCCAGGGGTAAGAAGGCAGACAAGGGGAAGAAACCATCCAAAGCCCCAAAACCTTCTCCCAAGAAGCGCAAACAACCGAAGGCTGCTTCATCCCCACAACCGAAAAGGAGGAAGACCCAACCGAAACGAAAGTTCCTCATACCCTCCTCTTCAAGCGAATCCGAAGGTGGGAGTTCGGACTCTGAGGGCTCACAAGGAGACGAATCTCCACAACGAGGCAACACACCCCCTCGGTCCCCAACCCCGGAGATGGAACTTCACCAATCCCCAGTTCCTTCCCCTCCACCCACAATACCTATTTCCATTCCCACCATAAACCCTACTATACCCCCAACCTCATTCCCTATACCCCCACCCATATTCACCACATCAACCGAAACACCACCTGTAACCGAAACCCCTCCTGTAACCGAAACCCCTCCCGTAACCGAACCTCCACAAACCGAAACCCATATACCACCACCACCCGAAACTAACCCCCCACCCACTCAACCTGAACCAACCAAACCCACAACACCACCAGCTTCACCACCACCTCAATCTCCTGAAGACGCCTCCGATGGCGATGATCAATACCTTGGTGGTGATCACATGAACTTTGATTCGGTCTACTATAGTCCGTTTCAAGTTCAGAGTGATGAGGAGGATGATGCTCCAGTGACAAAGAAGCATCTCCGCGAGCTTAACGAGAAGGTTGATCAACTTCTCGCCTCCTCTTCCAACCAGCAGTCATCCTTATCTGAAGCCGCCCTTCAGAAAATAGTTGATGCCTTCTCTAGGGCTCAATATGACTCAGTGGCCTCAGCAACTGCTGCGATAGACGCCTCCACCCGAGCCTGTGAGGCAGCGACCGAAAAAGTCGATAAACTATTCAACGACGCTACAATCCTGCTGCAGTCTATGCAGGAAAGCGCCGAAGCCACGAAAACAACTCTGGAACTAGTTGTTCATCAATTGGCCCAGTTTGTAAAGACGGAGTTATCCTCGTTCGCTACCCTCAGACAGAACCTTAGCGACGACAACTCGGCACTTCGTGCCTCCATCGATGCCCGCTTGGCAAAGCTACAAGAGGATCTTGCGGCTGAGAATTCACTGATGGACGTCCTGGCGAGTAAGACTACCGCCCTTAAGGTCAAGAGCACCCAACTTTCCAACTCCGAACAACAATTGGAAGCTCTTCGATCCGAGAGGGAAGTCATAAAGACGTGTGTTTCGGATGTCCACGTCGTTCTCTCAAACATCCTGGAAGCACACGACCCCATCCTAAATCACTCAGTGAGGCGTACCCTCGCTGAGAAACTCTCTCCGGCCATGGACCTCTTGAGTAAAATTGAAGGCCTACCCAGTTTCGTGTCCATTCCGAAACAAGGGGGAGATGAGAAGAAAGGATCGAAACCCCATCCTTCCTCCAAAGCTACTCACACAACCGAACCACCCCCAACTGGTCATGCCTCGGGTTCGGGTGTGAAGAACAAAGGCAAAAACATAGCAGAGGGAGGAGATGAAGATGAAGATGAAGATGAAGATGAAGACAAGGAGACTATTGCGGACATGTTAAAGAGAAAGAACAGTCGCAATACTGATGACGATGTCAGTCGTGTGGCACGTGAAGCTGAAGAAGCCGAACGTAAACAAAAAGAAGCCCACGATCTCCTTGAGAGCCGAAAGCTGCTCTTCCCTGCCTGGACCAGGGATCGCATGATAAAAGAGGCCATAGAGACTCCAAGCATACTATGGCTCGAGCCGGTGATATCATTCGACGGCAACAACTCGGTCGATTCGCAGTTTGATATGCCGCTGACTCGAAAGGCGTTCATCTTCCACGCCTTCTCTAACATTTTCGAAGTTCCGCATCCGAACGATGAGCTTGACAGGGAGCTCATTGACTTCTACCTGGAGGCCGCTCGCCCTCAATACCTTACATGGAGCGCCCAGAAGATTGTCAATGTTCGGGTGATGAAGCCTTTTGCCGTGGGGAGATTCACAAACGTCAAGTTCAAGCTTATCCGAGGATCTGCAAGAACTGCTCACATGATCTCTCTGGCGGATCTGCCCAATCTGAACCCTCATGACTGGATAGTCTTGTACAATATCCTGCTGACAAACGAAGCCGAATATGGTCCCATCTTAGACCACCTCAAAAGGATGCTGGCATGCTATATCATGGAGGTGGCCCTAATGGATCAGGAGGTTGCCACAGTTTTTAAGAAGAAACCGAAAGTCAAACCCGTGGGATCGGCCAGTGATCTAAACACAATGCAAATGGGCAAGATAGGTTCGAGGCGAAACTCTGTGATGTTCACCAGAGCCGAAGGACAGAAATGTCTGTTCGCTTTAGCTGACAAGCACCTCTACACCACAACTTGCTTGGAGCACGTCCTATCAATCGTCAAGCGGTGTAAGGACAATTCGGCTGATGACATCAAGTACTTCAATGATATGATCAATTGGTACATCCGATTTAGACAGACCATCCTTTCCATAACCAAGTGTCTGTTTAGTACCGTGAAGAAGAAGGTACCAGCTTCAGCCGCCGGCCCAAGTAAGAAGTGAAGGTCTCGCTCCAAATTGACGCAAAGGGGGAGATTGTTGGGCTGAAGTTCTATTAGATGTTGCGTCTTTTGGGCTCGTAGATTAGCCTTATATTCTCCGGTTTGGGCCTGTCCAACCGAGAGCCTTTTACGTATAGTATTTAAGTTAATGCTTGCATGCATATTAGGTTAAGATTCAAGATTTCAGATTTAACATTCCAGAGTTTTACGATATTGCTTTCTTGTAATCTTCTAATCCTTTACAGTTGATGTTCTTAATCGAGCTCTTCTAAGGATTTTATTTAATCATTCGACACGATTGATTCAAGCTGTATTGTTCTTAATATTGCTTTCTGGTTTGCTATTATTATTGCGTTCTTGTTGTTTCTTATTCATATACTTGTTCAAGATCTAATCGATCTTCATAGATTAAAAGTTGTTGTAATCCCATCAATAACCCAGCAAATCCGCTTACGAAGGGACTGAGCAGGGTTAAGCACTTGCAGCAAGTTAGGAGTATTGGGATGAAGGATGATATTAGTATAGATTAGATAGTATTAGAAACGTGTAATAGATATATGTAATTAACATTTGATGATTAAATAAAGGAGTATTATTTATGAGTAATGTTACTGTCTTGTGTTAATTGTTTAACTATTGTTTCATTTTTTGCATGTTTTGACTTCCAAAATAATTGAGTTTATTAAGAATAATCGAATTATTCAAATTGTCCACAATCGTTCATATGTTGGAAGTAGGTATGAATGAAGATTGTCATGAATTAGTGTGTAGACTATCTAAATGGTATTAGACATAGCAAAAGGTTGCTGCAACGTTCATGAGTGCTTATGAACTAGTTTTGAGCATGGGAACAAACCCGCGCTTGCTGGAATCACCTTATGGAATGTGATAAAAGGGTGATCGCAAGAAGATAATATCATATGGTCTTAAAACCAAGATATATGGTTTGTTATTTGTTAATTGGTTGTACATTAATAATGCGAAACCGCATCAGTAACTTGATGTTATAAAACGCATTGTTGTATATAGTTGATTAATGAATAAGTAAATGCATATAAGTCGAAGTTTATCTGTTACTTTTATCCTAAGAAGGTAAAAGCGATATCTCGGCCGCTTGATGATTTGATTTGACTTATGTGTCGGGCCCGGTCAGAACTGAATTGATGTGTTCGATTAAGTTCTATGTCAAATAAATCGGAGATCAAGAAACCAAATGCTAGACAAATTAGTTCCATAGAATTGTCAGCATGATATCTAAACAGAGGACTGTAAGATCTCTTATCTGAAGGACAAGATTGATTAGATCAGAGTTTGACAGCGTCTTTGAGAGCTACGATTGCTAATCGGAATATACTTGTATATAGTTACTAGACTTATCCAAGTGGGAGACTGTTGGAATAGTGTCTAAGGCTGCAACTATATTAGGCAAGTATTTGACCCGGTTGTGCATGGTCCTTTTGGGTTGCCTTCACCATAGCAACTTGACAGGATGATTTATTATGAGAGAAGAAATATTATTAATATATTATGAGAATAATATAAGGAATAATAATATTGTTATTTGATTAATATAAGTCATAAATTAATTAGGAATTAATTTGGTGACTTAAAGAGATTAATTAAATAAAGGGGTATAAACTGTCAATTGTATGATAGTTAGACTTTGGGCTATAAATCCCTTAAGGATAATAGTGGACGATTTCTAGGGCTTAGGATAAGCTTAGAATTCGTCCAAGGGGTTAGCTATTAGGGTATTGGATTGCTTAGGGCCTAAGTTATCCAATTCGGGTTTAAGGGTGAAGCCCTAGGAGCCTTACAAGTATAAATAGACCTCAAGGGTCAAGGGAAATCGGCACTTGTGCTTAGAGAAGAAACCCTGGCCGATTTGATCCCCTCTCCTTTCTCTCAAATCATCCTCTTGCTAGTTGGTGTTTGTAAGCCATTTGAGGAGTGAAAATTGTGACTCTAAAGCTCCAAGAACAAGAAGATCAAGCAAGTGATTCAAGGTAAACTTCTAATCTCTGATTTCATATTGTTATTATACTCTATTAGCCATTAGAAGTCTTGGATTCAGTGTATGTTCAGTTAGAGAAACCTAGATCTAAGCATTAGGGTTGCATGTGGACATATGAATGTTCATATGGCTAAAACCCATCAGTTTGAACTCAATGTGTTCATTAGGTATTTCCGAACTCTATGTGTTCACTTGGTATTTTTGGACTCAATGTGTTCATTAAGTATTTTTGAACTAGATGTGTTCACTTGGTGTTGTTGAACCGAGTGTGTTCACTAAGTGTTTTAGAACTAAGTATTCACCAGATGTTTTGAATTAATTGTTCACTAGGAGTGTTAGAACTAGGTGTTTGTTAAGTATGTTGAACTAAGTGTTTACCAGTCGTAATTTGTGGACCTTGGTAGTGGTGGACTTTGTGTCAATTCCTTAGGTCAATCCTTAGGAATAAATGGATAAAGGATAGTTGATTCTTAGGGTAAATCCTTAAGAAATAAAGGAGATAATAGGAATGAGTATTTGGGTTGATTGTTTGATAATTGAATATAATAAATGTATTATTGTGGGTTGAAAACCCTATTGGCTCACCAGGCTCCCAAGCCTGACCCACTCAGTTTTCTTTGCATTACAGGTAATGGCACATGAGTATAAATTGGTGGACTTGACGAGAGATTTTGGATTATAGATCAGTAGTTACAAATAATTGTTGTAAGGTCTATTTTATATTGTTTATGCTTTTGGTCTGTATCGGAACATGACATCCCGAGGTTTTATTATTTAATGAAAATACATTCTCTTTGAGAAACGTTTTGATAAATTTTATCATATTTTGTTTTGGGAACAAATTCCGCAACTCTTTTAATCAAAAGGATTTACTCTGATTTTATAAAGCAAAGCATAAACAAATCGGTCTTTTCTGACCGTGAAATTGGGGATGTCACAGTTGGTATCAGAGCATTAGTTTAAGCAAACTAGGAATTTGTAGGATTTCTAGACTTAAACTTAGAATGCTAAGTAATGATCGTGAGGAGTGTGTCTAAAATATGTTAGGTAGTACACCTAAATTGACACAAGCACTAGTTTATATTAGGAAGGGTTCCTAATATGCTTTTATGTGCTAAATGTTACATGTTGCCATATATGATATTATTCTTTCGGATCTATGGTCTGTTGCCGACTGGATCTGGAAACCTTATGTGTGTAGGATTCTAAGCGTTTGGCTACGATATTAGAACTAGCATGTAAACGTTTCGGAGCGATTAGGAGATTCATATGTTTATCGTAAATAAAGCTTTCTTATCTTAAATTCTCGCTCAGTACACTGAACGTCTGCTTGGGTATACAAGAGGTCATGGTGAAGACTCGTAGAGAATTGAGTAAATGGACGAAATGAAAAGGCTTATGATAGTGAATGACACCTATCGGAAGATATCGTAAGAGTGGTGTCTTGCCTTTAGTATATGTCTGGTAAAATAACGGAACGTTTAGAGGGCTACGATACGTTTGAAGTACACCTTCGATTGGCAGTAGAGTTGAAGTAGAGTTGATGATTGAAGATACGCATTGAAGAAGTCCTAGTAGAGTCTAGGAGAATTTTTATGATTAATAGGACACATTAGTATGTGTTAAATTGTTTTGTGATTTTAGGACTTGGGGACTGCGAGACAATACTTGGGACGAGTATGAGTAGGTGTGAATAGTAGTAGAGATCTATACTACTGGAAGCACAGGACTCATGCTTGGATCAAGGAAACTCTCAAGGTTACCAAGAAGCTAGTGATTGGTCTCGTTTTATTCAAGTATGTCATTACCATTGTTTCGGTAATGACTAGTAAGATGGTTGTTATTCCGACCCTAGTGGTCATATCAAATTGAGTCCGACTATGATGAGAGGTCGTTAGAACACGACCCATCAATGAAAGAATTTATCCTAAGAAGAAGAAGGAGTCCTCAATAAGGATTAATTTGGTAACTCGAAGGTCATGAGTAGACGTCCAACATAGTACGAAGAACAGATGCAAGATTAAGCATCACGGTTGTTACTTAGGATGGAAAGATAACGTATGGAATCATTATACAAGTCTTATTTCGTTGATGATTCCAGGACGTAATCATCCTAAGGGGGAGATAATTGTAACGCTCGTAGATCTGGGCTAGTCAATTTAAGGACAGTGAGCGTCAAAAATGAATTTTTTTTGGGAAAGATTATTTAGAAGGAGTAATCTTAACTAAGATGTAGTTTATGTTACGAGGTTTCCGAATATATAAAGAACGTCGAAATCCGAGTTATAACGAAAAACTTACAACCTGTCGAAGTTTCGCGACAGAACCGGCACGATACAGCGCGACGTAAATAGTGAATTTACGTTAGAGCGATATTTATCCAAAACAATCTAAATGAGAACTGAATATCTCATAGATAGTAGTGCAACGACAGAAAAAAGGACGAAAACGGACGTCAGACGAAGGAGTTATGAGTTTATAACGGAGTTTTCCTATCCCGGCCTACTAAAAATAAAATATAAGTAATATAATTATAATATATTAAAAATAAAGTAAAAATTAGCCAATGGAGTCTAAATAAGAGTTGTAGAGCATAATCTCACCTTCGCGTCGATATAAATAACGTCGAAAACGGAGTTTGTATGCGAAAGTTATGAATTTCTAAAGTTCGGGGCGCGAACCCCAAAGCTGTGTCAGATACCACGATGTGGCAAGCAGTGCCACGACTTGGCAAGTCTTCTAACACCTCCTAGAGTCCCCCAGACACAACTTGCGATGACGCATGCAGTGATGATCAAGCCCACGACGTGGAAAAAGGTGCCACGACGTGGCAAGGGCATATTTTGCCCTATAAATAGATTTGAAGGGCCACCCGTTTAGGGTTTCTATTTTCTCTTCTCTCTCCCGTTTTACCTCGATTTAAGTGTAAAGAAGTACCCCCGAAGCCCCGGTATCAACCCTGATACCCGAAGCAAGACCCAAAGCCCGAAGATCCCGAGAAGAAAAGAGTTTCCGAGCCGAGGCTCTGCCCGCGAGAAGCCCGGTGTGCGAAGTGATCCCGGTTTCACTGAAGAATACTACTCTTAGAGCTGTAGTGATGTCCGAGTATCGTCTAACCAAGTGAGTGTGTGGTTACTTTCTTCTAACGCATAAATACGAAGTATTTTATACGAAATACGTGTTATGTGTATATTTTGTTGTTATATGTGTGAATGTATATTCACTTTCTTCTACCACATAGATATGAAGTATTTGCTATGAAGTACGTGCTAGGTGTTTATACATTGTTTGTTTACTTGAGATAGATGTTGAAATAATGTTTTATACATGTTTTAAAAGATTTAAACTGTATATGTGTTTGCCTCTACAAATATGTTGGGTAGAACATGGGTAGATGAAATAGTTGATGTGAGACGAAATAATAAGTATTTTTGAACTCAATGTGTTCATTAGGTATTTTTGAACTCTATGTGTTCACTTGGTGTTTGAACTCAATGTGTTCATTAGGTATTTTTGAACTCTATGTGTTCACTAGGTGTTTTGAATCAATGTGTTCATTAGGTATTTTTGAACTCTATGTGTTCACTTGGTGTTTGAACTCAATGTGTTCATTAGGTATTTCCGAACTCTATGTGTTCACTTGGTATTTTTGGACTCAATGTGTTCATTAAGTATTTTTGAACTAGATGTGTTCACTTGGTGTTGTTGAACCGAGTGTGTTCACTAAGTGTTTTAGAACTAAGTATTCACCTGATGTTTTGAATTAATTGTTCACTAGGAGTGTTAGAACTAGGTGTTTGTTAAGTATGTTGAACTAAGTGTTTACCTGTCGTAATTTGTGGACCTTGGCAGTGGTGGACTTTGTGTCAATTCTTTAGGTCAATCCTTAGGAATAAATGAATAAAGGATAATTGATTCTGAGGGTAAATCCTTAAGAAATAAGGGAGATAATGGAAATGAGTATTTGAGTTGATTGTTTGATAATTGAATATAATAAATGTATTATTGTGGGTTGAAAACCCTATATGCTCACCAGGATCCCAAGCCTAACCCACTCAGTTTTCTTTGCATTACAGGTAATGGCACAAGAGTATAAATTGGTGGACTTGACGAGAGATTTTGGATTATAGATCAATAGTTACAAATAATTGTTGTAAGGTCTATTTTATATTGTTTATGCTTTTGGTCTGTATCGGAACATGACATCCCGATGTTTTATTATTTAATGAAAATACATTCTCTTTGAGAAATTTTTTGATAAATTTTATCATATTTTGTTTTGGGAACAAATTCCGCAATTCTTTTAATTAAAAGGATTTACCCTGATTTTATAAAACAAAGCATAAACAAATCGGTCTTTTCTGGCCGTGAAATTGGGGATGTCATAGACGATTTGCTGAGCTGAATGAAGCAACTGACTCACACGGATCTTTAGATAAGATATCATCGGAGCCCACTTCGTCGGAAAAGGTGATCTCAGAAGGAGATGTGATCACCGTGTCAGATCAAGAAGGAGAAGAGACTATTGCTCCTGTTGTGTTAGTAGCCGAGGAGCATGACCTACAAACAGTTCAAGCTGAAGGAGATTACAATGAAGGGTCTTGCAAGAATACTGCTGAGCCTAATCAATATGAAGACCTTGATCTCACAGGTTTCGATAGAGATGAGATTCCAACTAATTTTGGAACTAATGATGATTTTCTGTCAAATGTCAACCTCAACTCGCTGCTAGATAATCTCAGTGATGTTGCTCACACGGCAACGGAGAGTAGGGATACAGAAGACGTTCTTGAATCAACACCCATAATTACAGAACAAGTGGTTGTTTCTTGAATTCCAATGGTGACAGTGTCAGGGATTCCTCCCTTTGATATTGCCTCACCTACATCTAAACCACTTTAGGGTGATTTCTCAACAGACCAGACTTTGCAGCCTCAGTCCAAAAGAAGACGACGAGATCCTAGGTTCGAGCGTCTGGATTCTAGCTTGTCTCAGGGCTTTCCATTTACTCCAACTACCACTCCTGATATTGTAACAATAGAACCTTTACGTGAAGGCCCTAGCACATTTTTTGAAGCCGGTGGCTCCTCTGTTCCACCAGGATTCTCTCCTCCAAGAACAGATCTCGATGTGGCCTCTGTGCGTTTGGCCTTTCATCTTGCTCAAGAACAAGTTGTTGCACCGTCTTTTAAGGGAAAGGGAATTTCTTTTAGATAAGGTCAGTCAAGAGAAGATGACTCCGTGATTGATGAACTTCAAAAAAGGGTGAATGTGCTGGATCTGAAAAATATTGGGCTCAGCATTCGAGTTGAAGATCTCTTGAGTGAGAATACAAATCTAAAGATTCAAGTTTCTGATCTCCAAGAAGATAAGGTAATAAAGTCGAGGCAAATCTCTGAGCTCCAAGATCATTTCAATCTTCTGACCTCCAGCTATTTTAATCTCAAGAAGAAGCTTGAAGAAGACTTTGGTGATAAGTATAAGACATTCGCACATGATTATAGAATCGATCTTCACTCTCGAGCTCATCCTATTTCCGTCCCAACTGCTCATACTTCTCGAGTGGTGAATCGTTTGGAAGAAGAGCCTGCTCATGCTCCACATGTTGTAGAGATTATTCGAGATAAACAAGCCAACGCCACCGAGAAGAATGCACCAGGAAGTCAATCCACAATCACTGTTACGAATCTCGATGCTGTAAGGTTTAGAGACACATATGGTGATCGATCAGGAATCGTATCTTGGGGTTTTCATGATCCCCTAAAAATGTGGATTGTTCGCAGAAAGAGCAGCAATACGGAGCTCTATAAAGATTGTCATGATTTTAATTCTTGGACCAGGGTGGATCTTTCAGAGTTGTCTCAACCTCCCTTTTCAAACTCGACGGATAATCAGCAAGCAACTAACTGATGGGTTTTGGTCATAAGACATCCTATGTGCTCATACAAACCCTAATGCTTGGATCTAGGTTTCTCTATTGTACATGCTTTGAATCCAAGACTATAAACCCTAATTCTAGCATATGGAAATCAATATTAACATATAATTAGGTTTAAGATAGTACCTTGATTGTTATGTAGCAATAACAATCCCAATTCCTCCTTGAATTGACTTTGGAAGGCTTAGAGTCACAAGTGTCACTCCTCTAATGGCTCACAAACACCATAAGCAAGAGAATGAAGAGGAGAGAGGTTAGAGGCTGCCCAAAAACGTGTGAAACCTTAGCAAGAAGCTTAGCCACGTTTTTGGTCCTTAAGGGATCTATATATAGTGAGGCAATTAGGGTTATCTAACAAGGAAACCCTAATTTGGTTGCTTAAGCCCTAAGAAACCCATAGACTCATTTAATCAAGCCCTTGGACGATTTCCTTATGGGTTTCCCATTCGAATTCGTCCACCCCTTGATTCAAGACAATCCATGGCCCAAATTGCAATTATCTTATAATTACAATTCCAGTCCCTTAAGTTTAATTAATCTCTTTTAGTCACAAAACTAATTACCAATTAATTATTGACTAATATTAATTAAACAATATGATTTCTCCTTTAATATATTATTCCCATAATATATTAATAAATCATATTTAATCCTTTCTCTCCATAAATCATCCTATCAAGTTGCTTTGGTGAAGGCAACCCAAAAGGACCATGCACCATCGGGTCAAGTACATACCAAAATAGTTATGGACTTAGACACTAATCCAGCAGTCTCCCACTTGGATAAGTCTAATAACTATTCTACGTATGACTCAGATCCTGATCTACAATCGTAGCTTTCCAAAGCCGCTGTCAACTCTGATCCTATCAGATACGCGTGTCCTTAGATAAGGGATCATATATTCCTCCATTCTAGATATCATATGAGATATGATTTCAAATCATTCTCTTTGTACTATATCTCGATTCCCGATTTATGATGACTGACCAATTGAACAAATCAAATTAGCCCTAGCCCGGCCGAGCATTTACGTTTGTCATCACTAAATCATCGAGGGGCCCAAAGATACCGCTTTTATCCTACTTTGGATAAAAGGAACGGATAAACTTTGATACAATGCTTGCTTGCACTCACTCACCAAATCACACACAACAATATGTTTTATAACACCAAGTTACTGGTGCGTTTACATATTATCAATGTGCAACCGATTTGCAAGATACAACTCACACATCTCGGTTTCAAGAATATAAGATGTTATCGTCTCACCAATCCAGCACTAACTTCAAACACTTTCTGGAAGATCAAGTAAAGAAGGGTTTTCCATCTATGAAGACGGCTAAATCTGTGATAAAGCAGTATCCTGATGTCATTGATCCCAAAACTGGTAATCCACTCCAAGTGGTGATGTGGCCTGCTACAAATCAGGTCAAACAAATTCTCGTGCTTCAAGATTACCCGGATGGATCCTTAATCTCTATGCTGTACTGGGTATTTGATGAAACCACAGCATCTGCTGTCATCAAGCTAAAGGAGGGATGCATTCATTTGTATGATAGAAGGGATTTGTTCCGGTTTAGAAAATGGGACATTCATCATTTAAGCCGTTATCAGATCAGGGTTGCTGAGGAGATATTCGAGTCAGCTGCGAAAGAATATACCACTATGGTTGCTGAGATTATAAACAAGCGGATGTGGAATGGAGCTATGGGGCTAGACGATGTGATGATCGTGGACAAAGATTGACTTCAAGTTAGCACCAAACCAAGGGGAGATTGAAGGGTCTAATTAATGGTTTGGTCTAGCCTTTCAATGTAATAGGTTCTTTTGAGTCAATATGCAGGTTTTGGTAGATTTGTGTAGTTTATGGCCAGTTATGAGTTTAGCCCGTAAGCCTGTTTACGACCATAAACCCAAGGCCGGACCAGGTCCAGTATATATAGAGGTGTGCTAGGTCATTTAGTGGTTGTTGATGCCACAAAGTTCACGTCTGCTATTCCACAAGTTGTACCAAACGTTTTTCTTAATAGAAGCGTGTGCAAGCTTGTTTTCATTCTTGTTTCTACTTGTTCTCTATTATTATTGATTGTGTTTGTTTTTTGATCACTGGTAAGATCCGTTTCAGGACCTTACACACACACACACACACACACACACTCTCTCTCTCTCTCTCTCTCTAGTTGCTCACTAGTGAACACCACCCCAAATGTATAGTAGGTGAGTTATGAGGCCGGTGGGTGTTGACTCGGCTAGAAATCGGTGAACTTAGCGAACACCGGGCCAAGGCCGAGGCATGCTGAGCTCGGCTCGGCAACTCGACGAGGGTTAACTGATGAGAGTGATTTTTTTTCTTTTAACCCATTTATTACTTAAACCTCTTTTTTAAAAATTACATTCTTTCCAAAAAAAATACCCAATTTCAAAAATATAACCGTTTTGTTTTTTCAAAATATCAAATTTTAAACCCTTAATTTTCAACTATAAATACTTGCATCCTTATTCACTCTTCACCCCATTCAAATCTCCTTAATTTTATTCTCTTAACTTTTTTATTTTTTCATCCTTTTCTACACCTCATCAAAAAAAGGGCTATTGTTTGGTCGACTGAAAAATAGATCTCACTCACTCGTTCATGGATTGATGTAGCAGATGATCGACACCACAATGACCACCCTTCGACTACTTTTTGGAGTAGAGTCGCCGACATATATAACCGTCAAACCCTTCAACCACGAAGAAAAGATCTACTCTACGCCAAATGGAGAAACACACACGCACTCGCAACTCGGTTTACCAATGTGTTTCGTAGGGTGATGCATGATACCAGAAATGGTGAAAACGAAAATACTTTGCTACCGAATGCTCTTGAGGCTTACCATGTTGAAACTGACAAATATTTCAAGCTTGTTAAGTTTTGGCAAATTGTGAGGCAGAGCCCCAAATGACGTCAAATCTGAAGTCTTTGTCTTCTAATTTTTAGTGGGTTGTGTGTTTGAATTTCTTGCGTGATGTTTCTGGATTTCTAGAGTTCTTGTGATATTTTTAATTTCTCTGCTTTTTTGAATTTCTATGTTTTTTTTTTTCTAAATTTCTATGTTTTTTTAATGGAATTTAGTTTTTAAAAAATAATATGTTTGCAATATTTATTTTCTAAATTAATTAAAGAAAATATATATTTAGCATGGCAAGTGTGGCAACCCGCACCTAGCAAATAGCAAGTTTTGGCTAAAGTGTGACAAAAATAATATGACGCCTACGTGGACTATGACAAATGTGACACCACACCCACCAGCCTGAAAGAAGATAACGATGATATGGAATTGCTTTCAAGCGTATTGATACCCGATGGCCTAATATTAATTTATATCCATAGTTAATGGCTCCATTTTTACGAATGTTATAACCACACCTTTAACACCATTAAATATATGTTTTATTCCTATCAATCATCCTATCCATTTAAAATATGAAATGTGTAATATTGGTATTCTAAAATATTATTAAATGAGCATTAAATGTTACAAATATCATCATTTAATTGGATATGAGGATTTATAGGAATAAAAAGTATGAAACTATTTAATTTTTCAATATACAATGTACACCCACAACACAATATTACCAAATTTAATACATTAATGATAACATAATTGATATTAAATCATACAGGAGTCAAAACGTCTAACCCTCATTTTGCATATGTTACAATATTAATTATGTTTCGGAGAGAATTTACAATGTATTATAAATTCCTATAATGATTAACGAAACTACTTTGAAAATGAAATTTCTATTTTCTTATGTTTTTTTATTGTTATATTGATTTTACAGGGACCCTTTATTAAGATACGAATAACATTTGTCTCTTTCACTCTTTGTGAAATCTAGAATGAGCCCAATAAATAAGAATCGTGTTTATGTAAAGTTATTTTCAAACTAAATCTAACAAAAAATTAAAACTATGTGACTATTTTTAATTGATTACTCTATTCTTTATAAACCATTTTTTTTTCTTTTGGAAAGGATATTCAATATAAACCAAAGTTAATATGCGTTTTTTTTCTTTATTTTTTTACTGTTTATAACAATGGTCAATACTCAATACCATTTTGATAGAAAGTGATTGTGTGTTTGCACGGGAAGAGGCAGCGATTATGACTCATGATGAGTGTGGGCCCATGAGTAATTGGAGCCGTCGATTAAGGAGAAGGGAGGGTGTGCATGATAGGAATGGGTCACAGGTTCACTTTATCTGTTTCTACAGTTCGGTTTGTTGCAAGAAACCGTTAAACCCTTTACACACCTGCACTCTTCATTATGCAAAAATAGACCCATAAATATAAATTAATTTTTTAAAGTTTTAAATTAGAAATTAGAGGTAACTAATATTATTTAGTATATTATTTTTTTGCTTAATTGTTTATTAAAAAGTTATACTGATTTTCATATGGATAATATATGAAAAAAGTAAAATAAATAAAATGATTATAGTACGAGTCAAATAAAAATAATATAGTATATAGGTGTGAGTGTAACTATGGAATAAGAAGAGGTATAAATAGAGTTTAACTTTTATTTTTCACCAAGGTATTTTATGTTTTATTTGTTTGATTTATTATTTTTAAGTAAATAATCTAAATCTATTTTAGGTTGTTAAAAAAGAATCTATATATTTTTGTGTGAGTTTAGACTTGACGTTTCCGTGAGTTCGTTACCATATCACTTTGTTGCGCCGTTACTGCAATAATGGCCGCAATGTTTGAAGCAAAAGAAGCCCACACCAGACCATCTCATGGTATTTTTGGTTACTCTTTTTCAAAAACTACCTTTTACTAATTAATAAAACATTGATCAAAATATATGTAAGAATTTATTTTAGTTAATTTATATTTTTAATGAATATATATATATATATATATATATATATATATATATATATATATATATATATATATATATATATATATATCAACTAAATAATATGATATGGCATTTTTAATAGTTAACACCCTCAAAACAATGCTTTTATTTTTCAAAATTAATTAATTTATTATCCATATATCTTAAGTTTTTTATAAAGCCCCATCATATAATAACTATCTCAACTTTTTTTTTTTTTTTCCAAATAACCATGTTGATTTTAAATTTTGAAAAATATAAAAAATATAATACTTTATAAAATATTTTTATTTTTGTTTTGTTTATGTAATTAAATGGTTTGATTAATCAATAAAATAGTAAATATCTATTATCTAAATAAACATAAAATATAAAATGAAATGTTGTTAAATATAAGGACTAACGTAGACAAACTCTAAAAGAAAGTTAAAAGCTTTTCAATAAGTTTTTTTATTGGATATTTTCTAGAATAGATGTTAATGAGCAATATGCTATTTTTTTGTATAGTTTTATGAGAAATAAATAAATAAATATAAAACGATGATATTTAGGATATGTTTGATAAAAATCGTTGGTAGTTGAATACTTAAAACTTCGATGTTATTTGTTTAAACATACTTGGAAGATGTAGTTGTAAACATTTGAAAAAGAAAATAAAAACATAAAAGACATATAATAACATAAAAGACATAGAGATACTCTTACCTTGCCTTTTCTTGGAGATGGAAATAAAAGACGCTATTTGGTGTTGTGGAAACTAGGGTTGACAAAAATGTACAACAGAAAACCAACCAACATGTTATCAACCGACTAATAATGTTGGTAACCAATATGTTTATGTAACACCCTGTTCGGGATCATTATGCGATTCAACGACGTTGGTTGGAAGTCGATTGTGTAAAGGTTTTGGGCCTTGAGAATGCGAAGTTTAGTCCTTGAAGAAGGAGGTAATGATGGTTGCGAGATCTTAAACTTTGAATTGTGTTTTGGGCCGAAGGGCAAAAAGGGAAAATCATGGGTTTGGGTCTTCCATGAAAAAAGGATTTTAGTTCTAGAATTTTTTTAGTCCAAGATATCTAGATAATATTATGGGGCTCTTCAATACCTTTTTGTGGATATAAAGATCGTCAAAATCGGAGTTAGAACGAAGAAGTTATGACGTTTAAAGTTAGCACGGTTTCGGGTTAAGCCACGTACGTTGGGCGTACGGGGCGTACTGGACATGGAGGATCTCAGGGGATCAACCTAGTACATTGGGCGTATGTGATCAGACTCCAAACCCTAAGTTGAGGGTTTTGAGCTCAATTTAAACTCCTTAACTTCCCCAAACCCTTTTGTGACACCCAAATTTTTGCAAAATTTTTAAACTTTTAAAACCCATCATAAATTAAATTAAAACAACTGAAATAGTCATAACATAATCCATCAACTTAATAATCATATAAAATAAGTGCGGAAGTAATAATAATAATAATAATAATAATAATAATAATAATAATAATAATAATAATAATAATAATAATAATAATAAGGTCCCAACAAAAATAACTAGTAGCGATGTCCCGGTGCTCCAAGTCAAGCCTTAACCTCTTTAATCTTAACACCTGAAAAGTTATAAGGGAAACCGTAAGCACAAAGCTTAGTGAATTCAAACACAGACATTGTACTAACATTCATATTTACTAACCCTAATCCATTTTCCAATTATAGTTGTATAATAAGGGCAAAGAACGAATCAACGCCAATAATACAAGAAGGACTTGTAGGTTTGAACCGCACCGGGAAGATCCCGTATCACTTGGCCCTAATCACCGCACCTCATGATGAGTATTATGTTGGTGATCTTACCTACCCACCGCACCGGTAAATCCGTATCCTTTGGTGGTGTCCCCATATCCATGATTAGTTACATACAGTGCACATGTACGAATTAAAACAATACTTATATAGCATGCTTTTATAATAAATTCAAATAACCACACACGAGCTAACTAGCAAACACAATCATCAATACAACGGTGTGAGAGAACTCCACCTTGAGTGAGAAGTAAGGATAGCTAACAATCAAATAACGCTACCAAGCTTGAGCAAACTTCAAAACCTCACCTAAGAAGGACTAAAGGTTACAAAGGAGAAGTAATGAAGCTATGAGTTGAGAGAAGAGTAATCACAGCAAGGTCTCTAAAACAGACCTGCTGTTCAAAACGGATTTACTCCAAAATCTAAAATAGAAACATAGCTTTAACTAAATTTTATAGGAAACTATGATTGCTCAGGATTCCACAACTATAAAGAACTCATTCTAACTCCAAAAGATGAATTAAATATGAATTTTACAAAATGGTGTATCACTTCTGTCTCCAACAATACAGTCAAGTGATGTTGGCCAATTCTACCCAACTTGTGAGTAGAATTCGTCCAAACCAAAATTCAGAGAAGTAAAGGACATACAAATGAAAGTCTCAGAGTTGGAATTGAATGAAAAGCATCTTCCAAACTCCAGATATAAAATTCACATTTTGGACAATCACAGCACTAGCAAAAGCTGGTGACTGCCCGCTGATATGGAGTGTGGATCCATTCTAACCAATTTATAATTGGAAATAACACCCCATCTGCTCCAGATCTTCAATTCATAATATCAGGAACATATAGAAACTTGGAATCACTCTGGATCCTTTTCCAATCCTTAGAAATGATGAAAACAAAATGACATATCAGAACAGACCCGGATCAGACCTAACAGCAAATATGCCATTCTTTCCCATAGATAAAGTCCTTATTAGTGAGGTTGGCCTGCATAAGAAAGTTAGCCAACTCAATTTTTGAACCTTGGGAACTAGTTTGGGGTCTTTTTGAGTTCTAGAGCTCAAGATATGAGTTTTACAAAATGACTACAGATCTGATGGAAAACAGAATCGTAGCCACCTGTGATTCCTTTTTGGCTTATCCATCCTTCCCCTCTTGAAACACATCTTAAGATGTGTTCATCATCCCAATTTAGTCCCCATGATCATGGTGGTACTAAAAAGGGTTAGGTATCATTAGGATTTCATTTTGCCACAAGATTGTAATAATAATCAACATGAAAATGAACATAAAGCACATAAAATCACCATTCTCCCTTTTAGGGTTTCCATGATCTTTTGCAACATGTAATCCCCTAGATCCATCATCCACCATTTATGGGGTGAAGATAGGATCTTGAGATGATGTATAACATACAATTACAAATCAAATAAGAAGGAGAAGAAGTGAAGATGAAATCATAAAACTAGAACAAGGTTATGAATCAAGTTGTAAGAAATGATAAGGAGGTTCATACCAATATGAATCAAGGCTGGAAATGAACAAGAATTAAGCTCCAAACAACAGATCCTTGGCTGCTCTTGATCCTAAAGAGAGAGAGGATGATGTGAGAGAGAGAAAGTAGGGTTTAGAGTGTTTTTCTTGTTTGTTCCAAATGACTCAATTAACACATTAAGTACTATTTACTAGATGGACTTTGCAAATAGGCCCATAGCCCATGGACTTCAATAAAAGGAGTTTACAAGATGATCAAAAGAGTCCAATAACATAAGAAATCATACATTGGTTAAATAAATTAACTCAAGGTTACAAGGATAATTAAATTAAAATAACCAAACGTACCGAGAAAAACCGGGGTGTTACACATTTCCGTTCTTAACCTCCACCTCTACAACATCCTCACATGAAACTCTAACCCTAGTTTGAGCCTTGTGAGCTAAAGTAGGTGTTTTTAGTGCCGTGGAGTGTGATTGTTGCATTTTAGAGAAGAAGGAACTCATTAGAGAAGTGTTGGTTGTATTGGAGCTTGTAAATCCAGACCTTGTTCACCTTGATCTTTCTTTAGGAGGTATAAAGCTTGAATCTTGATGATGCGTTTGTTAGATCTAGCTAGTTTTGGTTGTTATGAGATTTTGGTCACTTTAGTGTATAAATTTTAGATCTTGAAAGTTTGTGACTGATGATATATGGTCCACTAGCATGGCCTAGACTGCTCTAGCTCGCCAACCTCGCATGGCGCTCCCTCGCCAGTCCTGCTGGGGACTCTCTTACCAGCCCGGCTTGGTGCTCCCTTGCCAGCCTTGCTGGGGACTCTCCTCTCAGCGCGGCCTGGCGCCCCCTTGCTGGTCTTTCCTGGTACGCACCCGTCGGCCCTGCCTATGGCGTGCCCGCCAGCCCTGCCCGGCGCCTCCGGGCAGCCTTGCCCAACTCCTTGCTAGTTGGGCCTGAATTGGGCCGGACCAAGGCCTGACCTAATTCTCCTCGACCTAGTTGTCCCCTATAAATAGAATAGTGCCTCCTCCATGAAGGGGGAGTTTTCCCTTGGACCTCTCCTAGACCTTTCCCTTAGACTCTTCCCTATGGTTCAGCCGCCACACTATACTTTGTTCGGGTGGCTCAGCCGCCTCCCGCCGCCGTCAGCCACCATACACCACCAGCAGCACCAAGATGTTTCTCTCCAGCTATGGAGGACCATCTCAGATCTATCAGCTGATCTAACTTGATCGTCGGAGTTCGCTCCCGGGGCACAGTTCCTGGGACGGCTCTAACGCATCTCTCTGATTGTGACTAGCAGATCTCTGCCGCAACAGAAGACCAGAAGACTCGTCGGAGGTCGATGTCGCATCAGTGACCTTGTAATGAATAAAGTTGGAAACTTTATCCATCTAAACATCATATTGGTTCAGATCTAAAGGTTGGAGACTTGGACTTAATGGATTAAGTTGTAAAAATATGCATTTTTGGTCCCTTTGAAACTTAAAAACTAGATCTTGGTGGTTTGGACCATTCTAATGGAGAAATTTGGAAACTTTATCCATTATGGAGCTATAAGGAACAAAAAAATGTGATCTTTGTCCTTCTATCCCTTCCATGCAAGAGTTATACAGTCTTAATGGATTAATAAGTTAGGGTTTTAGCTTTTGGACATTGTCTAGGCATGGAAGTCATAAAGGTAGGAACTTTATCACTTAGAATGATGTTATGGGTCTAGATATGAGTGTTGGATGAACGGACTTAAGAAGCACTTAATGGAAAAGTGTCATCTTACCGAGTACGCTCGACATACCTTTAAGCACGTTGCACATACTCGTGTGGAGTCCCATTTCTGGATGGTGATACACTATGCATACGCGTTAAGTACGTTGGGCGTACTCAGCCTCAAGTTTGACTTCTTGACTTGTTGACTTTTACTTATGTTGACCGTTGATTTTTTGACCAAGTTTGACCTTGGGTCAAACTTGAGGATTTTGGGCTATTAATTAAGATTTTTATCTGGTTTCTGGTGTTAGTGGATTCGCGGGTGCAAGCAGTGGAAAAGGGATCATATCATAGTGTTTCAGAGTTCTTCGACTCAGGTGAAACTTCTCACTGTGCTCGTGGGTTGAAGGCACCAATGTCGGATCACTAAGTTGTGTATGTAGGATGCTTGTTGTCCTTGTGAGTCTTGTACGCTTGTTGTGGTAGTATATACGTGTTGGCCAGCTAGGTCATATTGTTCTTATTGTGATATGTGATACTATGTGTGCTAAGACTTTGAGTAGTCCCTAGGGTTGTTGATAACCCACAGGGCATGTTGTTTGCCCACTGAGACATTGGGTAGTCTCCAGGGTTGATGATAACCCATATTTGTTTATTTGTGTTGTGTTGTGTGTGGCCTTTCGGGGAACTCACTAATCTTTGTGTTTATAATTTATAGTTTAAATGTTTTCGGGTTTTCTTATATTAAAAGAGGGACACGACTCGATTACATCGCATCAATGGGAGACTTGTGCACATAATACTTTTGACGATACTTTGATAATTGTTTTAAGATTAGATAGTCCTATCTAATATTTTGTAGTTGTGATTTGAATAAACACCTCAATTTTTAATTGAAAATTTTGGTTTGAAATTTGAGGCGTTACAATTTGGTAGACAACATGTTCAGTTGGTACTACCATACCAATTGACTAACCATGGTACGATAATGGTATAAAATTTTCAATATCACTGTAGTACCATACCAAACAATTCAATTATATATATATATATATATATATATATATATATTTGTTTTTTAGTATTTATAGAGCTTTGATATTATCACTTACCATATTAGTAAAGCTTAAAGTTTAAATAATGTTGACTATCCCATTGTTTTAACTTTTAAACTCATTTAGAAATCACTAAAATCCTTTTGGATCCAATTTTCAATCCCAACAATGTGACACCCAATTCCCATAATGGATCAGTGGGTAGTATTAGGAAGTCAAAGGCATGGTTTTTGAGGAAAACCATATGTCATGATGTGACGCACATGGAGTCATGACGTGGCATACAAGATGGTGAATGCGTGTTTTGGGAAGGCGTCACGACGTGGCAGTAGAGTGGCCACGACGTGGCAAGTATGGCAGATCAAGCCCATGAGTTTTTAGGGTTTTCTCAATATTTAAGCACCTTTACGTCAAGTTGGGGCACCCCTTTTAGCCTCCAACCTCTCCATTTCGAAAACCCTATCCCCTTTGAGTGTTCTTGGCCATTTGAAGACTCACTTCAAATATTTTAGTGTGGATCTTGAGGACCAAGTTTCTTATAAAGTGTTTTGGTGAAGAGCTTAAGTGTAGATCCAACAAAAGGATTTCATTTTTGGACAATTATGAGTAAAAAGCTTTCATCTTGATCTTTAGGTTGCTAGATCTTATGGTTTGATCATTTATGTCCTTTTTTGGTCCTTGTGAGCTTCTGCTTGGAGTTGAGTGAACTCCAACACCTCTTGAGCTTATTTTATCATCTTGTAATCTTGTTGAATTTGGCAAGTTTGCATATTGATCTTGTTTTTTAATCCATGCATGTTTTGGTAAAGGTTTTATGCTATTAAGAACTTGGAGTAGTATATATAGCTTTGGGATGGAGTCCTAATGAATAAAGTTGGAAACTTTATCAATTAAGTCAGGAAAAGGAACCAGGTCTGAAGTTTTGGGCTTTGGTCAAAAAGAATTAAGCACTTAAGGAGATTTTGGCATTCTTCCAGAAGCCACAACGTGGCCTA
This sequence comes from Lactuca sativa, assembly GCF_002870075.4. NCBI lineage: Eukaryota > Viridiplantae > Streptophyta > Magnoliopsida > Asterales > Asteraceae > Lactuca > Lactuca sativa. Next base: position 21,527,309 of record NC_056626.2, read on the forward strand.
AGGTTTTCCACGACGTGGTGGTGCTCAGAATCGTGATTGTTTTGTCCCGGCATTGCCACGACGTGGTCAAGGAGGGCCCACAACATAGCAAGGTCATGTATGTTGACTATTTGACCTTGTGTTCCCACGACATGGCCAAGGAGGGCACATAACGTGACGTTGGATTTGATCTAGTTAACCGTTGAGTTTGTGGACCTTTGACTGTTGACTTTTGATTAGTTTAACCTAGGGTCAAACTTTGAGGATTTGGGTTGCTGGTTAATGATTTATTTGTCTTGGTGTTAGTCGGTTCGCTGGATTGAGCAGTGCAAGGTATGAGAGTGTTATTGTACATCTTCGGTTCTTCAGTTCAGGTGAGTTTCTCACTATGCCACGTATCCCATTGTATATCCTTTGCATGATAGGATAGAGGTATTGTTAGAGTACAAGTATGCTAATGGCCTAGGGTGAGTTCTTGTTATGCCTTGCAGTTAGAGCACTTGGTGCTTCAATATGCTAAACTGGTAGGGTTTTGACTGTTGATTATATGATTTCGTTTGGCAGGGTCACTATGGAAGGCTAGTTCCAAAGGAATGTACTATGTTAGTTATGCATGTGTTTATGCTATATGATTTATGTGGTAGTGATAGAGTGGGACCTATGTAGTCTAAGTTGGATAGCCTGAGAACTCTTGGTCTAATGCCTGATTGTGATGTTCTTGTTTGATTGTTTGCTCTTGGGTGGATCATCTGTTCGACTGTCTATCTGATCCCTGACTACATATCACTTTATGTCTTGTATGAAAGACCAGGACGTAACTCATAGCAGTGAGGGTTGGGTTAGGACCGTTTACTCTTTGAGCGGGGCCTGTTATGTTGGGCGGGGCCAGTTTGTAAGTTGGGGGAGCCCCGTTAGGTACAATTGGGCAGGACCTGTTATGTGTGGTTGGGCAGGGCCTGTTATATGAGTTGGGTTAGGCCCGTGAACTCTTGGGTCGGGCCCTTTGCATATGATGCATGTATGTGGTTAGGAGATTTGGCTGCTCGATGTTAGAGCTGAGATCTTGTAGATGCATTGTATGTATGATGGAACAGTAGTGGACGTGGAAATTTGTGATAGTTGTGGCACGATTTTTTTTCTGTCCAAATATAAAAGAGTAGTAACACTTATATTTAAAGATGTTGCACATATATAGAAATAAATACACTTGCGGGCTAAATCAGAGTTGTGGCACCGGACCCCCAAGCTCTACACATGACAGCCAGTGTGATGGAATATGTGGTATACTGGGGAACTCACTAAGCTCTATGCTTACAATTTTGGATTAAACTTTTGCATGTCTTTCGTGAGAAGAGCTCAGCGGGACAGTACACACACATCGAAGATGTTCATTTATGTGTTTTTTTAAATTTAACTATGATAATGTATGGTTCAAATTAATCAAATGGTACTCAGTGGTTTTTTGAAGCAAAGTTTTAATTGGTTACTATATTTTAAAATCGAAAAATATCTTTGTAAGTTTCGAGACGTTACAAACAATTACAAAAATCTTATTAACAACCCCCATTCACGTTTCATAATACCATTAACAACATGTACCGATCGAACTTGTTGGTAGCCAAATAAGTTGACAACAATTATACTTGGTACGGTAGTGGGACCAAATTTTTTGTACCAGTTATAACTGGTACGGTACACGGTTTAGAAAAAATATGATCGGTACCGTACTAATTCCACCCATAGTGGAAACGATAAGGCACCGGGATCTGATGGATTTCTTTTAAGTTATTAAAACATTATTGAGACATTATTAAAGTGGATGTGATAATGTTTATGAAAGATTTTGAGGATTCTGGTATGTTAGCTAGGGGAAGTAACTCTTCCTTTATCTCCTTAATCCGAAATTTCATGATCCGCTCTCCTTGAAGGACTATTAACTAATCAATCTTGTTGCATGTTTTTATAAAGTGCTTTCAAAGGTGTTTGCTTAAAAGAGTCCTCGTTAAAACTATTATTCCTAAACAACGACTTATGTTCACGGAAGAAGTATCTTAGATGGGTTGCTCTTGCTTAATGAAATTTATTCGTGGGCCAAAAAAGCAAAGAAAAAGACTTTGATTTTTAAGGAGGATTTTGATAAAGCTTTTGACTCATTAAGTTGGGTGTCCTTAGATTTGATAATGGAACAAATGGTGTTTGGATGGAAATTAAGAAGATGGATCAAAGGATGTCTTGTTTCTATTAGAGCCTCCATTTTGGTTAATGGTGCTCCAACAAAGGAATTCAACATCAAGAGGGGTGTTAGACAAGGTGATCCTTATGCACCTTTTCTCTTCATAAACACCATGGAAGGTCTTCCTATTTCCATGGAAGCGTCATGCGACTTGCATTATTTTAAGGGGTTTTCTCTACTTTATAATGGTATCAATATTTTTCACCTTATGTATGTCGACGATGTGACGATTATTGGTGAATGGTTGGAGATCAAATTCATCAACTTTAATAGATTGTTTCGTTGTTTTTTTCTTGCATCCGATTTGAAAGTGAATTTACACAAAATCAAGGTGTATGGTGTTGGCGTGAATGATCAAGAGGTTGATAGACTTGCTAGTATCTTGACGTGTGAGCCCGCTTCTTTCCCGTTTACTTATCTAGGGCTCATGGTAGGGGCTAATATTAAACTTTCTAAGCATTGGAGTCCCGTCATAGACAAGTTTTGCAATAAACTTTCGAAGTGGAAAGCAAAATGTCTCTCCTTTGGTTGTCGTGTCACTCTAATAAATTCGGTCCATAAGAACCTTCCTTTGTATTTTTTCTTTTTCTTTCTAGGGCACCCAAAAAAATTATTAATGTGTTGGATGGTATTAGGAGATGGTTTCTTTGGGGAGGAGATAAAGACAAGAGGAAGATCAGTTGAGTAGCTTGGGAGTTGGTTATTAAACCAAAGGAGATGGGAGGTCTTAGAGTTAAGTGCCTTGATTTGACTAACTTGGCGCTACTTGCCAAGTGGTGGTGGAGATTGAAAAACATGTATGATTCTTTTTTGTTTTCTTGTATAAAATCTATTCATAATATTATGCTCATTGATGGTAAATCGATAGCCAAAAAGTCTATTGAAGGTGTTTGGTTAACTATTTCTCAAATCAATTGTGAATTTTAAAATAGAGGCATTCGGTTTGATAATCTTTTTAAAAGGGTGGTTTGAAAAGGGGACAAAACCTTCTTTTGGAAGGATCATTGGTGTGGTGGTACTGCTTTAAAAAATGCTCATCCTAACCTTTATGCAATTAAGAAAAATAAAGATTGTTGTTTGGAAGAGAGAGTTAATATTATGCAAGGAAACATTTCGCATTGGGCGAGGCATCCTAGAGGTGGGAGGGAAACACGTCAACTTTTGACAATGATGGCTGTGATAGGTGGATTTGAGGAGGTGATGGTGGATATGTGTTTTCGGTAAAATCATTAAGAGAGATCATGGAAAAACAGTCCACTAATGGGAATTTGGAATCATTAAACTGGGTAAAATGGGTCCCTATAAAAATCAGTTGTTTTATTTGTGTAACATCCTAAAAATTATAAGGTAAAATTTTTATTTACCCTTGCCGTATCTGACCCAACAACTCATGGCCCAACTTCCAAAAGACCTAAGGCCCAAAAAGAGAACCTTGCGAGTACGCCTCACGTACTGCTTGTTGATGCTTAAGGTACAACTCGCCACAACATAAAATCGGGAAGACATGCATTATGTTGAGCGTATGCATATGTACGCCCAAAGTACCCCCTTGGTGACCATTTATCATTTTAGGACTTAATGCTTAAGACTAAAACGTCCAAACTCAGATCTAATCTCAAAACATCGACTCAAGTCATGAAGTTTCCACCTTTATGACTTTCCATGGTTAGAAAAGGTCCAAAAGCTAAAACCCTAACTTATTTATCCATTAAGACATCTTAACTCTTGCATGGAAGGGATAAGAGGTCCAAGATCACATTTTTATGGTTCCTAATAACTCAATAATGGATAAATTTTCCAACTTTGTCCATTAGAATGATCCAAACAACCAAGATCTAGTCTTTAAGTCTCCAAGGGACCAAAAATGCATCTTTTTTCAACTTAATCCATTAAGTCCAAGTCTCCAACCTTCAGATCTGAATAAATATGATTTTTAGATGGATAAAGTTTCCAACTTTATCCATAACAAGATCACAAAATTTCAAGATCTAAACTTTATGCACTAAAGTGACCAAAAGCTCATAACACCCGAAACTAGCTAGATCTAACAAATGCATCATCAAGATTCAATCTTTATACCTCTAGAACAAAGTCTGGATCTACAAGCTTCAATATAATCAACACTTCTCCAATGAGCTCATTCTTCTCCAAGATGCACCAAGAACACTCCAAATCACTTAAAAACACCTTCTTTTTTCTCACAATGCTCAAACTCGGGTTAGGGTTTCAAGTGAGGGTGTTGGAGAGGTGGGAGAATGGAATGGGTTTGGGGAAGTTAAGGAGCTTAAATAGGGCTCAAACCACGAAAATAGGGTGTGGGTAATGATCGCATACACCCAGCGTACTCAGGGATACCTTAGTACACCCAGCGTACGCGTCTTAACCCAAAATTGTCCTAACTTCAAACAGTCAGACCTTATTCGTTTCAACTTCGATTTCGATGATCTTTATATCCACGAAACGGTATTGAGGAGCTCTACAACCTTATCTAATTACTTTTAACTTAAAACACATCAAACTAAAATCATTAATTCATAAAAGATGTCTGAAACACCATTTTCCCATTATACCCTTGGGCTCCAAAGCACAAACCAAACTCTTGGATTACATAATCTACATTACCTACATCTAAATGGTTCTGAACCTCTCCTTCCCCAAGGCCCGAAGCCTTATGATAATTGATCTTCGGGTCGCGACCCCAGACTATGGAACGACTTGAAACAGGGTGTTACAATTTGGAGATTGATCAAGAACATAATTCCTACTTTCTTGAACTTAATTATGCGTGGGATTAATGTCTCATATACCTTATATCCTTTTTTTGAAAATATACTGATGAAACCATTGATCACATCTTTTTCTCTTGTTCTTCTTTTGCTAAGGTTCTGTAGAGATGGCTGGTGAATTAGTTAGCCCCTCTTTTAAGGTTGCCTAATTCTTTTGATGACCTTATGGATATGCTCTATGATGTGGGGAGCATAAAGATCAAGAAGCTGCATTTTTCTCTTATCTACACCACCCTCTGGATGATATGGAATGTGATCGTTTTCATAAACGAAAGGCGAACAATTATGATTACGATTGATGATATTAGTTTAAATACTTTTAATTAGATCAAACACATGTCTAATTATAATTCTATTGTTCGGCATGATTGGAACTTCTCCCCTATCTTAGATTGTTTCTTGTAACTTGGCTCGAGCTCCTTGCTTGTGTTGTTGCTGTTTGTTTATTTTTATGTTTTAATGAGATGTCATCCATTTTAAAAATATATATAAATAACATATACACATGATTTTTAAAGGCAACTTAATAAATTTGTATAACAAGATGTTGATTTTCTTTAAATACTATTTGAAATATTTTTTGCATTAAAAGTTTTTCTTTTATTTTAAAATAAAAGTTTGGGATAATGACTTAAAAGGATAATATACTTTTTGATTTGTACATATTTAATCACTGAGTTTTTTTGTCTACATTTGACTATTTAACTTGTTTGTTTGTCCACATTTAGTCCTTATAACCAGTTATTTTAGGTTAAATTGGAAAAATAACTTAATGTAATATATTTTTCAATTTGTAGAGATTTAGTCCTAATAAAATTTATATGTTTGAATTATAAATTTACTTGATGTGAAAAATTGTTTTAATTTTGAAAAAAAAAATGAAAATATATAATAACACTTTTGAATGAAGACGTTACATTTATTTTAAATACAATCAAATTAGAAAGAGTACCCTTTTATTTTTTTTGGATAAATAATCAATTTTTTTGTTGGATATTATAAGTACTTATAATAAATATATTAATCGTGGAACTAAAAATCAGCATGTTGCTAGGTCAAATCTAGGCTCGTGAAAAATATTTAAATGGATAAAACGTTTGCATTAAATTTCAAAAATAATTTTTTCACAAAAATCATGTCGATCAAGAGACTTTGAACAAATTGAAATTGGACAGAAAAAAAAAAAAAAAAAAAAGATGAAAAACATATAATTTATAACTTGTACTTGATACACGGTTTCTCCTCAAAAACATATAATTAAGAAAGAAAACAAAAATATAGAATGGTTATTGGTTTTGAACTTGTAACAAATTAATCGTATACAACAAAAGTGTAACCAGATATAATGTGAAACGTTGCACCCAATTTCATATGAATCCAAATTAATAATTAATGAAGATGCAAGAAAAATACAAAGAGAAGTCATGGTTGGTTTCTAACAATCGTTTGGACGTGCATGAATTACTAGACGTGAGTACAAAAAGAATTCACATGCAAACATTGGTAGTGATTCTTGAAACTTCTTTGAGAAAAATATTAACTAATTCTATAGTTACCAATTAAATTAAAATAATATTGATCTAATTAACGGCTAATTATATTTATTAAATAAAACTATGAAAAATAAATTATTAGATAGAGTAGAATATAAACCAATACCTTCTCCAAGACTTCAAGTAGAGAATCCATGGTAGAAGGGCAAATATGTAATTTAACATCAACCCAACAGACTATTTAAACCTCCTTTCACAGTTTCACTGCATCAAAACGTCCAAATTATTTTCATTAAAGAAAATGAAAATCCAAATTCGCTACACCATTTTCTTCTTCTTCTTCCTGTCAACCACCTTACTAACTCTAACCACCGCCGGCAACCCTTTCCCACCAACATCCAACGACACCGATTTCATCCGTACAAGCTGCAGAACCACTTTATACCCGCAAATATGTTACACGTCTCTCTCCGGCTACTCTAGCGCCGTCCAACAAGACCCCGGCCGCCTTGCTAGGGTGGCAATCGGAGTCACTCTCTCAAAAGCCACCCATATGGCTAGATACGTCTCCAATATATCCCGCAAAGCCGACTACGCCGGCATTCCAAGAGTCGCCGCTGCCGTACACGATTGTTTCTCGGTGTTCGGAGACGCGGTGGACGAAATTCGCGGGTCGCTCCGACAAATGAGGCGGCTGAATGGGAGTGGGGAGTCGCTGCGGTTCCAGCTGAGCAACGTGCAGACGTGGATGAGTGCGGCTTTGACGAATGAGGAAACTTGTACAGACGGGTTTGAGGACGTGCCGGACGGCGGACTGAAGGCGGACGTCTGTGGCCGGGCGGTGAAGGTGAAGGAGGTGACGAGTAACGCCTTGGCGTTAGTTAACGGTTTTGCGAATACAATACAAGCTCGATGAATGTTGGTTGATTACAAACGGTTGTTTGACGGATACCGTTAAAACTTTTTATGTCACTTGTGTGAAACAGAGGTTTGTATTTTGACGGTAAAAGTCATAATGTAATTAATTAAATTATGTTTTAACAATTTTTGGTGTGTATTTTTCTAGTTAAAATTTACATTAATTTTATATTTTAATGAATTATTTAGATTTAAGATGTTAGGATAAATAGATAACAAAATAGTAATTTTATACAAATGATTTTTTTTTTGTCTCGTTGATTTGATAAAAACCATTTTTTTTTTACGTTTTTTAAGTTTAAACCATTTTTTGCTAGTTAAACCAACAACCTTTGAAGAGTGGGCTTATACAGGAGAAGAGAGATCTTCTCTCTTTCATGTGCTTTAGGAAGGGAGTGACTTCCGGGGTCATTTAAAGAGAATGGAAGACGATATATTTGCTTGAGTTTCTTGAATGATCAAAGGTTATAAAAAAACGTTTTTTTTAGTGTGGTATTGTTGTCTAGCTATATGAAAGTAATGGCCATTGATGATCGGTTTCACATGTTAAGTCATAGTTATGCTCAATTGCTATCTTTACTTACCATCAAATTTGAGTCTATCTTTACTTGTGGCATCAATTTAGTGTAAAGTTGATCCATCAATTAGTTGTCTATCTTTACTTGCACCATCTTGGCATCTTAGTTATGTTCAATTGCTATCTTTCCTTGTACCGGTAGAATTCAATGAACATTGGTGATAGTGAGAGGTAACAACCTCTTGTCCTTGCGACTTCTTGGTGTTAGAAAGGCATCATCTCATTCTCAAAAGACAACGAATTCTTGGCTAATCTAGTAATCAAAATCTTCTATATGATTGTCTTTGTAAAACAATACTTGAGACTTGTGATCGGAAAAGACAAAAGAACACTTACCATTCTTTCGTCTTTCGAGTGGCATATTGTTCACCACAGTGTTCATCATCGACATTTGGTCCAGATTGTCCTTATTACATCTTCCAATAACTCCCTTGGCACCCCTTCATCTACTTCAACGTCTTCATGTAGGTCTTCAAAATGATTGGTAGATGAGACATTTAGCAACTTGCATAGCATTTTCAGGGCATTGATTCTCATTAACTAGAAAATAGTTCGATAATAAAGTGTATACACTATAAACAAGCCAAATAATCTTTCAATTGCTAGGTACCTATGTACTTAAAGTCACATATGACCAGGATATAAGTGGAATTAGGAGTTAGCTCAAAAGTATATTAAATTTATCAGTTAAAAAAAACTATGATGTTGTCTTCCTCTTTGAGGTTAAGAGTTGAAATCTTGTAAGGAACATAGGTGAAATTAGGAGTTAGCTTAGAAGTAGATTAGATTATCTGGATCAAAAAAACACAAGTACCAAAAAGTCGATGAAGAATAGGCCTTTGCAATTATGATTTTAGTATCATCGGTCTTCTACATAACTGGAACTAACACGTGTGTCAAATGAGAATTTAAACTATGATATAATACAAGTTAGGTGGGAAGCACCTAACTTGTTGGGTCAATGGGAAGCACCACTTTCGGGGTCCAAGGGTTGGATCCCTCCCAACGATCTCAAGTTGTCCGTGACAACTCCAACCCAACCTTCTTGTGAAAACTAAACATTCTATATACTCCATAATAAATAACTTTTATTTTGGTGTCTATAACTTTGAGTGTTCCTCTCATATTATTCCAAATTGGATTTCTTTGTAATCCAGACATTATATGCATGAAATATCTAATACGAAAAGTGACCTGAGATCCGTAAGATATTTAGATTTGTTTAAGTTTTTCTTTTTGGAAAAAAGACCTTGGATATCTTCTAGCCTCAAATCGACACACACTTGAGCTCTTAAAAGTTAGTTATGATGAAAATTAGGAGGGAAAGACTTATGTTCTAAACTTTGGTCACTTGTTAGTTGTTACATTTGTCCATTCTTTACTTATTTTTCTATTTTGACCGCTAAGACCATCTCCAACCAACTCTCATTTTTTCCCCCAAAAATGGAATAAAAAATGGGGTAAATAGTGTTTCATCTTCAATCCTACTCTATTTTTTACCCCATTTTTAACCCCAAAAAGTATATTCTATTATTCCAACTTAGATAGATTGTCAAACACACCCTCTACTAATTTAGTTTTAACAAATAAAAATAATTTTATATTTTTGATTAATTAATATAATTTATTATATTTTATAATATTATAAATATTAAACATTATATTTAAATTAAATCTAATAGATAAAATAAACTACAAATGTATAAATATATAAAATTAGGGACTAAACCAGACACTGAAACTTCATCCCCATATTTGGAGATATGAATAGTATCACCCCATATATGGGGTAATACTATTCATATCTCCAAATATAGGGGGAGAAATGTGGTAGGGTTGGAGAAGAATGGGGGAGAAAATGGAGGAAAAAATGACATTTGGGGGTGGGTTGGAGATGCTCTAAGGCTGGTGGGTGTAGGCAACATGTTATCACACCCCAAAGTTGCCACCTCACCAGCCATGTCAAAATGGTGTTATAACACAAATTGAAGAAAATAGACAACATGTAATAACATGAAGTGGGGGTAATGTTCTCATATTATAACACATAGTGTTAAGAGGAGAGAGATAGGGAGATATATAAATATGTGCAACCAATGAGAGGAAAGAAAGACTCCCGTTACAATATGTTATCACGATAACATCTCTTAACATAACACCAAATAACATGAGAGGGAGACGGTGTTCCTCATGTTATGACACCGTTATTTGATGTCACATAGGCATAATGTCTCTCCCCTGTTGCCCACTCCGTGCACTCTAAAAGGTTCCAACGTCTGGTTAACTTCTATATTTTACTAAGTTAACCTCATTTAGTTAATTCATTGACATTTCGGACCCCAAATCTACTTGTGTCAAAGTTAAATATTTCCAAAAAATAAATTTAACTAAAAAGGATAAAAACTCTAACCCCAAAATGTTGGTGTTATAGAGACGATGGACGCAAAGCAAGACATTGGCGAAGTCCTCGGATTTCATACAAGATGCTAATCTACTAAAATTATATGGCCTGAAATGGCATCATGTATGAGGGTCAGCGTCCTAGAACTAGAAGTAGAAGCTATCTGGGACGTCCATGTGAACTTATTTTGCCTTTCTTCTTGCAAACTTCCACATCTTATTCTTTTGTCCACATCTTTCCCATAATATAATATGTTGCTTCATTTTTCATGCATTTTAAAACATTTTTCTCTAGTTTCTATTCCTACAATGATCATCTAAAAAGAATCATATAAGATCCATTCCATATACAATTTAAACCATTTATTGCGACATACACAAAAATAGGTATAATCAACGTAGCGATACCAAAACACCCTCCAAACCCCCATTGGTTGAGTGGGTATATTAAACTTTTAAGATTATATAAAAAATATGTTGTGGAGTTGTCTTGTGAATGAAAATGATGGGAGGAATAATAAAAACACAGAAGAGGGGTTTTGGGAAGTTTTTAGTAATTTAGGGGAAGGAGACGAAGCCACGTGAATTTAATATTGGGTAGTGTGGGGTAGTGTGTGCTTGTGAACAATTTGTTGGGGGTCGAAATAGACAAATTGTCTTTTTATGAGGGGTTGGTTTTCATGACGGGGTGTCATCTTTATCGGGTTGCCTATTGACGGATCTCTAACATCACGAATAATACAAGTAGTCTCTCATCTCATCATTCATTTCCTATCATGAATTCGTCTTGTTACTTACAAAATAAATAAATATCCATGTTAGAGCATATTCATGAAAAAGACAATAAATTTGATGATAATCTTGATTAGTGTCGTAGATTTAGTTAATTATGAAAGGGGACAACAAATCCACATCAATTAAATCTTGGAGTATTTTGTTTTTGTTCTTTTTTGTTTATGATTTGTTGGAGTCATGTGAACTTTAGAATATTGAAGGCGATAATTGCTCTTAGCACGGAAAATTGTATACATTAAAATATTTTTATTTTGGTAATAAGATTTGTAAAAGAAGAAATATTATTTAGTTTTTTTAATCACGTTTCTTAATGTATATCATTATTTATTGTTTATAACTTTGATTAAGGTTAGTAGGAGTAGTCTCATGGTTCTACATGACAAAGACCCTCCACCTCACTCTATATAGGATAGTGGTGACATTTATTTCATAATGCAAGCAAGGTGGCAAACTATACACCGTGTCCATGTTGGCAAACTATGGGTTAAACCATGCCTACTCCCTACAACATAATATTATCTTCGTCTAAGTTGTTTTTTTTTCTCGTTGATTATTTATGTTGGTTAATTTTGTCGATTTTTTTTTAATAAGTGATTGATAGGGTCACTACAGAATTACATCAACAATAAGATCTTCATCCAAAAATATATAATAGATATAATCAAATAAAAAGATGAGAAATTAACTAAACTAATCGATATAAATGAGAGTATTAATAAAAATAACTAGTTTTTTTTTTCAAAATTTGCAAACTAACCACCTTGTTCGAAATGCAAGTAGTAATGTTTGTTACGGAGTACCCGGTGGTTGGCAATATATGACATCTGGAATATGATACCCTACATTTCAGACTGAAAAATATATTCTATAATACATCTAAAATGTACAGACGTTCCAGATAGGGGTGTGCAAAAAAACCGCAAAACCGAAAAACCAAGCCGAACCGGCCAATCCGAAACCGAAAAAACCGGATATCAACGGATCGGTTTTTGGTTTTCATGTTTAGGTATCCGCGGATACCCGAACCGAATATATATATATATATATATATATATATATATATATATATATATATATATATATATATATATATATATATATATCGGCAACTCCAATTTTGTAATTCTAAATTCATTTGATTTTCTTGTTATTTTTATTATTGTATTTATTATACAAATTATAAGATATGATATTTAAACTTCATTATGTTTTTTTTTTAAACTCTTTGACTTACTAATTTTAAGAAAGAGATAACTAAATTGGAGTTTGTAGTTTCAGTTTAATTTAATTTTTTATATTTTACCGGGTACTCGTGAACCGAACCGTGGTTACCCGCTTTCATACGGTTCGGTTCGGTTCGGTTTTTTTGTTAATACGGTTCGGTTTCGGTTAGTGCGCATCAGGTACCCGCCCCGTGGTCTCGGTTCACAATTTTATTACTATCCGAACCGAACCCCCCCCCCCCCCCCCCCCCCCGTGAACACCCCTAGTTCCAGAGTATTGTTCCGAATTAAAAAGTTAGGTATTTCTATTGTCATTGTTGCTCTTATTTCTGAAAATCTCTATACCCATAACACATCTAGCATTAAGTTATTGGAAATGAGTTCGTATAATCAATGTTTTAGAGTACATAGGGATGAGCATATGGACCGGGGAACCGGCCGGAACCGGAACCCGATGGAACCGGTCGGGTTAAGACTATACTATAATTTCGTCAATTTTTGGAACCGGGACCCAGTAAGAACTTGTCGTTGGAACCGGCCCAAAACCGGGATCCTAACCGAATAACTCACTCAAATTTTGAAAGTTGCATAACTCACTCAATTTAACTTTTTTTTTACCTGAATCTTTTTCCTACATGCAGATTATGATTTGTAGTTAAGTTTAGACTAAAAAAACGCTTGATTTGGTTAAAAACTGAATGAGTTACAAGCCCCACAAGGAAGGGTGTCAAATCAGAAATTTTTTTTATGTTTCAGCAATTAAATGTAATCTGACTTTGTTGTTTAAATGTGCATAACTCACTCAATTTAACTTGTTTTGACCTGAATCTTTTTCCTACTTGTAGATTACAATTTTTTGTTAAGTTTAGACTATAAAAACGCTTGATTTGGTTAAAAATTGAATGAGTTACAAGCCCCGCAAGGAAGGGTGTCATGTTTCAACAATTAAATGTAATCTGACTTTGTTGTTCAAATGTGCATAACTCACTCAATTTTAACTTGTTTTGACCCGAAACTTTGTCTTACATGTAGATTAGGATTTGTAGTTAAGTTTAGAGTATAAAAACATTTGATTTGGTTAAAAATTAAATGAGTTACAATCCCCGCAAGGAAGAGTATGAAAGCAGAATTTTTTTATGTTACAACAATTAATCGTAATCTGACTTTGTTGTTCAAATGTGCATAACTCACTCAATTTAAGTTTTTTTGACCTGAATCTTTTTCCTACACTTATTTTAGGTTTTGTGGTTAAGTTTAGACTATAAAAACATTTGATTTGGTTAAATATTGAATAAGTTACAAGCCCCGCAAGGAAACATGTCAAATCAGACCGGTTCCAAAATCGAAAACCTGACAAAAACCGGACCCGAAACCGAAATGGGTAGAACCGCCAGGCCGGTTCGGTTCTTGATTTTGGCCGAAGCCGGTTCCCGGGTCGGGCCGGTTCCAGCCGGTTCGGTCCATTTGCTCATGCATAAGAGTACATGTTTGTAGTTGAGGGAAAAAGGAGACAATCTACATATCACTATAGTATATTGCTCCAAACTATACATGTTATGTTGTTGATTTAATCAAATATATCAATTGTCTAGGTTGATTATGTTAGTTTCTTTGTGATGCAAAGTCTCTGACTGGAATGACTCTCGTGGGTAGATCGCCTGATGCCGAGTCGTGGAACACAAGGAAGTAGAATCGTCACCCGTGCACCGGGAGGAGGTCCCATGAGAACGCTTTGACGATCAAGTTAGTAAATTTCAAGAGACATATATATGAGAGTGATGAGTATTTAATATCTTATTGGTTCGTGTATGATCGTTCCCCTTATATAGTAAGACATGGGTCGAAGCCTCTTATTTATGAGACAGAAGCGTCGGTCTTGATACAAGACCATGACGTTTATTAGTGGAGGCATCCTTTGTTTCGTGCTCCAAGTTGTGACCGGCTCATAGAGTATGTTGTTGGTGGTGTGTACACCACTTCTGTTGTTGTCTGTAAATGTCGTTTTGTTGCTAGGCGGCTTTCCCACCATTGTTTCATATTGGATTTTTGGATGGGAGGCCATCGCAAAGATGTTGGGGGGGGGGGGGGGGGGGGGGTGATGTCGGCCGACATAGAGGCGAGTCTGCTTGGGTGCTAAGGTGTAATATTAGGTATCGCTGTCGTTAAAGTTTTGTCATATCCCGAGGGCACACTATGAAGTTTCCTTAATCTTATCCATTATGACGTAGGCTTGTCTACTAATGTGGCTGGACTAGTTAATGTCAGGTGTCATGCGACGGTTGAGCATTTGATTCTGTCAGTTTTCTTGACGTGACTGTGTTTTCAGGATGACATCATTCCGTCATAATTAGGGTTTTACCGCTTCTATCTTTCTATCTTTTATATATGTCTTTTACGTTTCTTCTTCATACTTTTTTTTATCTTCCCCTTTGTAATTTTGTTTGTTTTCTTTCTTCTGTGCTTAATTTCTTCATGGAGTCTCTAGTTAGTGTCTCCTACAAAATACTTCCCGAACCGTATGCCCGTGACAATGTAGAAATCTCTCTTATAAAAAAATAGTCAATAGACGCCTATCAGAAATAACAACTCTTCTACACCATATAGGGGATGGGTCACTACCTCATTATATAGCAAGTAATAGGTGACATTCTACATCCTAACATCTATCAACACATCGACCCACCGACCAAAACAAGATGCCTTAAAAAGCATTGCCCGTGTCGGGGTAGGTTGCAACGTAGCAATAATTTCCCGACCCACTTCACGTTTTCATATTGCAGTAACAACCCCTTCATATATATCGTCATGCCGCGAAAATATTAAAATTAACATATTGTATGGAGTCTTAAAAAGATTGTTTTTGTAACCTTTTAGGTTTTTACTTGTATTAATTGTTTCTAATACATATATTACTCACATAAAAAGCCTAAATAGCACCAAATCTGCTTCAAAATAAATATTTCATCCAAAAGTAAAAACACACTACATTTCGAATATTAAAATAATAATCTAAAAACGACATAACATAATTAAAATAATGAGTCATGCTGACAAAACTTCAAGCTCTTTACCATTATTAGAACTTTAGAAGATATTCTACAAAAAATAATTTGTTCAGGTAATTCCAAACGTCCGAAATTTGTAAGTACGAAATGGTATATGTATATATAACAGGATCGTACTAACAGGTCGAGTTAACCATGTGGATGACTCAATAAGAAACGGGTTTGGAATGTAGTGTTCCGAAAAAATGGTTATTTATATATATATATATATATATATATATATATATATATATATATATATATATATATATATATATATATATATATATATATATATATATATATATATATATATATATATATATATATATATATATATATATATATATATATATATATATAGGGTAAAGTGAATATACCTAACAACCTTATATAAGCTTAGGTACCTAACTCCATAATACTACATCGGTTTGTATCATATTTACATTGTAATTGCTTAAGGTTCTTAAATTTCAACCCCATAACTTGATTACTTCCAAAATCATTGGACTTTCACCAATATCTTTCTTTTACATCACGTATTTCTCTCGAATACCACCTGATGGGCTTCATATCCTACCGCTACAAATGAAAGGATGTAGGAGAAATATAATGATGAATTTCCAAATTTTTTTGAAGTAAATCAAGTTTCGGTATGAAGTTTAAGAACTTTGGATGATTGCAATGAAAATTTAATGCAAAATAACGTAGTTTGATGAGGTTAGGTACCTAAGCTTATATAAGGTTGTTAGGTATATTCACTTTACCCATATATATATATATATATATATATATATATATATATATATATATATATATATATATATATATATATATATATATATATATATATATATATTCTTAAAATAAAACTTAAAATGTTTGTTAGTTTAGTTAATTTCTCCATAAAACATAAATTTATTATAAAACAAATAATTTAAGAGAAAATGTCAATATAGCACATTAAACTTTATTCATTTGCTTGATTTGGTCCATAAAGTTAATTTTTTATGCAATAGACCATTAAACTCGTGGAAAAGTAGCGTGTTAAATATGCCTATGTAGACCTATTATATGGACAACTCCCTCATTTGGAAAGGTTCATGTCTACAACAATCAACCATCCACCTCCCTCCAACCCCCAATTCATCTTCCTATAAACCAACTCCCATCACGCCACCTTCCACCTCCTACCTCCCATTACCACCACTACCATTATCATCCGCCACCTACCTTATGCCCACCTCCCAGAACCACCACCATTCATCTTCCTTCAACGAGCACAACAAAATGAACATCAAATCCAAAAAAAAAAATCAATAAAAATAGAACATCAGATGACTAGGAAATTACAACATATGCATATTCTTCCTTGAATACTTATACAGTTATACTCCTAAAATTAAACACCAAAAGAAAAACCAAAGAACCTAAATTGAACATCCAAACCTAACAAACGAAAATGATAAAGATAAATGTATTGTTGCTAGAAATATGGAGAATAAAGAAGAAACTTCAGCAACATTATTATGATGCAAAGCACCACAAGATCCTTACCGTACATTGCTTGTTATCCAAGCAGCACCACCAAATCCTTACCGTACATTGCTTATTATCCAGTTGATGTGTACTGGTATGGAATCGTCATCGGAATCCCCAAAACCTTTCATCAACGACATTCGTTCCAAGGAGGAGAATGTTACAAAACCTAAAATAAACTCACTTTGTTCGTTTTTTTTCATCTAGATCAAGAAGGGAAAACCATTGGTGGTCATCATCTAATGACCATATAATTGGTTCATCTAGAGCTCCGCAAAGAATTGATCATGTTAAGAAATCTGGATACAAACCTGAAGTAAACTTTGTTCGTTTTTTTTTATCCAGGTCAAGAAGGAAAACCCCTGGTCATCATCTGATGACCTAGTAATTGGTTCATCTAGAGCTCCACAAAGAATTAATCATGATAAGAAATCTGGATACAAACCTGAAGTAAACATTTAAAATCAGTTTCTGCAAATTAGAACCCATATAGCCGGAGAAGAAAGGGGCTAGAGTTGCTTACAAAGTCCATCGTCTCCATTTGTCTATGCACCGCCTTGATTTTCTATCACATCTTGTGCCGACGGTTGTGGTTCAAAGTGGTATTAGAAAAGACAACGTGAGAAGTCACCGAATCTAACAATGCGAATTCACCATATATCTTTCTCATAGAGATGTGAAGGACGGTCGGTGATTAAAGATGGAGATGTGAATGTTGTTGAAGACATGGACGACACTACAACAAGTGACGATGGTGACTAACTATGGGGAACATGGCAGATTGATTAGTTTCAATTAAAGAATTGGGTATGAGTAACTAGTTATAACACCATTTTGGTACCACCTCATATGTCACATCACCAATGGTATTATAACACAAAGTACAGAAATGGTCACCATGTTAAGAGAATGTTATAACACCATTTTTTTCCATTTTATAATTTCTTTTTTATTTTTTTCGAATTTATTTTTTTTTATTAAAAACAAATATATTTTAAATAAAACATAATATCTAAATAAAATATAATGTTTAAAAAATTAAAAATAACATACCTTTTAAATTACACATAACATCCAAAATAATAAAAAGAAACATTATAGTACAAAAAAACATATTTTATTTTTCCTAAACAACGCTATTCGTTATTCATTACCGTTGAAGATATAATCCGCCAAGTCCTCTCCAAGTTGTTTGTGTTTATTTGCATCCTGAATGTCAACGACTCTATGCAAATATTTTGTTGTTCCTAGTTGAAATTGAACGTGTTTAGGCTCCGTTGGGATATAGTGTGCAATATTTCGTCAATTATCTTCTACTACCATGTTATGCATTATGATAAATGCATATATGATATATCATAGAATTTCTAAGTCCAACAGTCGTGCCGCATGTTCAACTATGTGCCACTTCGCCTTTAGCAATCCAAATAGTAACATCTGGTTTTGAAGTACTTCCATTGTTGATCCTTAAATTGAGATGTTTTGCATTTTGGTCCCTAATTTCAAGAAAGGGTGTAAAGGAGCCCTAATGGCAATTGTGTAATTTTGGCCTTAGAGTACTTTGTGTGTACATGGTGTATGTAACATCCCAATTTCAAGGTATGAGATTTATTCTTTAAAAGAAACTTTTCCTTTGGAACTCGATGAGTTGATAGCCTCAACTCAGCGTGTTGAAAAGCTTTTGGGCTGCACATTTTTATGGACCAACTCGTCGAGTTGGTGAGGAGAACTCGACGTGTTGATGGTTGGGTGGGAAACCCTAAATTTTAGGGTTTTGCACCCTATATAACCTCCTTAAGTCCTTAAGGTTGATCTTTTATCAGCCTCCAAACCCCCATATCAGCCCTTGTGAACCCTAATCACCCTTCCCTTTCATTTTGTGAGCTAGTGTGGTACTTTTGGAGCAAAATAATGAGAAGTTGTAAGAAGGAAGCAAGGATCTAGCAAGAAAAGCTCTCATCTTCGGTTTGGCACTCTTTTGGACCTTTATAAATGTCCAAGATCCGATTTTTATTCATCTATGTAGCTAGATCTTGAGTTTGTCCCCTTTTCTCCTTATTCTTGGATGTTGCTATGGATGGATTTCATAAAGGTTGCAACTTTATAAATCTCCAAGTCAAGGTGACCTTATAATGGTTTGGATCTGGTCTTTAGCCAAGTCTTGATGCCATGCACAGAGTTTAAGTCATATTTTACCTTTTTGACCCATTTTGGCTTCAAGACATGCATTGGACATGCATGTCTATAAAGCACTTTCCAGCTTACTGCCTAGGAGGCCAGGGCAACACAAGTTGGTGGAAGTTTCATGGATGAGTAATGTGGGGTCAGCCAGCCAGTCATGAGATGTTTAGCCTTTCCTCTAGGGTGTGAGGATTAGGTGTTTGGCTATGCTTATGAGTATTGTTAGGGCATTGTGATGGTTCGTGAGATAAATACGGGTAGGTGTGGAAGGTAGTATGGGCTCGTACTACTGAAAGCACAGGACCCGTACGTGTAGCAAGGAAGTCACAACCCCTAGGGCTTCATTGGGAGTTGGTTCCCCGTTATGATATGTGGATTATCTGATATCAACCTGATGTATTTTTAATATGGTGACTACAAGACGATTTGAGATCGGATCCAGGTCGGAATCAGGAGCTGACAGTCAGGGTGGGCCAGCATTGTCAGAGGACCGCATCAGGGAGATCATTCACGAGGAGGTGGTTACTATTGTTTGGGGGCAGATTCCAAAGATGTTCGGGTCTATCAAGACCACGATGATGGAGTTCTTTGATGATCGATATGCAGCCATTGCTGAGACGGCTGATGCTGCAGCCGTGGCGGATGCAAGTGTTAGGACAGGGCAGGTGTTTCAGTATCGGGACCTCGATATTACAAATCCCCCGACTTTCGATGGATTTCATGACCCGATCACAACTATGAGGTGGCTATTTGATGTGGAGGGATGTTTTTTCACGTGTTTATGCCCTGCTGACCAGAAGGTCAGGTTGACTCTAAACCTTCTAAGGTCCGAAGCGAAGGATTGGTGGAGGCTCGCTACTAGTTCTTATTCTGTTAAGCAAAGGGTTGTTGTGACTTGGGATCATTTTTTGAGATGTTTCACTCCCGATATGTTCCACTTGTGGAGTGTGAGAGTTTAGTGCAAGAGTATCTGGATTTGAGACAGGGTTCTGAGACGGTGACAGAGATCACCAAGATGTTCATGGAGAGAGCTATGTTCCACCCTGAATTTGCTGCATCTAAGCAGGCTCAGATGACCCGTTACTTGAGTATGCTCAAGACGGAGATTAGGCAGTTTGTTTCTACACAACACTATGGTTTATTGTTGGAGATGCAGGAGGCCTCCAGGCAGTGTGAGATTGAGATTGATCTGCAGACGAAAGAGTTGAGGTTGGCACTGACGCAGTTGCAGCCTACACCAAAGTGGTTTAAGACCACTAATGTCAGATCTGGGGGCCGAAAGGGCCGCACTTGCGAGAAGTGCGGCAAGGTGCGCGAGGGTGCTTGTCGATCATCGTCTGGGTGCTACAAGTGTGGTCGGCAGGGCCACATGGCGAGGGATTGCCGCCACCAGGCTCCATTACTCAGTTCCATGATTTGTTATCGTTACGACCAGGTTGGCCATGTGAAGGCCAACTATTCATCGCTCGCTGCCAGGCCAGCGCAGGCTCCAGCACCGACTACTTTGATGATCATTGACGGGAGTCAGGGCAGGACGGAGCCCCCGAGGGCTCGAGGTCGTGCTTTCCAGCTTACTGCCTGGGAGGCCAGTGCAACACAAAATGTTGTAACTGGTATGTTTCTATCCCTTATCTTATTGATTATGTTTGTTTTATGCTCATATATTTGTACCTTTGTAGGTAAATTTCGAGTGAAATCCATTCCTGCATTAGCGTTGTTTGACTCGGGTGTAAGTTGGTCCTTTGTTTCTCGGTCTTTTAGTAGGGAGTTTGCATTGCCCATAGGGGATTTGGAGTATCCGTTGCGAGTTTCTATCACCAACGAACATGGGGTTTCTGATTCTTCAATTTATCAGGGTTGCGTTCTGGAGATCTTCAGGGTATCTGTTCTGATCAATTTGATTCCTATTCCCATGAGGTATGCCTGCATAATTGTGGGTATGGATTGGATGAGACGTTTCGGTGCCATGATCAACTGCGAGGGTCAGCGTGTGGATACGCGGGTTGGGGATCATGTGTCGGCTGTCGTTGTTTTTGTTGTTAGGGAGTTCGCTGATGTATTCCTGGAGGAGTTACCCGGTGTGCCTCCAGAGAGGCAGGTCAAGTTCATGATTGAACTCGTTCCAGGTGCGGCCTCGATTTCTAGGGTGTCATATCGTTTGGCGCCTCCTGAGATGCAGGAGTTGTCATCTCAGCTGCAGGAGCTGCTAGGCAAGTAGTTCATCCATCCAAGTAGTTCTCCGTGGGAAGCACCGACTTTATTCGTCAAGAAGAAGGATGATTTACACCAGATGTGCATTGATTACCGGGAGTTGAACAATTAAATGGTGAAGAACCGTTATCCCCTTCCTCAAATTGATGATCTCTTTGATCAGTTGCATGGAGTATCTTGGTTCCCAAGATAGATCTAAGGTCTGGGTACCATCAGGTCAGGGTGAGGGAGGAGGACATGGAGAAGACCGCGTTCCGAACTCGTTATGGACATTACGAGTTCGTGGTGATGCCATTCGAGCTCACCAATGCGCCTGTGGTATTTATGGATTTGATAAATCAGGTATGCAGGCCGATGCTTGATCGTTTGATCATTGTGTTTATTGATGATATTTTGGTGTATTCCAAGACCAGAGAGCAGCATGAGGGGCATCTTCATCAGCTCCTGGTAGTCTTGAGGCGAGAACGGATTTATGCTAAGTTCTCGAAGTGCGAGTTTTGGTTACGGGAGGTTCAGTTCCTTGGACAACTCGTTAACCAGGATAGGATTTTGGTCGATCCGGCCAAGATTGAGGCGGTGATGCAGTGGGAGGTTCTGAAATCTCCCTCAGTTATTAGGAGTTTCTTGGGTTTGGCAGGGTATTACCAGATATTCATTCAGGATTTCTCGAAGATTGCAGTACCCCTCACTCGTCTAACGAGGAAAGGGGTGGATTTCCGGTGGGGCACCGAGCATCATTCAGCATTTGAGACCCTTCAACAGAGACTTTGCGAGGCCCCGGTTTTGACCCTCCCTGAGGGAATCGAGGATTTTGTGGTTTTTTGTGATGCATCCATCACCGGGTTAGGGGTCGTCCTCATGCAGAGAGGACGAGTGATAGCTTATACTTTGCGGCATCTGAAGCCGCATGAGACGAGATACCCCACGAATGATCTTGAGTTGGGGTAGTGTAACGACCCAATTTTCAAAAGAAAATTTTCATTTTTAATTACTTAAATTACTTCCCACAAACCATGAAATCCCAAATACAATTGTTTTCGAAATCCATATCAATTATAATTTTATTTCAAAACATCAGTGTCCCATAGAAACACCTGAGAGAGAGTGCACGCCACGCCATCAAGCCTTGCCCTCGCCCTTAGGCTTGGATGTACCTGAAACAAATCCACAAATTGTAAGTTAATGCTTAGTGAGTTCCCTAGAGCATACCCCCACACACAATCCACATAACACATATCATATTAGCTATAAAAGCTACATATATCACATAAGTCATGGATACAAACATATAAGGATGTCATGGGCTCCCCCACATGGTCTTATACCAAAGTGGCATGGGCTCCCCCCATGGTCTTTCACCAATAAGCCATGGGCTACCCCACATGGTCTTTTGTCACATCCCTAAACCAGAACGGCGGAATTGTTCGGGTGCGGGGGACGTCATGTACAGTATCATAACAATGCACAATAGTAACACAAGGAACAACATCCATTGCATTAATAGTATAGTTTATACAAGTGTGTTCTATGTATAGTTGTAAGACAATAAAAATATGTATTTAACAAAATAAAAGACGAGTCTTGAACATGCTACGTCTTCTCAAAAACCTGGTCATATGTACCTATCTACTGGTGACCTGAGAATACAAGTTATTTTGAAAGAGAGTATCAACATAAAAGTTGAGTGAGTTCATAAGTATTTTTGTGTCAAATGTTTGCGTTTGTTTCATGAAAATGTTTGTATTTGTTTAATGAAAATGTTTGTATACTTCCTAGAAAATCCTATATATTCTACTAAAATGAAAAGTAGTCTTCTACCAAGACTCAACTATTTTGAATGCTCTGTTATCTTGAATAAAGTGTAAAATGTAAGTTTGTACTTAAAATAGTATAATGTAATGTTTTCCATATTTGTAATACTATCTTTATTCTAAAAATAGTATGCATTTCTCGTGTGAGAATATCATTGTATGAATGTAATGGAAAATGAAGATTTACAGTAGTATTGTATAAAATACACTATTGAATGCATTAACTACCTTAAAAACCAAACTGGCTAAATTAGGTTAAAATGTGATAAGGTTATAACCATACTTGATAGACTAGTATAAAACACAACATTCTTCAGGCGTCGAAAATGGTATGACATTTGTCACTCGTAGACTTGCAGTTCCTACTGTAGCTAGCAGCAAGGTGTAGGATTGTCAATCCAGTATAGATCTATACACAAACTCACGCTCTCCTGTCAGGAGACTGGTTATAAAACGTGACATAGCAAGGATATTGCTATGCCATGAAATAGTATCTCACATTTTTGCTATCTTGTTCTTGTTATAGTATGTTTTGTAATGTATAGTAATAGTATGTATGTATTGACTCATGTATGTTTCTCTGTTTTATAAGTAGTCTGAATGATCCTCTAAATTATACCTATTATAGTTTACTAGAATGATTGTTTGAACTGTAACTGATTTGTAGAAAAGACTCAATTGTTCAACCTAAGCAACTGAGTTAATATGTTCTTTAAAAATGGGTTTAATATTCATGTATGTATTCAATGAGTATAACTATGATTTAGCTGACAGTCGGACTAGTGATCCTACCCAAAGCCCAGAACCAAACAAGGAACAGGAGTCAAGGTATTTAGCAATAGTCCTAAGTCCGATAAAACATATTTATATCATGCTCTACTTGTATTCTCCCCCTTAAAAGCATTTAAAAAGCTTTTAAAATCATATATCACAAAAATTTGTAGGGGTATGTGTTGGATTAATGTCTAAGTCCATAACTATAATTGGTAAGACTTGACTCGACCCGGCATGGTCCATTTGGGTTGCATACCATCATGCACTTGAATGAGAGAAATAAGACACTTATGGTTATTAATATATTATAAGTCCTAGTATATTAATAATAAAAATAATAAGATTATTTAATTAGTATTGATCAAGAATTAATCTAGGATTAATTAAGTGATCAAAAGAAGACTAATTAAATATATGGGTTGATTGTGTAAATCATCCATACTTGTATAGTGGGCTAATGCTCCATGGATAATCAAGTTGGGCTAAAACCCATAGGATGGTCTATGGATGCTCCATGGTGTATTTGTACCCATGGATCCAAGGAAATGGAAAGCCATGACAATTAAGAGTTTACCCTAATTGTGTAACTATATAAGCATCTTATTATTGAGGAAAAATCGGCCACTAGAGATAGTGAAGAAAGGGCTAGCCGATTTTGATGAGTGTAGAATTCTCTCAAGTCATTCCAAGTGTTTTGATGATTGTGATTCCATTTGAGGTGTCACACTTGGGGCACTAAGCACTCAAGCTTCATGAAGACTTACTACACCAAAAAGGTATGTATTCTATCCTACTATATCCATTGTTTTATATGCTAGATTAGGATAATACCTTGGAAGTTCTTATTTGCATGTATAATAGAGAAAACATAGATCCAAGGTATTTAGGGTTGCATGTACACTTAGGAAGTGTTAGAATGCTCAAAACCCAACAGTGGTATCAGAGCCACGGGTTGTTTTCTGTTATATTGATGCAAATATTTTATTTTCAAAGTTGAAAAAAAAAGAGAAAAAAAAAAACATGAAGTTTGTCAAATTTTACGATAATTACTTGTTCTTGTGAAAAACTAATTATTTGTAAAATTTGAATAATTTGCTTTATGAGTTGAATTAGGTCAAATTTAATAAAAGATAAAATAATATGATTATTTTATTAGTTTTAAAAGTTTGATCTAAAGAGTTATATTTTTTGAAACCTCCATAAGTTATGGATATGAAAAGGTTTTAAAAAAAAAAATTGATTCAAAGTTTTTTTGGAGTTACAAAATTTGGTGTTAATGTTTTAAAGGATTACATAACTTAAGAATAAGTTATGGATCACCAAAAGTTTTTTGTGTTATCTTGTTTTATGAGTGAATTTGGATTAATGATGAAAATTATGTGATAGTTGGTTTTAATCCAAATTAATCTAAGAATTGATTCTAAAATGTGTTTTTGTAACTTGTCCTCAAGTTATATGAAAAGTCACATTTAAGAATCATAAAACTCATAAAAATTGGCAAAGGTTACAAAATGAAGAGTCTAGTTCTAATTAAATGGTTTTATGACTCCATAACTTGTCCTCAAGTTATGGAGGACCAAGAGTCTCTTCATTTAATAAAATAAAAATAAAATAAAAAAAGGTGTAACCATAATTAAATCCATAAGTTATAAAATAAAGAAAAGTTAATTCTTTTATTAGTTTAAAGTCTTCCATAACTTGTCCTCAAGTTATGGAACTTGAAGAGTTTTTGGATTAAAACTACTTTAAACACATAAGTTATGGAATTAATTAGTTTTGAATAGTTTCAAAACTTGCCCTCAAGTTTTGGAATTTGTAAAGTTTTCTCTAATGAATACTTTAATTCCAAGTTAGCCCTTAGAATTTTAAAAGTTAAAATTCAACCCTTATACTTTATAATATTATAAGTTAATAATATATATATATATGTATAAGAGTAAAGTCAGTCTTACCGCTAGTACGCCTCATTCACGAAGCCGGTCTATAAGGTGGGTATAAGGTTGTTGCCTATAAAATGGCAACTTAATGGGTGTCCACTCTCACCCACCGCTTGCTTGACCGGTGGAGGGTCGTTAGCCGAACGGGTTTGATAGGACTATAATTCTCCATTCATTAAAAGTATTAATGAAAATACTAAGTAACTAAACTTTTAATAATACCCAATCTTAGTTACTTAGGAAAAATGTGAATAAGGTGCTAATCCATGAAATTACACTTTACACTTTGTCTAAGTCGTTAGTGGAGCGTGTGTGGTTAACCGACACACTAACTTGGACTTAACAAGGTAGGTAAAGGGTGACTTAATATTTATCATAGTATCGATGGAGCGTGTGTGGTTAACCGGCACATCGATTGAGGGGTAATTTATTAAGGGTACCAAGTGATTTGCATGGTTACTTCACACCTTGTTTTGTGATCCTCGGCATCCCAGTCACAAAACCTGAAGGGCACACTCGAGATTGAAACATGCCTTTGAAAAGTTCAATGAATCTCAAAGATCTAGGAGTTTCAAAACCAATTAAAACCTAATTATACATTTCGTTTATCTTGGTGGAAATTGGTGAATCGTCATTCACCTACCTTCAAATATTCTATAGCTTGGATTACGGCATACCTCTTCTAAGTTATAAAATAGTTTGTTGGGTTCTAGCCTTAATGTTTCATATTGGGTGTTATATTAAGGACTTTAAATCAACTATCTTGAATATCTCCCAAAAGATGTCTGGTTTAGACACCTATGATCTTCCCAAATCTCTTGAAACAAGGTTTCCTAATGAAGATGATGTCCCATGGATATCATACTTCTTTCTCCTCCTCCAACTATTCTCCCTAACCCACAAGTTCTTGAAAAGTTTAAGGTCACTCAAGCCCTATTGGCAAGGCAAGGTCTAGGTGTGATCACATCTTGGAGATGTAGTCACATATTGACAAGCCGGGAGAGTTGGGTGTCAAAGTCTTGAGAAAGTTGGTGGTTCAATCACTTTCTAAGTCACATAGTGAGTTCCTTTGGGACACCTATGAAACAGACTATGATAAGACCCTTAATGATCTTATCTATTTGCTAAGATCAACTTCCTAAAACTTTATGGACATTGACAATGATGACATTGGATATCTAGTAAAGCATTCTCTTCCCAATGGAAAGGGATCGGCTATAGTCAACTCGGTT
Organism: Lactuca sativa; assembly: GCF_002870075.4. NCBI lineage: Eukaryota > Viridiplantae > Streptophyta > Magnoliopsida > Asterales > Asteraceae > Lactuca > Lactuca sativa. The sequence goes on from NC_056626.2 coordinate 21,554,442, forward strand.
GACCAAATGGTAAAGAGAAAAGCTAAGTCTGTGATAGTCCTGTGTACCATTATCAAAGGGTCCATATGTTTGTATTGCCAAAGAAAGGGCATTGGTTGCGAAGCTGCCAAATTTACCTAAGGATGTTAAAGTCAATAAGTTTGACTCTACTTCAGGTAAAATCCACTATCTAACTCTGTTAAGTTTCTATTCTGAGATTCTTGATACATGATGTGACCGGGTCGCATGGTGATGGTTTAAGAATCAAAGGAATGTGAAGAAACTTAAAGGAAGAATATGCTGAATCTGATCGCATAGATAGATTTCTATCGCATAGTTTGAAAAATCGGATTCTTGAGCTACTTCTTAGGAGTTATGAGATATTGCTTAGGAATAGATAACAACAAGTTTTCATATGGATTGTAAGGATAGTTTTTCCGCAAAGTTTTAAAATAAAAGAAAATTTTTTGATTTTATTTATTTTAAAATATCCTTACAATGGCATTTGAGGAAAAATTGTTGCTTATATAATTCCGTTAAGAGCAAGAGTGGAAATATGAAATTGATTCTTTCATTTGTGGTAATGTCTAAATTTACCAAATAAGGAAAGATTCTCATCATCCAAGGTTCAATTGGACTGGAACTTGGAATCATGCAAGTTGTATAGCATGATGAATGAGAACTTTCAAGTTTTGGAAAATTAAGACTAATTACTTGTTCACATGGATGTGTGAGTCAAGTAAAGGACTTAGGGATCGAGTACACATTCTTGTGCACTGATTAAGTCCACCACTAAAGATCGTTAAGAAGAATCAAATTAGGCAGAAGGATAAAAGTTTCTCATATCTGAAAAGATGGGAGAGTACTTTAGTATCAGTTTTGAGATCATCTTAATGATTAAGAAACCATATCAAAATTAGTTCTCTAAGGAAATCTTAGTGCATTCTTATGACTAAGAAGAGGAACTTGAATTGTTGAAATGGTTAAATCAAGAAGATGAGTCATACTTCGTTCCAATACAAGTCTTAGAGTCATACTCCAAGATTGTCATTTGAGTGATATGTCTTAAAGAAGGTTTAAAACACTTGTCAAATGTAAGAGTAAAAGTTTTCTACTCTTGTACATTTGAAATTGGTAAGTTGTGATGTTTTGGATAAAACAAAGACCAACTTAGGCCAATTGTGTGAAGTGTTTGTCTTGATTAGAATCCACACTATCTCTTGGATATTTGACAAGGGAGTCTTATAGGTCAAGAGGTCAGTGGGAGTCTTAAAAGTCTTGAAAGTCTCAAGAACTAATCAAGAATAAAACCTAAAGTTCTTCACTAGCACACAACTTGAGGTTCATAACCTATCGTGTTGACATATTCTGTTCCCATTCCAGTTAAAGTTGGTTTTGCATATGAGTTCTTAGAGTTCTCAATTTGTTGCACAACAACTTGGAAGCAATGGTAGGCCCTTGAGCTGCCAGGTGGCAAGAAATTAAGATTGAGTTCAGTCCATATGAGTTTGGATTTGTCATTATCCTTGTCTTGTGACTATGGTTTTGACAATTCACATGGATAAGAACACATACGCCATTAAATCTAAGTGTCATAAGGTTTCTCTCTGATTCATGAAAATGATGGTGAGGAAACACTTTCACTAAGTAGATTTTAGCTAGATAGCAATTGTGATATTTGCATTCTCAAAGTCGTTAGTGGAGCGCGTGTGGTTAACCGGCACACTAATATGGACTTGTGAGAAGTGGCAAAAAAGGTCTAGCCATTATGATTACGGCATACGTCTTCATAATTGTTTAGACCCACAAGTGTGCTATCTAAGGGAAGGTGTATGATTTTGATAAAGACTTATCAAAACAATTTAGTATCAGAAATCTGAACTTTGGTAAGAAAGTCAGCTGATTTCTGAGTACATGTCAAAGCTAGTGGGAGCATAAGTGTTATGCTAATAATCATCATGTTAGTGGGAGCATGATAATTATGATAAGTATTGCAAGTTAGCAATGTTAATTATAGAAAACAAAAAATTTCAATTGGGAAAAAGTTGTTTTGCTATAATTAAGGGAGAGGAAATTATACTTCATATCAAATCTATAAGGTTTAGATCTGAGGTTTTAATCATTTAGTCAAGGATATATATATGAATTTCATGTTGGAATGGCTCAACATAAGGAAATTCTGTATATGAGTCCATTATTTGCGTTCTAAAATTCGATTATGATTACGGCATCCCTTTTCATAATCTGAATTATGAGAACTTGGCAAATTGAAATGGAAATGTTATAGCAAAAGACTGGTTTAGTCTTTATGTGAGACATCATGAATCGTGTCCCATATGCTTCGGATATAGGATCGATTACATGTGCTATAATCATCTGTTCTAAAATTTTCAAAATGCCTAGGGCATTAAGAAGGGAAAAGGTTTAGAACTGGATATGACTAAAAGGATTAAACAATTGTCGAGGACAATCTAAGGTTTACCAAAGATTGGTTGCTCAAGGACAGTTGGAAGTATAGTGATAATTCTGGAAGGACCATATTGACATAATCTGTAAGGAGGCAACTCTTGTTCAGAAGTGATAGTCAAAATGGAATCTGGAAATGTTTCAAAGTTAGAATTTTCAATCTGTTTAAGATTAGGAAACTTAATGCAAGAAGGATGTTTCCAAGGAGCTGATCTCCTTTGGAATACTCTGTAATGATTGTTGTCAAGTCTTTCTGACTTTGTGCATAATCGTTACAAGAGGATCAATGCATATAAGTTTAGAATCTAACAGATTTCTGTAAATGGCATGAATTTGGAATTCTCGCATTTGCAGTAAGGATTTGGGAGTGTGAAAAGAGAATCATTGAAGTTATGTTCAATTGATCTAGTTCACAAAGTAAAGATCATAGACAAACATAGTATGCATACTTGGTGTGTGGCATGACTAGTGTTTAAGAAAACATAGTGTACATGCTTGGAGCATGGGACAACTATTGTTTTAAATTCAAGAATAAAGTTGATAGCTGAAACAGTGTACAATGAATAATGTGTAATCATATGGTGATAAATAAAAGGTGTTTTATTTATGTTCAAAGGGTTGATACCATATTGGATTCAATTATTATTGTGTTTCACTTTGCATGTTTTGACTTCCCGAATAAACTGGGTTATTCTTCCGGAATGACTAAGTTATTCAAACCATCCACAGTCGGTCATATTTTGGAAGTAGATATGAATTAAGACTGTCATGATGGGTTGTAGAGGTCTAAGGTGTTGGACAAGGCTACAACAATCATGAGTGCTCATAAGTTCTGAGTATTGGATTCAACCCGCGCTCATTGGAATCACTTCATGGATTTTATCACGAGTGATCATGAGACGATAATATCTTATATTCTTCAAACCTAGAGATATGAGTTGTTACTATGAGTTGATAGTACATTGATTGCACGAAACCGCATTTGGTAACTCTGTGCTATAAAACGTGCCTTTGTGTATGATTCAACAAGTAGTAGAACAAGCCATATGAGTCGAAGTTTATCCGTTCCTTTTTACCTTCGGGATAAAAGCGATATCTGTGGGCCCCTCGATGATTTGATGATGACAAATGGAAGTGCTCGGCCGGGCCAGGACTGATTTGATTTGTTCAATTAGTCAGTCGTCATAAATCGGAAATCGGGAAACAACAAATGGACAGAGAGAATGATTATAATCCATGTCTCAGTCCATATGATATCTAGAATGGAGGAATATATGATCCCTTATCTAATGGACAAGTCATTGACAAAGGTCAGAGTTCGACAGAAGCTTTTGAGAGCTACGATTGCCGGTTGGTTCCTGAAGTCATACGCAATAATAGTTTTAGACTTATCCAAGTGGGAGACTGTTGGATTAATGTCTAAGTCCATAACTATAATTGGTAAGACTTGACTCGACCCGGCATGGTCCATTTGGGTTGCATACCATCATGCACTTGAATGAGAGAAATAAGACACTTATGGTTATTAATATATTATAAGTTCTAGTATATTAATAATAAGAATAATAAGATTATTTAATTAGTATTGATCAAGAATTAATCTAGGATTAATTAAGTGATCAAAAGAAGACTAATTAAATATATGGGTTGATTGTGTAAATCATCCATACTTGTATAGTGGGCTAATGCTCCATGGATAATCAAGTTGGGCTAAAACCCATAGGATGGTCTATGGATGCTCCATGGTGTATTTGTACCCATGGATCCAAGGAAATGGAAAGCCATGACAATTAAGAGTTTACCCTAATTGTGTAACTATATAAGCATCTTATTATTGAGGAAAAATCGGCCACTAGAGATAGTGAAGAAAGGGCTAGCCGATTTTGATGAGTGTAGAATTCTCTCAAGTCATTCCAAGTGTTTTGATGATTGTGATTCCATTTGAGGTGTCACACTTGGGGCACTAAGCACTCAAGCTTCATGAAGACTTACTACACCAAAAAGGTATGTATTCTATCCTACTATATCCATTGTTTTATATGCTAGATTAGGATAATACCTTGGAAGTTCTTATTTGCATGTATAATAGAGAAAACATAGATCCAAGGTATTTAGGGTTGCATGTACACTTAGGAAGTGTTAGAATGCTCAAAACCCAACAGTATGAACTCACCTTTTGTGGGTGATTCGATTGAATGTTCGATATAGGATGGATAGTTCTCCGAGTTAGATCCCAAGACAAAACAAGTCCAAAATGGTAATTTATGTAACATAATGGCATTCAATAAGTAATTATAACCTCTAAGGCATTAGAGAAACAACCTAGGATGTAAGGAACACTTACAAAAGAAGTATTAGAAGCAAAGATGGGAAGCTTCAAGGAGTTCACGGCCAGATGAAGGGTTCACAGCCCAAGAACACTTGATGTTCTAGAGTTCACGGCCGAAATCTTGGTGTTCAAGGCCCAAGGATCTTGAAGATTGGTGAATGATTTAAGGTCCTAAGCAAGTTCCCGTGAAGAAGAAGAGAAAAAGGATGATATTTGAGGGAGTAAAGGTGTTCACGGTTGAAGATCTTTGAGAGAGAAGGGATGTGTTCACGGTCAGAAGAGTAGAAGTGGTGATAAAAATCAGTCAAACTTCTATATATAGGGGTGAGTTCACGGCCGTAAACCGAGGTTCACGGTTTGAAGCCTGTTCACGGCCCGAAGGCTGTTCACGGCTTCGGTTACGACCGCGAAGGGTTTGCGGTCCGAGGGTGGTTTACGGTCGAAGGCTCGTTTGCGGTCCTCGGTCCAAAGGATTTTCTCACTTAACATACAACACTTTAGAATACTAGGCTTGAACACATTCAACTCATTAATCTAATCTAACGATAAGATAATTAAAGTGATAAGTTTGACCTTTATTGGATAAGTTTGACTTTTGTTGACCAAGTTTGACTTTTACAAGATAGAAATTTTGGGTTGTCACATCTTTATTCGACGCCATGGGCTCCCCCATGGTCTTTAGCTATCAAGCCATGGGCTCCCCCACATGGTCTTATCCAAGTGCCATGGGCTCCCCCCATGGTCTTCCCTACATGTATCATATAATCACTAGCATACCACATAACATATAGCTAACTATCATACCACATATCTCTACTACAACTAGTGTACCATAAATCACAAAATGGGTCGGCCTTGGTGCCTTAGACCCATTGGTATGGTGAGGAGACTCACCTTTCGAATGTTGAACTGACAAGCTAAGATCAGATATATCCCACGCACTGCTCTAACTCAACTACCTATAATCAACATGTGATTAACTTGTCACAATCCCAAAATACCATAAATACCCTCAAAGTCAACCTTGGTCAAAGTCTAGGTCAACAGTCCATGTTGACCTCAACTCGTCAAGTGCATCCAGCAACTCGTCGAGTTCCTCCCGAGTCCATTCCACTGAATCCCAAGTCAAATTGCCGAGTCACCTAAGTAACTCGTCGAGTTCATCCAATGTCCAGAAAACCAAAATTTCATTCAGACCAACACTCTAATCCTTCACTGCACTCATTTAGAAACCCGAAAACGGGTAACCCTACCCCGACTCATCGAGTCGACTAAGGGACTCGTCGAGTTCCTTTAGTCCTCTTGTGTTCAGTCCTTTCCAGCGGGATCTAAGGTCCTAAACTTCAGATCCAACCTCCCCTAGTGCAGATACCATGTAAAGTAGCAAACTTTACGTTCATGCAAGGCCTCCTAAGGCTATAACATCAAAACTAAGCTTCCTATAAGGTTTTAGTGCATGGAAAGGGCCTAAGTTTGGATAAAGTGAGCAACTTTATGTTATTGAGGAACTAGAGAAGTTCAGATCTAGAACCTTATCCTTGTGATAGGTCCAAATCCGAGTATGACCCCATTTTGCACCAAAAATGACCATATTCTTCCATAAAATGAGATCTAAGCAAATAGAGATCAAGTTCCACTCTCCAAGGCTCACACACACTCAAGAAAGCACCACTACTAGAAAAAAGGCCTTTTACGACGCTCATTGCACGTCGTAAAACGCTCAGACGACGCGCAAATGCGTGTCAAGGAAGGCCCTGTCATAAAGAGAGACGGCGCGCTTTTGCGCGTCGTCTATAGACGATGCGCATTTACGACGCTCATTTACGACGCGCAATTACGACACGCAATGCGTATCAAGGAAGGCCCTGTCATAAAGGAAGACGACACGCATTCGCGTGTCGTAACCGTACGACGCGCGTGTTAATGACACGCAATGCGTATCAAGAAAGCCCGTGTCAACAAAGGCCATGTCATAAATGAAGATGACACACATTTTTGCGTATCGTAAATTTAAATGTTTAAAAAAAAGTATATATTTATTAATTTTTATATTAAATTTGCATTTAATTTCTCATAATAGAAATAAAATACTTTTTTGATAGATTTACTAATTTTCAAATTAAATAACACATTAAAAGTCTCATAATACAAAATAAAATACCATAAACAATAAAGATAATTCATTGCACTAAGGACCATTTTAACAAAAGAATATAACATTATATACCATAAGTACCCTCAAGTAATCAATCTCTTACAATGTTACTAAAAATACCCTCAAGTAATCAATGTCTTACAAAGTTAAGAGACTTAGATACTCAGTTGGTATGTAATATGGCACTAAGAAGCCCAAAATTTGTTTGTGTTTTTCCTGTTCCTGGTGGATCCTACATGGACAAAAGGTAAAGAAGCTGTTGCATCAAACCAATCAAGAAACAAAATATAGACCTTTTAGTTTATGTTTCTTGTTTACTTAACAAAAACAAGACTTAATCAAGAAAAAAAATATAGACCTGTCCCTAACCTTCTGTGCTGTGGAAAAAGCTAATCCAACCAAACCTCTTATCGTACCAACCTCTTTCTCAACTGCATCCTTCAACTTAGCATCAACCTGAAACCAAACTCATTTTATACATTAACCAATTATAAAACACTTCATATTAATATCTGAAAATTTTAACTAATGACAAAAATAAGAGGTTATTGGAATCGGAATAGGTGATTCCATCTTTGTACTACTTTTGGAATTCACTTCATTTTGCTTTAAGATTCCTGATGTCTGAAACAAATTATAACCACACAATGCAAAAATATAAAAGTCAAAAGTCAAAAAAAGACGAACTTCACATAAAAAAATACCCATAGACTATCATTGCAAAAAAGACGAGCTTCACATAAAAAAAATACCCATAGACTACCTTGATTTAAGAGGAAACAGAAATAAGTGGTTAATAATGTGTGGCCCAACAGAAGCTTCACGGTTTCTATCAGCAAAAAAGTACAGAAAATTATACAGTACTTATTAAACCAAAAAAAGAATACATACATGCTCATTGAAAACACCTCCAACTCCAGATAAACCAAGAAGAACATGAGGTTTGACCTTTTTTACCTGCAAAACACCATAAAATTGGCATCCCCATTTGCAAAGTATATAACTTTTTTTTTCTTTTCAAAAAAGTTTTTCATATAATTAACTAAAAAAACACAATTATTCCAAAAATAGATGTAACGTACCACTTCAAGAAGATCAGATCCCTCATGGAGACCTAAACTTTCAACCTCTCCAATATCTTTGGCAAATGGTGCAGCTGCTGAGTCAATACAACCTCTCTCCTTTGTGATCAAACCTTGCATCCAAAAAAATTTTAAAACTTTATATTCATAATAGCAACGCACTTACGTTTCCCCTTTTTATTTTCTATTCAAACTATTAGTTCACTGAAAAATAATAGAAACAGAATAAGATGGTAAGTTGGACGAGGGCATTTTCGTAAAATCATATGTCTTTATCAAGTAGGAAATACACACTAGCAAATACACACTTATAAACTTCCAACCCAAGAATCTCTTCATTCAGTTTCATCAAGTGGCTTACATATACTTTTTAGCCATTGCAACTCTCAATCAGCTTCCTCCTCTTGTAGTCTTTGGAAGAACAGTCTCTCTCTTCCTTCTCCTTTTTATTCTCACAGTAACTGCTATAAAAGATGGATACGAGGATTAGAGAAGACACAGATCAGACAAAAATGAGAACAACAAAGAATCTCTTGTGACAATCCCTTGTGACATGGTGCTGATGTGGACAAGTGATCCTAGTGGTATTGCTTACATACAAACCATGAATTTAGATGGAGAGTCAAATTTAAAGACACGTTATGCTAGATAAGAAACATCCTTAATGCCATTAGGGTCAATATCAGGGGTAATTAGATGTGAACAACCTAATAGAAACATATATGAGTTCACAGCTAATAGAGTTAAATGGTCATAAAGTTTCCCTTAGTCAATCAAACATTATCTTACGTGGGTGTCAGGTGAAAAAAACAAATGGGTTATAGGTGTTGTTGTGTATGCTGGACAAGAGACAAAAGCTATGCTAAATAGTGCAATTTCCCCTTCAAAAAGAAGCAGACTTGAACAAGCAATGAACTCAGAAACTATCTGGTTATCTGTTTTTCTATTCATATTGTGTCTTGTTGTTGCTATTGGGATGTGTTTATGGCTGATGAGTCATCAGGATGCAATTGATACGGTTCCTTATTACAGAAAGAGCTATCTTATAAAGGGAAAGTTTCCAGGAAAACCGTATAAATACTATGGGATTCCAATGGAGACGTTTTTTTTGCTTTTTTGAGTTCTGTTATTGTGTTTCAGATCATGATTCCGATATCTTTATACATCGCCATGGAATTGGTTCGATTAGGTCAATCTTATTTCATGATAGAAGACAAACACATGTATGATAGTAGTACAAACTCAAGGTTTCAATGCAGATCCTTAAGTATAAATGAAGATTTAGGTCAAATTTGCTATGTGTTTTCTGATAAAACTGGAACACTTACTGAAAACAAAATGGAATTCAGAAAAGCTTCTATTTTGACACGTGTATATATACTGTGTGTTTACTTGATTTCTTCAATTTTACCCCAGACCATGACTATTGACTAGCCTCTAAAAATCAGGTGTGCATGCTGAAATGGTGTTGACACGTGTATATATACTGTGTGTGTATGTGTTGAAGAATAGTTGAAATGAAAAACTTACATGCCAACTAGAAATGGCTCTACATAAGAAAACAAGTGAACTTAAATCCACTGATGTGTTCACTTTCACCTACAAACCAAAAAAACATAAGTAAGTTTCTGCTTCAAATCAAATCAAAAGTCAAAACCAAACAAAAGCAGATGCATACCATTGCATAGAGACCTCGAAAAGCATCCTCCTTTTAAATATCATCCTGAATTTTGTTGACATTAAGAAATTTAAGTATTGTCAAATGATGTTTTAAGTAAAAATTCTAAGAAAAAGGAAATGAGGTTGAAGTTGTAAAAATTTTGGGATTACATGGCTAAAGCAATATGTCATGCTTGCATGAAATGCTCCGTGTGAGGTGATACAAGCTGAGGACAAACTCATGCAAGTCTACACAGGGTGATTGCACTATTTTAAGTGACTTATTAATCCCTTCACAAATAACATCAAAAAATACTAGAAGATGATACGACCCATGTTGGTAGAAGCTCCACCTGGTCGACTAGACCCGCTGTTGTTGGACCGAATTACCCCTCCACTAGTCTTGGGTGTGCCGATACTGAACTTGTTTTCATCTATCATAACAGCAAGAGTCATGGCTCTGGCCAAGTTTGCTGGCTGTAAAATACGAACGGCCGAACGTGTGTCATCCTTGAGACCATTAATGAAGGTACCTTCCAACACGTTTTCTGGTATGTCTCCCAACTGACATGATAGTCTCTCAAAATTGCTTACGTAGTCACGTACAGTTCTTTCTTGCCGGATGGCGAGAAACTGATGATAGATATTGCCTTCACCTGTTAACTGGAATCGCTCCAACAGCCGTTCTTTTAAATCCTCCCAAGAGCGGAATGGGTCCCTTGCTTGACTCCAACGAAACCAAGCCAGCGCCTTGCCGTCCAAGCAAATCGCTGCTGCCTTCAAACAATCACGTACACCAATGTCTTGGATCTCAAAGAAACGCTCCACCTTATAAATCCATCCAAACGCGTCTTCCCCTTCGAAAATAGGAGCTTTAATCTTCCGAAATTCTCCCATTTTCGACCCCCACCCTTGTTCTTAATAGCTTGGGTCCCTTTTTGAAGGATCCAAACTCGAGCTCAAATTCAGGATCTTCCTTGTCCTTCTCCTCCTCTTGAATGAGTTTCCCCTTGACAGTTTTCGTCAAGTTATTGATAGCTTGCAGGACTTCTGTGAATTGTGCAACATTCTCCTTCTTGGCGAGGTCAGCTTCCTCTCGAAGCTTGGTAAGATCCTGCTCCAAGGCTGCAACACCTGCCTCTAATCCAGCTATCTTCTCAGAATTTGTTTTTGACATGTTGACACCAGAACCGTAGCAGCTCTGATACCAATTAATAGGTTCAAGATCCTAACCCGCAGGTAGGAACCTTAACCAGGCCTCCTGTAGTTCGAGAAACAGGGAATTCTCCAGCAAATCGTCTAAGACTTTTATTCCAGCATAAAACGTGATTTATCCCTAGAACATTAATTATATAGTCGTATTAACCTAATCATAATCCAAAATCAGATCCTAAAAAATAGGAATTCTAAACTAAATAAAAAACTATTATTCTAATTAAAAGGAAAGCTAAATAAAAGGAAAACATTTAAAAATTCTTTCTTGAATCTTAATGCTTATCCCTTCGTCAATATACTTGACCAAAACGACCAACATGGGTCGTATCAGATGATTCAGATGATAAACAAAAAAACAAATAAATAAATAAAGGACATTTGACACTTATAAAAAAGATAACTGATACTTGTCGCCATACCAGTTACTTAGCAGCAACCTCAAGAAACTTAGCTAGGCGTGGGTGCAAATGAGTTGGACAAACCTACTAAACAAAAAACACCAAAAAGAGTTAATATATAGTTAACATAAACCATTGTTAACAACTAGGCGTAATGAAATTGGATGACTATATTCCCAAATTACCCTTGCCAGGTCTCCAAGCAATGCAAATTGATATCTCGTACAATAGTTTTGAGTCCAACTCCATCAGTGTGTGCTTTTGAGTGAATTCCTTGGGATAAACCTTCCATATACGCTCTGTTATCCCTTTCCTTTTTGAACAAAACACCATAGCGAGACTCCAAATATGTAATAATAATCGATCGATAGAGTTTCTACATAAGTTGCAGGTGATCAAAAATGGCGGAAATCAGGAAATGTAAATTGTACCTTTAGCGAGATTAGGGTAAAGCCATCATGAATTAGAGCCATCATTACCTGTGGGAGACCTAGGGGAAGTTGATCGCCTCTATCCACCTACCAAAAAAGTGAATCGTCTTCCCGTAAGTTTTCGGCGCTTTCTCCCGATCTTGCCGCTCAACCGGACCAGGGACGCCGGGAAGGAAAAGGACGTCGCTCTTCACCTCATACTCGTGGATGTGCCACATCGGCTTTTCTGAGTCCGGCAAGGTTAAGAACAATTTTTATGTTATGATGTTTTGAACTCCTATTAACCGGGCATCGGCGACTGGACGCTCGTAGATCAAGCACTGTCTCATATCCTCGTTTTGATGGCGATGGAGACGGCGGCATAAATGGAAGGGGGATATCAGAGCACAAAATAGAGAGACAGGGGAGGCGGGAGAGAAAAGAGTCGAATGAGTGTTTAAAAAAGCCCTAGAAATTATCCCAATGATTTTCTGATATATGAATTCTTGAGGTATACAACAGAGATGGTATCGTGATTAGGGTTTGCAGAGAAAAGGGAAGAATAGAACGAAGGGGATCTTGAAGCGGGGTATTAAAAAATTTAAGAATTTTGAGGGGATTTCATTTCCCCCTTTCAAGAACGCGCGTTTTAGTAAAAATCATAAAGCGACAATCACAGAGGACGCACGTTTTAGATAAAGTGCCCTCCGTGTTTTTTTTATTTTTTACATTAGACACTAATTTAAGGGCACGCAATAATGCGTGACCTAAATCCTCAAATTTTTTGAACAGACGACACGTTTTTATTGTCACTCTCTTTTGCGTAACATAAATCAGTGAGCGTCGTGATTTGCGCGTCGTGAAAGGGTCTTTTTCTTGTAGTGCACCAAAATGCGGCTAGGGTTTCTTTCTGGACTGTAAGAACGAGGAAAGAGGCTACAAGTGAGCCATATGTTCTTTAAATAGGGTACAAACCCCTGAAAATTAGGGTTTCTCTTTACAGCGCCTACTTGTCGAGTTGGGGCCTTCCGACTCGTCCAGTAGGATTTAAAACCCGCGTCCTCATAATGATCTCTACTCGACTCGCCGAGTCCATACACCAAACCCTAAAAATTAGATAAATTAAATAATACCTGGAACAGGTGTTACAGGCGGTGGTTTTCGCCCTAAAGATTTGGAGGCATTACCTTAATGGGGTCCGTTGTACTATCTACACGGATCACAAGAGTTTGAGGCATATTATGAATTAGCCGAACCTGAACATAAGGCAACGCAGGTGGATGGACGTAGTTAAGGATTATGGCTGCAAGATCCTTTATAATCTGGGTAAAGCGAATGTGATGGCGGATGCCTTGAGCCGCAAGTTGGTTGGGCCTTCTGATGGGGTGTCATGCATGAGGATATTAATGGACTCTCTGCTTTTGGGATTGGTTAGGGAGGTTCAATTCGAGGGTGTTCGAGAAGAGAATTGGAAGATTGAGAGGATTAGGGGTGAGATCACCCGGTTTGTTCTAGACAGTCGTTGTTTCTTGACCCGTTGTGGTCGGGTTTGGGTTCCCATGTCTGGTGGGGTCAAACAAATTGTGTTGGAGAAGGCTCATAAGTCTTGTTTTCTATTCATTTGGGGGCTACCAAGATGTATCGGGATCTGAGATTGAGCTACTGGTGGCCTTGTATGAAGAGAGAGATCGTCTGATATATTGAGAGGTGATTGACCTACAGGATGGTCAAGGATGAGCATCGTAGGCCGCATGGTAAACTACAGCCTCTGGAGGTTTCCATGTGGAAATGGGAGCAAATTTCGATGGATTTTATCACCAAGTTACCGAAGATGGCAAAGGGTTTTGATGCTATTTGGGTCATCATGGATCGATTGGCCAAGAGTGTCCATTTTCTGGCGATTTGGGAGAGCTCGTCGGCCGAGAAGTTGGCCGATGTGTATATTCGCGAGATCGTTGCTTTCCATGGGGTTCCGGTCTCTAGTGTTTTAGACTGTATTCACCTCCCGTTTTTTGCAAAATTTCCATGAAGGATTGGGCACGAGGCTACACTTCAGCACAACTTATAATCCGAAAACCGACGACCAGAGTGAGCGGACGATTCAGACTCTCGAGGATATGCTGCGAACATGCGTCATTGATTTTGGTAGGAGCCGGTTCTCCTACCTACCCCTTGCAGAGTACTCCTACAACAACATTTTCCACTCCAGCATTGGTGCTCCGCCTTTTGAGCTTTTATATGGACGGAGTTGTAGTACCCCAGTCTATTGGGGCGAGGTTGGCCACAGGGTCATGGGGCGGACCGTGGTGGTCTGTCAGACCACAGAGATGATCCAACAGATCAGACAGAGATTGTAGACTTCTAAGAGCCGGTAGAAGAGCTATGTCGACCGATGTCGATCCGAGTTGGAGTTTCACGTCGGCGACATAGTGTTGTTGAAAGTCTCACCCTGGAAAGGTGTAATCGCTTCAGGAAGAGGGGGAAGCGGGATCCTCGGTATATTGGACCATTCCGAGTTGTTGCCAGGGTTGGCAAGGTTTTTTTATAGATTGGATCTTCCGGAGGATCTCAATCAGATTGATAGCACTTTCCACGTTTCGCAGCTACAAAAGTACGTATTGGATGATGATGCAGTGGTATCATTGGATGATATTCAGGTTGATGAGCGCCTGAACTATTTTGATAGGTCGGTAGCTATTCTGGAGAGGAAGGTGAAGTTTTTGAGTAAAAAGGAAATACCTTTGGTAAAGGTACAATGGCAGCACCGGAAGGGCTCTGAGTGGACCTGGGAGCCGGAGGCTGAGATGCATGAGCAATATCCGTATTTGTTCTCCGCAGCAGGCTTCGAGGATGAAGCCTAGTCTAAGTGGGGGAGAGTTGTAACATCCCGATTTCCAGGTATGAGATTTATTTTTTAAAAGCAAGTTTTCCTTTGGAACTCGGCGAGTTGATAGCCTCAAATCGGCGTGTTGAAAGGCTTTTGGGCCGCACATTTTTATGGACCAACTCGTCGAGTTGGTGAGGAGAACTCGACATGTTGATGGCTGGGTGGGAAACCCTATATTTTAGGGTTCTGCACGCTATATAACTTCCTTAAGTCCTTAAGGCTGATCTTTTATCAGCCTCCAAACCCCCATATCGGCCCTTGTGAACCCTAATCACCCTTACATTTCATTTTGTGAGCTAGTGTGGTACTTTTGGAGCAAAAGAATGAGAATTTGGAAGAAGGAAGCAAGGATCTAGCAAGCAAAGCTCTCATCTTCGGTCTGGCACTCTTTTGGACCTTTATAAGTGTCCAAGATCCGATTTTTATTCATCTATGTTGCTAGATCTTGAGTTTTGTCCCTTTCTCTCCTTATTCTTGGATGTTACTATGGATGGATTTCATAAAGGTTGCAACTTTATGAATCTCCAAGTTAAGGTAACCTTATAATGGTTTGGATATGGTCTTTAGCCAAGGCTTGATGCCATGCACGGAGTTTAGGTCATATTTTCCCTTTTTAACCCATTTTGGGTTCAAGACATGCATTGGACATGCATGTCTATAAAGCACCAACCTTTGGGACGTTTTTGAGGCCAGAATCTCTTCTGGAGAAGTGGGATTTCAGATCTCAAGGTTTTGTGCTTAATGGTTAAGCCCTTTAGTTTCCAAGCCTTGTGGAGAGGTTTTTGAACACTTAAAGTAGCCCCAAAGGATAAAGTTGGAGACTTTATCATTTTACACAACATTTTAGTTTAGATATGAGCCTTAGAGTCCCTGGAATGGAAGAATCAACTAAATGTATTAAGCTAGGGAAAACTCGGCGAGTTGTCCAGCCAATTCGACAAGTTGGCTAAGGTTTTCCTAACCTTCTGAGTACTATAGAAACTCGACGAGTTCATTGGTGCACTCGGCGAGTTAGGTCAACATGGACTGTTGACCTTGACAGTTGACTCTGACTTTGACCATGGTTGACCTAGTTTGACTTTTGAGGGAAATTTGGGTATTTTGGGATTTTGATGTAATTGGTCACATGGTGGTTGTAGGCATTCAAGTCGAGAGCTAAGATTCGGAGTCAGAACTTCTCAGTTTGTATCACTTATGACTTGTGAGGTAAGTTTTCCTCACTGTACTTTCGGGTCGAAAGCACCAAGGCCGACCCATTGGTTTGATAACATGATATCATTGATATGTTGAGTATATAATAGTTATGTGTGCTAGTTTTGATATGCTAGATGGTAGATCTGTAGGACTACCCGTGTCACTACCTGTTTATTCGTATATGATGTTATCTACTATATGTCGAGATATGGTGTCGGTTGGGTTGAGGTTGTACTGCTCCATACTGTAAGCCAACAAACCCCGGAGTGTACCAGCTATGAGCTGAGGGCCAGGAAGGGCATGCCATACTCATACTGAGGGCTCATGAGCATTCCAAATACGAGTTGAGGGTCAGATAGGGCATGTCAGACTCGTACTGAAGGTTGGGGAGCAAGCCAGACATAAGTTGTGGGCCCAAGGGGCAAGCCAAACTTATGATGTGGGCTCAGGGGTAATCCAGTCTGTGAGTTGTGGACCCATTGTTTGTTGTTATTATCTTTGTACTTTTACTATGTATTGATATTTTGGGGGAACTCACTAAGCTTTGGGCTTACAGTTTTGGATTATGTTTCAGGTACCTCAGAGGATTACGGCAAGACAAAGGCATGATCGTGCACCTCATTATGTTTTTGTTTTATGATTTTGGGAATTCTCTGATGTGAAACTTATTTTGAGAACAATTTGTAAACAATGAAATCGTGGAGAATTATTCATGTTTCATTAGGTGTCTGATGAAATCTTGATCAGAATGTGCTTTCAGGGTGTGCCTAACGAATCCTCTAAGTAGAGAATTTTTCGTGTGAGCGATGGAATTATACAACAAGTTTATAGCCGACTTTCTAAATTATCCTCCTTAATAAATGAAGGTTTTTTTGCCACATGTCAATCTCTCATGAGTTTTGACACTTGTCATTTTGTGGTATTTTTGAAATAAATATTATCCACTTGTCAATTTTTTGTTTGTTTCAATTTTTAAAATTAAAGTTATATACTTAAATATGTAAAGTATTAAATATCATATATATGATATTAAATTGCAATAAATACGTTTCTTCTTTTCTTATTTTAAAGTTATACATTAAAAAATATTTTTTGTTTCCACTTTAATGTTTAATAATATACGGGTTTCACACCTAGTTTTATTATTTTATCATTACAAGAAGGAATTAAGTTAAATTAATGTATGAAGTAATTTGTCGGTAATAGATGACTAAGTATCTGATGAAAATCATAGAGAACATACAACTTGTAGGTAGATAATTATTCAATGTCTCCTTTATTATTATTATTACTATTACTATTATTATTATTATTATTATTATTATTATTATTAGTGATGCGATTTTTCTTAGATGAGGTTCCAGGCGAACCTTCAAATTTTCGTTTTTCACCCGGGTTTGAAGATAAACGGGTTTTTTCTTTTTCTGTTCCTACACTGCCCAGGATTTTAATAGATTTATCGTTGGAGGGGGATTATTTGACTTAAAAATGGGGGGGATTCAAGTACACTTACTTCCAACAGGCGGGAGCAAAGTTAAGTAAACTTGACAGAATTCTTGTATGCCATAAGTTTCTTATTAACCTCCCACAAGCTTCATGTATAGCCCTCCCCAGAGAACAGTCTGATCACTGCCCTATTCTGCTTGAACTTAGCTCCAGGGATTTCGGACCTGTACCTTTCAAGATGTTCAACTCGTGGCTTCTTAGATCTGGTTTCAACGAGGTTGTCATTAGAGCGATTTCAGAATTCAAGGGGTATGGCGTCGCAGATTCAATTTTCTTAAATAAACTAAGGTTCATAAAAAATAGGATAAGAAGTTGGAAGGCAGTGAATCTCCCACAGGAACCATTGGAGGTTGAAACAATCAAAAAAAGAATGGTAGAACTTGATAAGAAGGCTGAAAGGAACGATTTAAATGGATTAGAAAAAGTTGAATGGGCTAAGATTTCAAATAGACTCACCGACTTAGAAAAATTGGCGAGTTTGGACATCAAACAGAAAGCGAGAATAAAATGGTTAATTGATGGTGATGAAAATACTCGGTTCTTTCATGGTTTCGTTAAAAATCGCATCAGAAAAAACCACATGAATGGTCTTAAGATAAATGGTGTGTGGTCAAATCAGCCGGACGAGATGAAAGCAGAGATCTTCGGATTTTTTTTCTTCAAAGTTCAAAGAAAAATGGAAGCATAGGCCAGATTTCAGGAGTTCAAAATTCAAGACCATCTCAGCCGCTAGCAAAGATTTTTTGGAAGGTGATTTCTCGATTGATGAGGTGAAAAGGGCAGTGTGGAACTGTGGGAATGACAAGTCCCCGGGGCCTGATGGCTTCACATTCAAATTTCTGAAAAGATATTGGAACGAATTAAAGATGGATATCCTAGCATATGTAAAACACTTTGAACTATGGGGAAGCTAAAGATGGATATCCTAGCATATGTAAAACACTTTGAACTATGGGGAAGCTTTTCTCCAGGTTGTAATTCCTCTTTTATAACTCTAGCGGCAAAGGTTAAAGATCTAATCTCCTTGGGTGACTATAGGCCAATCAGCCTAATCGGTTCCTTATATAAAATAATTGCAATACTACTAGCAACAAGAATCCGTTCGGTAATGGGGGAATGCATAGATGAAGTGCAAACGGCTTTTGTGGAAGGAAGAAACATCTTGGAAGGACCCCTCATTGTAAATGAGATTTGCTCGTGGGGGAAGAAAACCAACAAAAAAAATACTACTCTTCAAAGCTGACTTCAATAAGGCTTTTGACTCGGTGAATTGGAGATTCCTAGACTCGATGATGCAACAAATGAATTTTGGAATAAAATGAAGAGTATGGATAAAGGGATGTTTAGAATCAGCTCGAGCATCGGTTTTAGTGAATGGATGCCCAACGGATGAATTCCAATTAGAGAAAGGCGTAAGAGAAGGAGATCCCTTATCACCGTTTCTCTTTATTTTAGTTATGGAGGGATTAAACATTGCGTTAAAGGAAGCAGGGTCAAAAGGAGTTTTCCATGGAATCTCTATTCCAAACTCCAATATCCAGCTTTCCCATCTATTCTATGCCGACGACGCCTTATTCATTGGCGAGTGGTCAAAGCAAAATATAAAAAATATGGCTAGGATCCACAAGTGTTTCCAAGTATCATTCGGGCTAGGCGTTAATTTCAACAAATCGAAAGTTTTTGGCATTAATGTGGACCCACACGAGGTTGATAGATGGTCCTCACCATTAGGATGCGATTCATGCTCATTACCATTCACGTATCTCGGGGTTCCGGTGGGAGCAAACATGAACCGTAAAAGCTCTTGGCTGCCGGTGATAGAAAAATTTAATAACAAACTCTCCGGGTCGAAATCAAAAACATTGAGCTTCGGTGGGAGGATGACTCTTGCAAAGTCAGTTTTAAGGAGTCTACCCACTTATTACTTATCAATTTTTGCAACCCCGTTAGGAGTGATTGATAACTTGGAGAGAATAACGAGGAACTTTATATGGGGAGGACCTAACAATACTCCAAAAATTCGATGGGTGACTTGGGATAAAATAATTACTCTAAAAGAGGTGGGTGGTTTAGGCCTTGGTTCCATTAAAGCACTAAACCTGGCGTTACTTACAAAATGGAGATGGAAATTCTTCCATGAAAGGAGTGCACTATGGGCGAAAATCATTCACGGCATACACAATCTCGATGCGGGGCTCTCATCTTAAATGACATCTAGATATTTAACTGGTGTTTGGAAAAATATAGATAAATGTAAAATTACTCTTGATAAATTGAATATTGCAGGTTCTGATGTTATCCGAAGGAATCAAGCGGAAACTGGATGGGAATCGGACTTCAAATTGACAATCAGTTCTGCGTGGTAGCCTTAAGGGTGAGGATTGATCGTGCGGCTCATATGATTCCAGATGGTGTATTTCAATGGAACAAGTGGATTCCAAACAAAGTAAATTGTTTTATATGGAGAGCAAGAATGGACCGCATTCCAACTGCGGTTGCTCTTGATCAAAGAGGGGTACATGTTCATTCTACACAATGCAATGCTTGTGTCTCAGGAATGGAATCAGCGGACCATTTGCTCCTTAAATGCCCGTTTGCTGCTGATCTATGGAACCAGATCTGGGAATGGTGTGGTATCACACCAATGATATTTCCTAGTATAAAGGAGATGCTAACTTATATTGCAATGATTTGGAAATGCCCAAACCGCAGATCAACTTTACTCTCAATCATATATGGGGCACTATGGGGTATATGGCGAGCAAAGAACGATAGAATATTTAACTCAAAATTCATCTCCCCAGAATTGGTGTTTGAAGGAGTTAGATCAATGGTCCATGTTTGGATCGAACATAGGTATGGGAAAGGAAACTTTGTATGGGGGGAATGGCTTAAGTCTCCTTTTTATTTTATGTAATTGATGTTTTGTATCTTTGGCTCCCTCTAGCTTCTTGCTAGGGGTTGTCTTTTAATAAAATTGCCGGTTCAAAAAAAAAAAATTATTCATTGTCATTCTTTGGATAAATACACTCCCAAACGGCACGTTGAGATTGCAAATAGATCACATTGGGTTCTTTTAGAAATAATTAAAAAAAAATAGGACTGTTTTATCACAGAAACTTGGTTGTTAAATCAAAAACGTGCAAATAGCCAGCTAGGAATGATAATGTCCCAGCACCATGACTTGTTTGCCACTAAACCTAAGCTTTTTCCTTTTTATTTCAATCTCTCATGTTCTTAGCATGCGACCAAAGTCTACGATCAGAAAAAGTGAAAAAGTGAAAAATCTGAAACCTTTTATAGCCGGTCTCAATAATTTGTACGAGATATGTCATCAGCTAAAAAAACCCATATTTAAATCACGTGTTTCATTTTACATTATAACGTTCCTGGTAGAGTTGAATTTTTATTTATGTACATGATTTTTTTTTATGAAATTAAAGAAGCTGTAAAACTGAGAGATTGTGGTAAAGAAAGAAAGGTTCTCAGCATACAACACGATTATTAACCACAACAAAACAAAACAATACACTGTAAATCATTAAAGCACTCAACAACACAACACCCATACCTCTGACTTGTAAAACTAGAAAAACAAAACAAGCCCATAACATACCACTGAAACCCTAACTTTATTACTATAAGAAAGAAGACGAAAAATACATATATAGGTTGGGTTGTGTTGTGCTGTGGACACGAACCTTGTCATTCATGTCATGTGATGTGTGTATGAATATATATATTTATGTAATCACAGTAGGGGCATCACGTCCTGTGAATTCTTGCATTTTTGACAGCTTCAATGCAACCTCCACCTGTACATAAGCATATCCCCACACAAATTTATTTAAAACCCCAACTCACTAAAAATAATTAAACACCAGATTGCAGAAAATAGTGAGATATAATTATTTACCAAAGGAGAAAGTGCTTCCTGTGAATCTCTTCCAGTCTTTGATGAATCCTTTTCGTATTGTTCGATGTACAGACGAATTGTCGCACCTTCAGATCCTGTTCCAGATAAACGGAAAACCTACAAAACACATACATATATATTCAAAAATATTAATCTTTTTTTATCTTTAAATAGTAAAAGATACTGTATATAATAAAATGATAAAGATTATACCAAACGTGACCCGTCTTCAAACAAATAACGAATTCCTTGATTCTTAGAAACCGAACCATCAACAGGATCTTTGTATTCGAATTCGTCAGCACTTGCAACATTCGCCACATCAGATCGTACTCCCTTTATCAATCTGCATTCAAATTTAGCAATTAGCAGTTAAAGTTCAAAGAGTATGAATTAGTAAAAAAGAGAAATCACGAAACTCACTTGTTGACTTCACCAAGAGAAGACTGTAATTTGACCAAGTGGGCCATTAGTTCTTTCGCAGCACCTGCATCCACATTCTTTACAAAACAATATCTAATTAATATTAAAATTTTATTATTTTAAAACAAAACCGGCAGGAGTTAAATAAAAATTAAAAACCTCGTAATCGTATCGTGTGTAATAATGGCGTCCGAATTTGGCCCAGTGTTGCTTCACGATGTCTTCAACAGTGACAAGCTTTCCACTAGTGAGATTGTCTTTGTTTTTATAAGCAAGAATAGACATCCAAGCTAAAACAGCCCAGATTCCGTCCTTTTCACGTATATGGTCTGATCCTATTATAACAAATAAAAAATAAATCATTAAAAATGATTCTTGAAAAAATATAGTAGATAAATTATTTATTTACCAGTTCCAAAACTTTCTTCACCACAAACAGAACATAGTCCAGCATCCATCAAGTTACCAAAGAATTTCCATCCGGTTGGGACTTCAAAAAACTTTAAGTTGAGACTTTTTGCTACAACATCAAGAGCAGCAGATGTTGGCATGCTCCTACACAAAGATAAAACTCACACTTCATAAATAAATATAAATAGATTTTTTTAGGAAAAAAAAATTAGAAAATATGAAGAATGGTGGTGACCTGGCAACGCCCTTTAAACCAGAAGAAAAGTAGGGAATGGATTGGACTGCATTGGCAGCAATGATGGCAACAGAATCGGAAGGGGTAACGAAAAACCTGATTGAAGAAGAAAAAAACAAATTACTTTTTGCATCAAGTAACCAAACAAGGAATGGAATTGAGCATTAGAGTTACTAGTTTTACCTTTTACCAAGGACCATGTTTCTATCAGCATCACCATCTGCAGCTGCACCAAATTCAGGAGGGTTGCTATCAGGTGTTTTGCCCAATCCCATTCGTGCTACCAACTCTTTCGCGTATGTTAGATTGGGGTCAGGATGTCCACCACCAAAATCTTCCTGTTTGCATAATAATTTTCTTTTTAAAAAAAAGTAGAAAATAAAGATACATTACGAAAGAAATAAAACCTTAGGGACACAGTTTAACAATGAGCTCTCTTTTGCACCAAGCTCTTCAACAAATATACGACTAGCATAAGCTCCAGCAACTCCATGAAGCGCATCATAACTAAAACAAATATAACAAAATTAAAAAAATAAAAAGAATATTGCTTGCAAGTGGATGTGATGGAACATACCAAAAAGAGAATTGTGGGCATGCAATCAACTTTTGGATTGCCTGGAAGTCAAAGATTGACCTGCAAGGAGTTCATTAAGCCATTAGATGATAAAGGGCAATTACGTCATTTACATTAAACTTTATTGTTGGAACAAGAGTGATAGCAGCATACTTCATCAATTTCACGTAGTCACTTGCTGCATCAAAAACATCAACATCGAATTGGCCATCAGGGCCTGAAAAGGAGGAAACGCCAATTGCAGAGATATCAACCTGAACACACATGGGAAATATGTAATCAAAATAATATAAAATATAATTTTATTAAATATTATTATAGGTTAAGAATTCAGTGTTACATCAGGTAAGCCTTCAGCAATAAAATACTCCTTTATTGTTTTAGTGTTCTCAAAGATTTTATCAGTAACTCCTTCAGGTGCTGGCCCACCATTTTCCATATTGTATTTAATTCCAAAATCCTGAAAAACACATGAAAATTATTAGTAAACTTTAACCATATTTAGAGTTTTATTATTAAGAAAATACCACATACCTCATTGGGGCCACCTGGGTTGTGACTGGCTGTCAAAATAAATGCTCCATTTGCTTTAGAACCCTAGAAAATGAAAAATATAATGGTTATTAATTATTGATTTAGTAAAGGTTATTCTATTAAATATCTTGAAACCAGATAAACTTACATCAGCACCAACTCTTTCACGTACAACTGCTGATACAGCAGGTGTTGACAAAAGACCATTTTGACCAACCCAGATACGTCTTGCACCATTTGCAGCTGCCATTTTAATTATTATCTGCATTTTTTTATATAAAATATCAGGCATTGAATCTTGATAAGTCCAAAGAAAAAGGTTGATGCAAGCACCTGGATAGCATCCTTTGAGTAGTATCGTCCATCACCTGATACAACAAGTGTAGAACCTGCACGAGAGAAAAATGCATCATCAATACGTTTGAAATGTAAGGGCAAAATGGTCATTTAGTCTCGTTCAGATGGTTTATTGGGTCTAGAAAATAAAAGACTTTATGTATACAGTACTTTATGCAGGCAGACAGACATTTCCCATTCAGAACATAATGAGGAAAAAAGAAAGAAACATCTCCAAAGAGTATTGCTGACTCTGGTTACTAATAAACTAGGAGTGAGATGGTCTTTACCTTTAATTTTTTCTGCAGAAAGGGCGTTGAATGTTGATTGAACAAAATTATGCAAGTAATGCGGTTGTGTGAAAACTTTTACCTGAAATAATTCAAGTTAAATCACATCAGTTTGACAGTTAAGATGAAAGCAACCAAAACGTGTTATCAACAAATTCTATCAAGAAACATGGATATTGGTAAGTTACAGGTAAAAATAATAAAGGCGCATGTCAGATGAATGACTTATTGTGCCTAAGAATGACTTTTTTTCATTTGGATAAGTTGCTAACTAGAGGTCTGGGGAAGGAATATTAGATCATTGCATCCACTATATTGTGTTTTTAAGCTATCGCAACAATTCCTTGTCTTTTGTTCTAACCTTGAAGCAAACATGAATTCATTGATGTGTTAGTGCAGAAAACTCAACCACTGGCACTTAGAAGTTAGAACTAGAGGAAATAACATGTGTGCCTAAGAATGACCATGTCATCTGGATAGATTTGCAACCTAAGTTATAGAAATGATAAGAGTATTTCATTGACTATTTTGTGTTTTTAAGCTATATTAACAATTTCTTGTCTATTGTTCTGAAGTTGAAGCAAACATTTAGACGTCAAATTCTCATAAAAAATCTAGTTTGTTAGTGATGAATGCTGAAATATATCACCCTTAGTGTCTTAACACTCAATGAATGTTCGCAAAATTATTGAGTTAACTAGGGAATTTTGATGGGATCTGATGCATTAGTGCTGAAAACTTTAGCCTCTTAGAACTAGAAGAAATAACACTTTATATGTGCTAACAGTTTATATGCCACATGCCACCTATAATCAAAGTCCTTCATAGTGTTGGAAATCCAATCATAGCATTTTCTCAGTTCAAATATGACATAAATCTTTTAATTCTTAAATCCAGCATTGTGCCTGTTTATATTTTGAAACGCCTAGTAATTCAGCTCTACCACTTAAACAGTCATAAATAAACACAAACAAGTGGACTCCTTTTTCTTGATATGGACTACAAAAGGAGAAAGTACTAAGAACTTTCCATTCCATTAAATCTACCATCTTCACATCCAGGATAAGGTGATCTTTGAACCGATGGGATCCAAAACATACCATTCAGAAACCAAAGTTCATCTTAATTTTAAACAAAACTAACTTTTCCCAAATTTAAATCCAAGCCACGGATTAGATGCTCCAGATAAAATCATGTATGACGTACAATAGATCTGTACACAATAACCGACATGGATAACGATCGATCGCATACCACAAAATTCAAATGTAGGATTTGAAAGTAGCATAAGCAAAAAAGCACAATCCGATCTCAATTTAAACATGCATCAACAAGAAGAAACATTTTACAAATCAAACACAAGCAATAGGCTCATTACTGATTATTTTCTTGTTTAACGTAATCAAGACCAAAACAAGCCACGGATCTACGAAAATCGAAATCGAAATCATTTGAAAACAGATTAGGAAACAAATATACCTTCTTCCTGAGTCCAGAAGTGCCAGGCTTTTGGCCTTCAATTGGCGAAGATTCGACACGCTTAACCTTGAAAGTCGCCATTAGTTGAGTGTTTTCCTGTGATGTAAGGAATTAGAAGTGGATCGAAGTACACATATAGATATAGTTGATGAGAGAAGGAGATGCTTACAGAAAGAGTAAGGTTGGCGAAGAGTGAGTGATGGTTGTGTCGAGAGATATACGGAAAAACTTGGTGGGGAGGATATTCGATTATTCGCGAACCGCACGCTATTGAGCGAATCAGACGGTGATCTGTCGACTAGATCTGAGAGACACCGATTTCGACTCTTGGCCCACAATCAATTTCTAACCGCTGATCATTATAAAATTTATAAAGAAAAATTAAAGTAAATTACACGTATTGTCTATGTGGTTTGGGTTAGTTTTACGCTTTTAGACCTTAACATCTTTTTCTTTTAACTAAGACCATGTCTAAACTTTTGTTTCATTGTCTTTACCGGATTGGAAAATGGAAATTACTATTTCTAACCGTGGCCATTGAAACCACCACCACCATCCACCACACCACATTGACCCTTCCTTCACTAGCGAGACATCTATTGTTGTTGTTAGGGACTATTTGGTATGATCTGAATTTTTAAAAGATCTTAATTTATAAAATGGTTTGAATTTTTAACATGTTGTTTAGTTGGAACATCTGAATTGCTATGTTGGGTTACAAAAATGACCATTTTACCATTTGTATTATTTTTTGCTAAATTAAATGTTTATGTTTATAAAATACAATTCTATAATAGGAACATTATCTCATTATTGACTAGCATAATGGTGTATTTACAAACAACAAATGTGAACATTATCTCCACACTTTTTCTAACTTATGACCACTAAATTCTCAAGGCAAATCAGGGACAGAAAAAATATCCACCAATTCGCGAGCCATGGTTTCATGTGGGAAGAACACAGGACAAACACCTAAAAGAATAATCACAACCTCAAACAAAATAATTGTCGTCGTTTGGTGGCAACTAGCCACCACCAGATAAACCCCCACAAAAGGGCAAATCATTCCCCTTACTCTACCCACAGAGCTTGCTACCCCAACACCAGTTGCCCTTATTGCAGTAGGATATACCTATAGAAAGAAGCATATAAAGAGTAAAAACCACAATTGTAATAAGGTTCTCTCGAGTAGATGAGAGGTTCCATTCAGACCTAACTGATGGACCAATGAAAGAAAGAATCATCACTTCCATTGCCTCAGCAATGGAACCAAGATATGCATAAACATTTATCCATCCTTGATACTTAACAAATCCTATGGCCACAAGTGCTTCATCTAATGTATATCTAGATCCTCGATCTGTCATCTATACATACAGTTCAATCTCATATAAGATACACAATTCTATCTCTATAATCAGTGGCTAGACAACAACATTAGGCTTTAATCTCAAAAAATAAAAATTGGACATAGGTATTTGTAGTTCTCCAGCAATGTGGCACTTCAGCATAACCTTGCTATAGTGGGGCTAACCGATCGTCCTATTAGGTGGAGAGATTGCACTCCAATGATGGTTTGTTAGGGTTGTGAGTCCTTGGAGGAGACGGTGACAAGCAGGCGGCGACGAAGGGTAGCAGTCGTTGGAGAGGGGTTGGAGGGAATAGGAGTTGTGAGAAATAGAAAGAGACGAGGGAGCGCATGGGTAAAAATGAAATACGCATCGATGAAGGAGCCGGAGGGCTTCGCTGTCGGCGACGATGTCGGAGACGACGTCTTTGGCAGAGGCGGTGTCTGGAGGGGATGACTGGAGAGGATGGTGGAGGTTTGCAATTGGAGTTTCAATAGGAAGCGACGTTTGTGAAGAAGAAAGAGTAGATGGAAGGAGATAAAGTCTTTGGGAAAAAAGGGAACGGACGTTCTTTTTATTTTTTCAGACATGTCTTTAGATGTGAAAGTTTAAGAGGCAGCTTATAAATTAAGAGGCATAAAATCACACGCAACCAAATAGTCTACATCTGAAAAAATAAGAGCTCGCCTCTTAATTTTTCAATTAAGAGGCTACCAAACAGGCCCTTAGTTATAATTAGAATAAATAAATGAGAAACTTAAAGCGAAGCCATTTCCCCTTTGTATCACCGTCAGCCATCTACAACACCACCATGCACCCTATCATTGGCCACCTACAACAACACCACTACCAACCCATCGCTAATATCCTCCTCCACCACCACCCAACATAAAACCAAAATTAACAGCTAAATTCTAAAATCATATGTCAAATGGAAACCACAAAAACCAAAATGAAAATCAATTTTTGTGTAACATCCAGTTTTGGGATGTATTTTATTTTGGATTCTGGACCGTGATTCAACAATGTAAAGGCTTTAGGCTTCACAAGAGTAGAGTTTAGATCCTATTTGATGATGATGATGTTGGATAAGTGATTTAAACCTTGAATTGTACTTTGGAAACTAAAGGGATAAAATGGGAAAAGTAATATTCTGGACTTCTTGCATGAATTATGATTTTTAGTTTGATGTGTTTTTATTCATAAGTGATTTGGTAGAATTGTGGGTCTCGTCAATACCTTCGCGTGGATATAAAGATCGTTGAAATCAGAGTTAAAACGAAGAAGTTATGGTTGTTTTGAAGTTGAAGTGGAATTCGGGAATTTTGCAATATGTTAAGCGTAGGAAAGCCCCTACGTTAAGCGTGGCTGAAGAATATTGATCATGCACTTAATAACCTACGATGAGCGTAGTTTAGGCTACACTAAGCCTAGCTACTGCAGACCAAAACCGTAAATCTAAGGTTTTGAGCCCTAATTAATGGCTCTAACTTCTTATGATCCCTCCCATGACCAGCCTCCATCACCTCATATCATTCATTGAGAAACCATAGCCTTATCTTGCTTGTTTTGAGGCTCGGCCTCTTATGTGAGCTTATCTTTTTCATTTGGCAAGTGAGTCTTGAAGAACAATGTGGTTGTAAAGTGCATGGAAGAAGGATTCAAGTATAGATCCAGCAAGGTTGCCTCATTTTTGGACCATTGTAAGTAAAAAACTTCTAACTTGCTCATTGGTTTCTTAGATCTTGTTATTGTGCATTTTTGTCACCTTTTGGTCCCTTGAGCTTGTGTTTTGCGAGTTGAGAGAACTCTAACACCTTTGAGTTATATGAAACACTCTTAGGACTTGTTGGACTTAGAAATTTGTGCTTTGGTGCTTGTTCTTTAAGCCATGCAAGTTGTGTTAGCATTTTTGGTCATTTTAGTGCATAAAGTTTAGATCTTGCTTAATGGAAGTGTCTTAATGGGTAAGCTGGAAACTTTATACATTAAGACATTGTAAGGGTCCATACATGAAAGTTTGTGGGATTGGCTTTCGGTATTAAAAGCTTAATAGAGTTTTTGGACTCTTGAGGCAACATTGATCGTAGCATCTTGTACGTTGAGCGTAGAGCAGTATGATATGCTAAGCATGGGTCAACTAAGGATTGGTTGTTGATGTTTTGATCAGTTTGACTTTTGGTCAATTGTATTGGGATTTAGTCTTGGAATAGCAAAATGGTATTTTGCCCAATGAGGTTTAGCTATGCACCAAGATTCTTTGAGAGTTAGTTATTGCTTTAATTGTTAATTAGGGTTTTATTATGTGTATGTTAGCATGAGGAGATTTGATATCGTCAGCTTGAGTGTGTGGTTCATCTTGTCTCTTTATTGAGGTGAGTCTTCTCACTATACTGTATAGGATGCTAGCTGTCTTTGTGACTCTTGCATTTATATGTTGGGCTAGGGCCATTTGTATGTTGGGTTGGGCCTGTTTGTATGTTGGGTTGGGCCTATTTGTATGTTGAGTTGGGTCCATTTGTTATGCTGGGCGGGGCCCGTTATGATTGGGTGGGCGAGGCCCGATATATTATGGGCGGATATCGTATGGTTATGTGGTATTTTGGGAAACTCACTAAGCTTTGTGCTTACGGTTTGTGGTTTAAATGTTTTCAGGTTTTCTTGTATTAAAGTAGGGGCACAGATCGATTGCATCGAATCCATTGGAGATTTTCACACATAATAACTTTTGACGATACACTGATTAATGTTTTTAAATCAAGTGGTTTATCTAGATCTTTGAAGTTGTAGTTTAAATAAATACTTTTATTTTTAAATTAAAATTTCAGTTTGAAATTTGGGACGTTACAAGTTGGTATCATAGTCTATGTTTGAGGGATTCAAGCACACTCTCGAGTGTATCTAAACTCAGACTGAGGAATTGATAATCTTTTTGAAAGAAATAAATTTTCTAAAAAGATTTTTACAGAGAAAAGGGGTGTAATGTGTGCAATCAGCTAAGCTGAAGTAAGTGATTCCTAAAATACCCATACATAAGTATTATGTTTAGTATGTCACTATGTGAATTACATGTTAGACTAGGGCTAAGGATACCTTCAGGGATTGTATGATGGAATTGTCTGATTTGTGTGATGTCTTGTAGCCTAGGAGGAATTAGATGATGGGTTTTGAGCGTAACAGCATTCCTATGGTGTACATGAAGTCATGCAACCTTAATGCTTTGAATCTAGGTTTTCCTCAAGTTATACATGCAAACAATCTTCCAAAGCGTAAACCCTAATCTAACATGTCTAAGAAAGAAATTCATAAGTAAATAAGGGTTTGGAATCTTACCTTACTTGTTATGTAGCAATAACAAGAACAATCCACAAAGTCCTTGACTCTTGAAAGCTTAGTGCCCCAAGTGTTGCACCTCTAATGGAGTCACAAACACCACTAGCAACAAAGAAGAATATGAGAGAGAGGAATAGCCTTCAAAAACGTCTAGGACTCTCCAAGAAATCATGCATTGGGATGTTTTTGGGAGCCTTTGGGGTTCCTTTTATAGTTGAGGCTTCTAGGGTTATCAACTTGGAAACCCTAATTCCCTTGCTTAGGACCTAAGCAACATATGGACTACTTAATGGACAAGCCTTGGACGAAATCTTTATGGACTCTCATAGAGATTCTGTCCAACCTATACCAATAAGGTCCATGAGCCCAAACTATAAATATTATTGATTTACATAATCATTCCCCGTCAATTTAATTAGTCTCTTTTGATCATCAAATTAATTCCAAATTAATTTATGATCAATACTAATTAAATAATATAATTTCTCAATTAATATATTATTCTTATAATACATTAATAAATCATAATAAATCCTCTTTCTCCATAATTCATCCTATTAGCTGCTAAGGTGAAGGCTACCCAAAAAGACCATGCTCATAATCGGGTCAAGTACATACCAAAATATTTATGGGCTTAGACACCTAATCCAACAATCTCCCACTAGGATAAGTCTAATAACTATTTTGCAAGTACGACTTCAGAACCTGATTAGAAATCGTAACTTTCAAAAGCCGTTGTCGAACTCTGATCTTATCAGCAACGTGTCCTTTTGATAAGGATCATATATTCCTTCATTCTAGATATCTTATAAATTGAGACATGGATTAAAATCATTCTTTATGTCTATGTGTTGTTTCCCGATTTCCGATTTAAGACGACCGACTAATTGAACAAATCAAATCAGTCAAGGCTTGACCAAGCGCTTTGGGGTGTCATCAGTAAATCATCTAGGGGTCCAAAAATATCACTTTTATCCTCTTCGGGTAAAAGGAACGGATAAACTTCGACTCAAATGCTCGCTTGTACTTACTCATCAAATCACAAACACACCAATATGTTTTATAACACCAAGTTACCAGTGCATTCACATGTGTCAATGTGCAACCGACTTGCAAACTACGACTCACATGTCTCCGTTTCAAGAATGTACGATATTATCGTCTCACAATCACCCGTGATAAAATCCATGAAGTGATTCATGTGAGCGTGGCTTTAATCCAATACTCAAATCTTATTTCATGAGCACTCATGAACACTACAACAGAATTTTGCTATCTCTAAAACACTTCAAGCAATCTACAGTCGGATTCATGACAGTCTTGCCTCAATACCTACTTCCAGAGTATGATCAACTGTGGATAGTTTGAATAATCTTATTATTCAGGAATTCAAAACATGCGAAGTGAAACACAAGAATAATCGAATTCAATATGGCCTCAACACTTTGAGTATAAATAAAACACCTTTTATTTAATCACCATATAGATTACACATTAATCACTGTATAATGTTTCAGATAATCAACTTAATACTTGAATTGAAAAAAAATAGTTATCCCATGCTCCAAGCATGCACACTATGTTTACCTATGGTCCTTACTTTGTGAAATATATCAATTGAACACGTTTCCAATGATGCTCATTTCACAATTCCTAATCCTTATCACAAGTGTAAGAATTCCAAATTCTTGCTATGTGTTAGATTCTAATATTTTACGCAATGATCTTTTTGTAATGACATAGCACCAAAGTCACCAAGACTTTGCCAATGATATTACAAAGTGCTCCATTGGAGATTGTTACAAGACAACTCCATATACATGAAGTCTCAAATTCAAAGTACATTCCTTTAAACATCCTTCTTGCATAAAAGTTTCTAATCTACATAAATCCTTAATATCAAACTCACATTATGGAAACATTTCCATATTTTCCATATGACAACACATTCTAAAAAGAATCCTGTCTATTCATAATAATGTCAATATGGTCGATCCATTACTATACTTCCAACTACCCATAAGTGACCAATCATTGGCAAACATTGGATCGTCATTCACAGTTGTTTAATTTACTTTAGTCATATCCGATTCTAGTCCTTTTCCCTCTTAATGTCGTATGCATTTGGAATAGACAGAACGGTCGAATATTGCAACATATGCAATTGATCCTATAACTGAAGTGTATGGGATACGTTACATAATGTCTTACATAAAGGCATGATACTTTACCAGTCTCTTGCTATAATGTTGCTATATATATAGAATTCCCTTATGTTGAATCCTTTCAACATAACATTCATATATGTCCTTTGACTAAATTTGATTAAAATTTCTCGATCTAAGCGTTTAGATTTGAAATGAAGTATAAGTTCCTCTCCCTTAATTACAGCAAAGCAACTTTTCAACCTCTGCAACTCTGCAAATTGAAACTTTTGTTTTCTATAATTAATATTGCTAACTTGCAACACTTAACATAATAATCATGCTCCCACTTAACATGATAATTATATCCTTACCAGCATAACACTTATGCTCCCATTAACTTTAACATGTATTCAGAAATCAGCTGGACTTCTAGAAATCAATACTTATTGACTTTCATTACCAAAGTTCATATTTCTGATACGAGATGCTTTGATAAGACTTTATCTAAGCTTCTTAAACTCATACACATTTCCTTAGATAACTCATATGTGTCTGAACTAATTCAAAACTTATATTAATAAGTCCCAAATGTTCAGACTAATTGCCAAATCTCACAATTCGAAGTATGAAGAGGGATGTCATAATCATAATCGAATTTGAGAATGCAGTTTACACAATTGCTATCTCCTTAAAATCTTCTTAGTGGGGGCATTTCCTCATAATCATTTTCATGAAGTGGAGAGAAACCTTGCCACTTAGATTTCATGGTGTATGCGTTCCTATTCATGTGAATTTCTCATAACCATAATCATAAGACAATGTTTGTGACAAACCCAAACTTATATGGACTGAACTTGTTCAATCTTAATGTATTGCCACTTGACAGCACAAGGGACTACCATGTCTTCCAAGTAGTCACGCAGCTCACCCATACAGATTAATGAACTTTCATCAATCAAGGTGCTTTGCCTTACGCAATCAAATGAGATCTGATAGATATCACATGCATAGTCAACTAGGATGGCACAAAAACAAGAATATGTCAACATGATAGGTTGCAAACCTCAAGTCGTGTGCTAGAGTTTAACAATGGGTTTACTCTTGATTAGTTCTTGAAACCTTTCAAGATCATTTAGACTCCCACTGACCACTTGACATATAAGATTCGCTTGTCAATAAACATTCCTTGACAAACAAATATTCAAGAGTCAGTGCGGATTCCTATCAAGACAAACACTTCCCACAATTGGTCCTTGTTGGTCTTTGTCTTATCCAAGACATCACAACTTACCAATTTCAAACGTGCAAGAGTAAGAAACATTTCTACTCATCATTTGATGAGCGTTATAAACCTTCTTAAGATGATTTCACTCAAGTCACAATCTTGGAGTATGACTCTAAGACTTGATTTTGGAATGAAGTATGATTCACCTTTTTTATTTTAACCATTTCAACAATTCCCGATACCTCTTCTTGGTCATGCAAATGCACCAAGGTGTTCTTAGAGGATCAATTGTGACACAGTTTCATAATCACTAAGTTAATCATAAAACACGACACTTAAGTATTCTCCCTTCTTTTCAGATTGGAGACACTTTTATCTTTCTACCTAATTGATTCTTCCTATTCGTTCTGCATTACATTGAAAAAATTTCAATGATTCAGAATCACACTTAGTATTGTAAGTATAACGATATTTACTAACCTTTTAGCAAATCATGATGAATATTTTTATCGTTCTTTGTGGTGGACTGTAACACCCGACTCCTGGTACGTATTTAAATTCAAGAAATGTTGCAATTTACTCTGGGACTCGGCGAGTTGGAGGCCCAACTTGTCGAGTAGACTCGACTTTTGATTGGGGGTTTAAGTGACCTACTCGACGAGTCGGAAGACCGACTCAACGAGTAGGAGCTGTTTGGACAAAACCCTAATATCTAGGGTTTGCACCATATTTAAACAACTTAACTCGTCCCAACCAGCCTCCATCGTCCCTCTCACTTCCAGAAAACCCTAGATTGAAACCCTAAACCCTTTTTGAGTGATTTTGAGCTCTTTGTGCCATTTTGTGCAAGTTAGAAGGTTGAAGAGAAGAAGAACGAGCTTGAGATTTCAAAAGGAGCAAGGAGATCCAGAGGTTTTGCTTCATTTCCTGTTTATTGGGGGTAAAAACTCCAGACCTTGCTTCTTTTTTCGTTAGATACTCTTTTAGAGTAACTTAGGGGTTTTGGAAGCCATTTTGGAGCCATCCTTGGATGCAACCACGATTTTGGGATAAGGAATTTAGATCTGGAACCATTGAGGGTTCCCATGGCATAAAAGGTGCCAACTTTATGGCCATGGGAGACCCATACATCATATAAAACCCTTTTTATGGCCTTTTGAGCCAAAGGCCCCATGCATGTACGTAAAGTTTGAATCTTTACGTATAAAATGGACCCTAGGAGGCCAGATTTATGGTTGTGACACGTTAAGACTCATTATAATTGACTGTATAGTTTTGGATAAAGAGGGACTCGGCAAGTCACTTGGGTGACTCGGCGAGTCGGGACGCTTTTTCCCCCAAAATGTCTTCTGAAAATGGTTTGGGTTGAGTGGAAGGAACACTCGTCCTGCTAGGGGTTTGTCTTGGACCTGGAAATCATAGGACTCGACGAGTGTATGAACAGAATTGACGAGTCCAAGGCAATCTCCCAACCCATGAAGACGGACTCGATAAGTTGTCCATAGAACTCAGCGAGTCATAGACTAGACACATTCATATGATGAAGATGAACTCGACGAGTCGGTTGAAGATGGTCCCGATGCTATGGTTGAAGGTGAACTCGATGAGTTCTTGCTATACTTGACAGGTAGAGTCGGGAGTTGTATCATTTTGAAAGAATAGGGAATCGACGAGTTGGTGGACCAACTCGGCGAGTCAAGTCAACTGGATGTTGACTTTGACCACGGTTTGACCTTGACTTTGACTTGGAATTGGGTTAACCCTTGTAAGGGGGTTATGAGTATGCATTAGTAATTAGAAAATGTCGTTGTGTAGGGATTGAGGAGTAGAGACGAGTCGGTTCCCGTGCCGAGGACTGTGCGGATACTACACGACATCGAGGTGAGTTACCTTCCAGTAGCGGTGGGTCTAAGGCCACAATGCCTGCCCACCAGTAGGAGTGTTCATTAGACCGTTGTCTTTGTGATAATTGTCCATGTTTACTGCTACTTGATATGTTTATGTGTTAGCATGATATGTTGTTAGGTGATCATAGCAGTAGAGGGAGGTAGTCCCCAAGCTACCGGCCGATAGGGCCAAAGGCGTAGTTTAGTACCCAGCTATGCTAGACAGATTATGATTATGTGATAATATGTGGTAGACCGGTCGAGAGGGCCGAAGGGGTAGGTCGGGCACGCATATATGTCTGGCAGTATGTATGTCATGTGTTATTATGGTATGTGGTATGATGAGGGAACTCACTAAGATTTGTGCTTACAGTTTTTAGTTTTGTTTCAGGTACCTCTTCAGCAAGCGGGAAGGAGCCGGCGCGGTAGCTGCACATCACATTCACAAAGGATTCTGCATTTTGAGATCTATGGGATTGTACTCTGATTTTATTACTATTTTTATGATATTATATTGAGACATGAGATGATTGTTTTATGAAAAGAAACAACTCAATTATGTTTTCTTATAAATGTTTCCTAAATTTGGTCTTGAAAATTGGGACGTTACATGGACTTGACCAGTGCACAACAATGTGTACTAGATCCTTTAGTCCTTCACTTGACTCATATACTTATGCGAACAAGGAATTAGTCTTAATTTTCCAAATACAAAGGTTCTCATTCATCATATAATACCAGTTGCGTGATTCCAAGTTTCTGTCCAATTGAAACTTGGGCGATGAGAGTCATTCCTTATTTTCGACACTACTACAAATAACATAACTAAGAATCCCATCGATTTTCAATATTGATAACAATAGAAACATACAAAAACCAATTTTCACAAATGCCATTGCAAGGATAAATAAGACAAAAAAAATTATTTTATTTATAAAAGTGCAGAAAAACTTGTCCTTACAACGCAACTACAAATGAAAACTATGTTACTAAATATTTCTGAGTAATCTATCTAACTCCCGAGCAGAAGCTCAAAAATCCGATCATCGAACCATGATCGAAATCCATTTCTTCGCGAACAGACTCAACTCACTCTTTCCTTTAAGATTCTTCTCTTTTCTTCGATCCTACAAAACATCAAAATGCAATCTTATCACATCATGTATTAAGAATCTACAAATAGGAATTTAATAGAGTTAGATACTGGATTTTACCTAAACCATAGTCATACATCTTGAGTTCTTGACTCTCCCATCCTTGCGATATCTCAGGTAAACAGGGCAGCTTCGTAACCAATGACCCTTCTCTTGGCAGTAGTAACAAATGGACTCTTTTGGAACAACACATGGGACAATCTCAAATTCAGTCTTTCTCTTTACCATCCGGTCAAACGGTTTGACATTGGCCAATTCCTTTCCATTGGGAAGAGAAGAATTTTCTAGACTTCCAATGTTGCCATTGTCAATGTCCATGGAAGTTTGGGAGATTGATCCACCAGACAAATTTGCTTGACTAGTACCACAAATCATTTCTGATTCAGCAGCAATAAGCAAATAGGTCGGATCAATAAGGGCCACGTCGTGGTCCATCATATAGTAATCATTAATGAACTCACTATATAACTTAGGAAGTGATTGAAGAACCAAGTCAACAACTAACTTCCTTGAAACATCGACACCCAACATTCCCTTTTTGTCAATGTGCAACTTCATCCCTAAGACGTGAGCACATATAGACTTTCCATCTTCGTGTTTACTTGCCAAAAGGGCTTGAGTGACCTTGAACTTTTTAAGTCTTCCAACACGTAGGTCAGGGAGAATAATTGGAGGAGGTGGAGGAAATGAAGAATGATTTCCATTTCCACGATCCAATTGTGGAACATCATCTTCATGTGGAAAGCTTTTTTCAAAGGATCCGGGAAGACCATAGTTACTTGACATCTACAAAATGGGAGAAAATTCAAGTTAGTTGACAATAGTCCTTGATATGACACCCAAATGAAATATCAAGTCTAGGATCCAACACAATGTTCTACAACTCAGAAGAGGGATGTCATAATCTAGTTGTAGAATATTTGAAGGTAGGTAAATAACGATTTACCAATTTCCACCATGAAAAACGAAAATGAAAATTAGGTTTTAAATGAATTAAAACTCCTAGATCTTTCGAGATTCATTGAACTTTTCAATGGCATGTTTAATCTCGATTATGCCCTTCAAGTTTTGTGATTGGGATGCCGAGGATCACAAACAAAGTGTGAATAACCATGTAAATTAGTTTGGTAATCTCGAAGACGTATATCACCTAATCAATGTGTCGGTTAACCACACACGCTCCATTGATCTATGATAATCTACGAGCTACCCATTAACATCCTTCATTGGTCCCATATTAGTGTGTCGATTAACCAAACACGCTCCACAAACGACCAACAAGGTGCAATGTTCCATTTCATGGATTAGTACCAAATTCACATTTTTCCTAAAGTAACTAAGATTTGGGAATTTATAAAATTGTTTAGTTACTTCGTATTTCATTATACTTATAATGGAAGGTTGTGTCATATTCTACCCGTTTGGCTAACGACCCTCCACTAGTCAAGGGTGTGGTGGGTAAGAGTGGATACCCAATGGCGGTCATTTTACATGTTGCTTCCTTAAACACCCCTTATAGACCAGCTTCGTGAATGAGTCCTACTAATAGTAAGATTGAATCTTTACACATACATATATTAATATATAATATATTAGACTTTTAATTTTATATATAGTATAAGAGTGTATTTTACACTTTTAAAATACTAGGTAGTTTAATCAATTAATAAATTAGACTTTTAATTTGATTAATCTTAAACCATATTATTATGGATTCATTAATTTTCTCTTTTAATTAAACACTTAATTAATTTAATAAAACCATAAGGGCGTTATTTGAACTTTTCAAAGCACTAGGGTTTTAGAATTTAAATATATCAAAACGAAAACTTTTTTAATCAAAATATAAATTCCAAAACTCGAGGTCAAGATTTGAAACTTTTCAAACCCTTATAGATCAAATTTAAAATAATTTAATTAATCAAATAATTTGCCATTATCTAAATTTGACCTAATTTAATTTATGGCAAGATAATTCACATCAAATAATATAAATAATTAATTTTATCATATAAACTTGTAATTATCATAGAATTTGACAATTATCTTCTAATTGGATGAGCAATATCATTACCATATAATAAAAATCAAATTTTATCTTTTAAAAACGTTTTTGGTAATTATCCAAATCATATCTTAGCCAAAATCTCGAAAATTTTCGTTAGATCCCATTCTGTGCCGTGGAAGGCTATTCCACGTCGTGGAATCAGATGTAATCAAAAAACGAAAATTTTCAGCTTTGAAAAAATTAACTTTTGCATCATATAACAGAAAAACTACCCAAGGCTCTGATACCACTGATGGGTTTTGAGCATAACAACATTCTTATGGTGTACATGCAACCCTAATGTTTTGGATCTAAGTTTTCCTCAAGTTATACATGCAAACAATCTTCCAAAGCATAAACCCTAATCTAACATGTCTAAGAATGAAATTGATATGTAAATAAGGGTTTGGAATCTTACCTTACTTGTTATGTAGCAATAACAAGAACAATCAACAAAGTCTTTGACTCTTGAAAGCTTAGTGCCCAAAGTGTTGCACCTCTAATGGAGTCACAAACACCACTAGCAACAAAGAAGAATATGAGAGAGAGGAATAGCGTTCAAAAACGTCTAGGACTCTCCAAGAAATCATTGGGATGTTTTTGGGAGCCTTTGGGGTTCCTTTTATAGTTGAGGCTCTAGGGTTATCAACTTGGAAACCCTAATTCCCTTGCTTAGGCCCTAAGCAACATATGGACTCCTTAATGGACAAGCCTTGGACGAAATCTTTATGGACTCTCATAAAGATTTCGTCCAACCTATACCAATAAGGTGCATGAGCCCAAACTATAAATATTACTGATTTACATAATCAGTTCCCGGTAATTTAATCGGTCTCTTTTGATCACCAAATTAATTTATGATCAATATTAATTAAATAATATGATTTCTCAATTAGTATATTATTCTTATAATACATTAATAAATCATAATAAATCCTCTTTCTCCATAATTCATCATATTAGTTGCTAAGGTGAAGGCAACCCAAAAGGACCATGCTTATAATCGGGTCAAGTACATACCAAAATAATTATGGGCTTAGACACCTAATCCAACATTAGATGTTATGATTTACCTGGAGTCTATATTGGCAAAGTTAATTACTATGTGTATGTTTAAAATTTGTATGCGATTAGGGTCATATAGCCTTAGAATGATTGATTTATCCTTATTTCTTGTTCTTTGTCTAGTTGTAGGATTAGGGTAGAATCATTTAATCGACAGTCTATTTGATCTCATATTGTATATAATTTGCATGCATAAGGCAACTGACGGTGTTGGTAGAAGTTCCTAGTATCACATAAGCAAGTAAGACGAGAATTCCTAGGGGAGCCTAGGAAGTGCTTTAATGCAAGATGTGCGTTGTTTAGCGAGCTTTGTGAGTATCATTATGAGGAGGTGCGACAACTGAGAGGTTTCCGTCACAAGTCACCATTAGGAAATAGTATGGAAGATAGATGTAATAGCTTGGTATTGCAATATTTGATTTTTGAGATAATAAAAATCAAATGTGCCATTATATTTATTTGTTAAAACGTCCATTAGGCTAAAAAATTAGCATTCGAAAAGTTGTAGTGTTTTCTAAATTGGTTAACATACTTGGATAGTACTCGTTAACATGATCTCAATGATATATGATTAATAAAAAAATCGATTCCAAAGGAAAGAGTTATGGATTTTATAGAAATAAAAATCAACTGCATAATTAAAATCATATACATCAAAAAGGTACTTAGAGATTGATTGAGTTTTGACTAAAAGTGCAAAAAGGAGTTTCGTAGTACTCCTTAAGATATAAACTTTAGGACAAAGAGTGACGAAAACGAGATTCGTATGAGAGAGAGAGAGAGAGAGATGACTTTTGAAAAATCATTTATTTTTACCCACGTTAGGCACAAAAATGAAAGTCAAAACTAGCTAGAATAACCTAAATGGGGGTTATAGTACCCATTAATATCATCACATATACTACCTCCGTCTCAATTTGATAGTCCACTTTTGAGTTTTGAAGTCTTTTATCTTCAACTTTGACATGAAATATTTTTGTTTTTGATAGATACTATTTGATGCAAAATATATGAATGAATTGTATTTTAAATGTTTTTTTCATTGTTATAAGTTTTATCAAGTAATATATAACACAAATAAAAATATTTAAGTTCAAAGTTAAAGAAAAAAGACTTAAAAAGTCAAAAGTGGACTATCAATTTGAGACGGAGGGAGTATATAGATAGGGCTTAGATCGAAGCTTGCACGAAAGAGTTATAATTTTTACAAAATCATCTCATGCGCGTGAGGTGCGCGTCTATACCCGTCGTGCACCTGAAACCGGATTCAAGTAGATTGCGAATGATATGACCAATTTGGAAAGTGACATGTGGCCTTATCTAGATGAAGCCACGATGATCATTCGCACA
The DNA here is from genome assembly GCF_002870075.4 of Lactuca sativa. Classification (NCBI taxonomy): domain Eukaryota; kingdom Viridiplantae; phylum Streptophyta; class Magnoliopsida; order Asterales; family Asteraceae; genus Lactuca; species Lactuca sativa. The sequence goes on from NC_056626.2 coordinate 21,595,482, forward strand.
CAATATCTAGTTATCCAACCAATGGGCCGACCTTGGTGCCTTTGACTTGTAAGTAGAGTGAGGAAAACTCACATCGCACTTCCAAATCATATATATGATCCCTGGCTGCTAGCTAATAGATCCCCGAACCTCCAATATCAAGACAACACCCCATCAACAACTGGTCCCATGAATAATGTATGTGGATCCCCTGAAATCCACGCGTTATCAAATACCACAATGACAACCCATCAAAATCTAGCCCCTGACTCACACTATGAGTCTAAATTAGGGTAAAAGACCTTTTTACCCTTCCTCAAGCTTGGCCCAAAGCCAAGTCCCAAACTAGATGACTAAAGGCCTAAAATCCAAAATAAACATCTAACGCCCAAATATGGCCCATTTTTCCAAATTGGTCCCAATTCCTTTCGTGGGCCTTTACCCAAGAAAGTCTAACAAGTCACAACAGCCCAACCATAAAAATCCAGACGGCCTAACACGGCCCAGCACAACCAAACCCAAATCGAAGCCCAAAACGAAAAAGCCCAAGTGTGTCGAGTACGTGGCGTACTTAGCCTGTACGCTTAGTGTACATCATGGAAGGCTTGTACACGCAACATACATACTTGTACGCACAGCGTACTCACCAACCATAGCCATCTTTCCAATTTAGCACTTAATCCATTAAGACTTGGGTCCAAACTCAGATCTGACTTCTCCACGGTGATTAATCACATAAAGTTGTCAACTTTATGTGCATGCACAACTAAATGGGACTATAGAGCTCAAATGAGCCTAATACTTGAGTTAATACATGCATAGAATCAAAACCACCATAAGGTTTGCACCTTTATGCCTAACGAACCCATGATATATCCAGATCTACAACTTCAAGCTTCAAAAACGACTTTAATTCCCACTCATCGACCAAAAGGGTCAAAATGACAAAAAATGAACCAAGAAGAAGATACATGAAATGAAAAGTCAAGGTTTGGACTTTATACCTCTCAAGCCACCAAAATGATATGCAAATGTTGGATCTCAAAGCTTTCTTTCAAAGAACAAATCTTCAAGTTTCTCCTTCTTCTTCTAGATCCACAAAATCTCAAAAGAGCTTCAATATTACCAAACATGGGTTAGGGGTCGAATTAGGGCTTCTAGAGCATGGAGGCTGGCTTAGAAATGATCACAAGAAACTATCATAAAGCTTGTATAGGGTACAACACAAAAATTAAGGTTTTTCCTTACTTACACTCTTACGCCCAGCATACGAGGCCTCACACTCCCGCATCAACCTTCGTAGTACGCCAAGCGTACTGACCTCAGCAGCAATATGCCTCGCATACTCCCTTGGTACGACCTGTGTACTAGGGTCCCCTCTTAAACCCTAAAACAATCCGAATGCCATAACTTCCTCTATCTAAGTCTGTTTCCGACGAACTTCATATACATAGAAAGGTGACGAGAAGCCCTACACTTCTAGCAACCTATCATAGCCTTAAAACTCCTCGAACAAAACCCAAATTTCATAAAGGACCAAGTTAACAAATTAATATTATACCCTTGGGCTCCAAAACACCATCAAACACTCGGATCACTTAGATTTTAACACCCACATCCAAAAAGGACCAAATCCATTCTTCCTTAAGATCCTAAGCTATAACGCCCGTAGATCAGGGCTAGTCAATTTAGAGACGATAAGCATCAAAAATGACTTTTTTATAGAAGATTATTTAGGATGAATAATCTTAACTAAGTTGTAGTATATGTTACAAGGATTCCATACATATAAAGAATGCCGAAATCCGAGTTATAATGAAGAAGTTATGACATGTCGAAGTTTTGCGACAGAACCGGCACGACACAGCGCGGCGTAGAAAGGTGAATTTACGTTAGAGTGATATTTAGCCTTAGCGATCTAAACGAAAGTCGTAGAGTTCGTTAAACCATGAGCGTGCATAAAAAGAACGTCCAAATATGACTTCGTATGTGGAAGTTATGATTTTTCTAAGTTTCGACTTAGCGGTGTGCAACCCGAATACTTGATTTGAGACCAAGCGGTTTTTAGCCGAAAAAATCTAAATGAGAATCGAATATCTCATTAATTGTAGTAAAACGATAAAAAGATAGGTGAAAACGGACGTCGGATGAAGAAGTTATGATTTTATAACGGAGTTTTCCTGTCTCGGCCTACTAAAGTTAAATAATAAAAATAAAGTCAAAATTAGCCGACCGAGTCTAAACGAAAGTTGTAGAGCGTAGTCTCACCTACGCGGGGATATAAAGAACGTCGAAAACGGAGTTCGTATGAGGAAGATATGAATATTTGAAGTTTATTAAATATTTTCGATATTTAATTTAATTATAAAATAACCGATATTATCCATGGGGGGAGTCAGCGAGCTGATCCACATTACGCCCAACGTAATGTAAATTTACGCCCAGCGTAATTGGGTTTCAATCCCTCTATAAAAGGGTGTCGAGAGCAGCCGAGTTCTTTGCTCATTTCTTCCCTTTCTCTCGCATTTTTTGCATCGTTTTTAGTGCAAGAATTATCCCGAAGCCCCGGTATCATTCCCGAGCCCCGAAGCAAGTCCCGAGGCCCCGAAGATCCCGGGAAGTGCAATTCCCGAACCGAAGCTCTGCCCACGAGGAATTCGGTTTTTGTGAAGATCTCCCAGATCTACCAAAGAATACTACTTCTACAAGCCGTAGTGTTGTCCAATCATCTTCTGATCAAGTGAGTGTGTGGTTACTTTCTTCTAACACATAAATATTAAGTATTTGCTATAAAATACGTGCTATGTGTATAATATAAAGTTGTTTATATGTGTGGGTGTATAGTCCCTTTCGTAAACACGGGTATAATACAAGTATTGTTTGAATGTATTAAGTATATGTTTGGGTGAGTGGTGGTTACTTTCTTCTAACAGATAAATATGAAGTATTTGTTATATAATACGTGCTATGTGTTTATATATTGTTGTTTATTTGAGATAAGTGTGGAATGGATGTTTTATATAGTTTTTAAATGAGTTAAATTGTATATGGATTTTATATCTACAAATATGTTGGGTAGAACATGGGTAGATGAGATAGTTGGTATGTGATAAAATGATGAGGTATGAAAGATGATTAAGAATAATATCGGTAGATGCACCAAGTAGTGAATGTCGTAATCCTGGCAGATGCGCTTATAGCAGATGCGCTTATAGGATAATGTCGGCAGATGCGCCAAGTAGAGAATGTCATAATACTAGCAGATGCGCTCATAGAATAATCCTGGCAGATGCGCTTATAGGATAATGTCGGCAGATGCGCCTAAAAGAGAATGTCATAAACCTGGCAGTCGCGCCTCATAGTGTATGACGTAATCCTGGCAGAGACGCTTAAAGGATGATGTTGGTAGATGCGCCTTATGTAGCAATAGATTTCGTGCTAATTCCTTAGGTCAATCCTTAGGAATGAATGAATGACGGGTAGTTGAATTCTTAGGGTAAAATCCTAAGAAATAAAGAAGATAATAGAGATGGGTAATTGGGTTGATTGTTTGATGGTTGAATATAATAATTATATTATTGTGGGTTGAAAACCCTATATGCTCACTAGGCTCCCAAGCCTGACCCACTCAGTTTTCTTTGTATCACAGGTATCGATACGAAGATATATTTCACGGAGAGATTAAAGGAGATGTAAAATATTTAGTGTAAATAAAATAAGTTATGTTTATGCTTATGTGTCTGTATCGGAACATTACATCTCGAGATTTTGTTATATAATGAAAATATATTTCTTTAAAGAAATGCTTTGATAAATCTTTATCATATTTTGGGAACAAATTTCGCAACTGTTTTCTTTAAAAGATTACTCTGATTTTATAAAACAAAGCATAAACAAATCGGTCTTTTCTGGCCGTGAAATTGGGGATGTCACATAATCCTTATGATAAATGATGATCGGACCGCGGCCCCGGATAATGAAGCGATTCAGAATTGGGTCGTGACAACTTTCCCCCACTTAAATTCGACTTCGTCCTCAAAATCATTCCTTATCACCCCCGACATGTCCGACAAACTGAGGGACACAACCACAACCTTGAAAATACAATTACCTTCCTAAGGCAACTGAATCCAACAAAACTTTCCACCTGAAGAAGACGAATCCACAATCACATGCAGAAACCCACCTACTTTATCTGAAACCTGAAGTCTCGAATTGGTTTGACTCCCTGACAAACCGCCCATACCGAACCAATACTAAATCCATGACACTTATCTATCAAACTATCTCTTCAACTCATGATGATAACAATTCCATGAACACAATGAGATATAAAATATGGATTTCCTTAACTGTCGGACCGATACGCTGTTACTATGATCCTGAAGCCTTAACACTTGCCCGACCTTCACAAAGGTAGAACCATCCCAGAGCGCATACACATAAGCTAAATCATGAACCCTTTAACTGATGCCTTTGAATTTAAATAAAGGTAAAAATTCTGAATTTAAATAATAATCGTTCACAAAGTGTTTGAAAATACGATCTTACCATAACTATATTGTTATATGGTATGTAAATTTTCCTAGTTGTGTAATAATTTTTAGTTGTGATAAATCATTTTTTTTTATAAATTTAAAACTATTATATAATTTACACATCAAGTTTTTAGCATTGTTGCCAGAGAACGAATTAATTTAGTTTAAAACTTTCTGTTATTCTATTCGTCGTCGTTCCATTCATTCCATCTTACTAAATATGAAAGAAAAGTAAAAAAAATGCTATTCTTTAATTGCTAAGCGAATAAATTAATTATAGAAAAATATTGAAGACAATCTACCTCTTCTAATAAACAAAACCTAAGTTTGCCACCTGCCATTTTTCTAGCATAATTATTTGCCACATGGCTCCTACTAAGAGTTGTTTCTATATTAAGTCAATACCTCTATTTTTTGTTACAATTTGAATTTATGTTCAAATTTTGAAAGCAAAATCATATCCTAAATTGAATTTCAAATTCTTTATTATCTTATTAGTTGAAAATGATTTTAAATTTGTTAGGGTTTTAATGTATAGGTTATAAATTCCATTCCTCTATTGTTGGTTTCAATTTGAAGGATTGTGATTGGGTTTCCAAACAAATTCATTGAAACTTAGGGTTACATTTTCTATGCTCTTCGATCTCTATCTACGTCGGCTTTGAGATCGGGTGTCATAGTTGCACGAAGCTCCACATCACCTTAGGGTTACATTTTCTATGCTCTTCGATCTCTACTACACTTGACGTATAATGGAGACTGTAATCGATTTTGCTAGATTATCACAATGGCACACAAAATTCACTTTCTCAACCATCTATATGATTCAGGTATGCCTTCTACTTTTTGTGTGGTAATGATATGTTGAAGTGATTTCTCTTCACCACTTTCAGGTTTGTGATTTTGTTTTATTTTTACTACTTCACATTGTTGATTCATTTTATGTTTGTTCCTATATTTATTTAAAGTATGTGCTTTTATTTTTTTATTATTCATGTTTTTAATTTCTGATTCAAGCAAATTATTTGCCAATTTTGCTTCTTCTTTTTTCTTTCTTAGGTACCTGATATGTCCATCAAATATTTGAGGTTAGTTTTTCAGTTTTCTTTGTTTTATACTTCTATGCATATTTAATTGTTTATTGTTTTTTCTAAAATTTCAAATCCTCTTAATGTTAAATTTCAAACAAAAAGAATGCCAAGAAAATGAGCTTCTTGCCCTGTTTATCAATCTGTAGGACTAGATCATAACCAAAATGTATGTGTAAAAGAAAACAACAATATAAACACTTAATTAAAGAGTCAATTTGTCACACCCCGAAACCCAGGGCGGAAACGTTTCGGGGCGGAGGTGACTTCATGTTGAATATCATAACCAATGTACATAGTAAGCAAAGTAAACACAATACATTACATTACATAGATTTCATTACATTTGTTTAAAAGTAAAGTGATACAAATTTCATAGACACATAAGTTTAAACAAAAGAAAGACGTGACTTCATACGCTCCGTCTTCTGCAAAAGAACGCGGGGATACCTGTCTAAGGAGAACCTGAGAATACAAGCAGTTTAAAAATCAGCATAAAGCTGGTGAGTTCATAAGCGATTTGTTTTCTGAAAATGAACAAGATTCCTTTAGTTTTCTGAAAAGTGGTTATCCAAGAAAATCCCATATTTTCTTAATAGTTGATTACCAAATCCAAAATGTAATGTAAAAGATGTACACTGAAAAACATGTTTACCCTTGTGAATTGTAAAGTTTAGTTATCTGAGTTATCACACGTTTCTGGTATGTACAAATGTTACCCAGGAAAATCCCATATTTTCCTAAATGCGTGTGAAGTGTTACTGAATCTGAAAGTAATGTACAAGTATCTACCATACTTAAAGTGTGTGTGTGGAGTCTCCTGAAAGTCTGATTACCCTTAAATGTACATTAGTTTTAACACATATATAAAACTAATAGATAAGTACAAAATGTTCATAATCTTGATTGTGAGTTCCATAACCATACTACAGACTAGATATGACTCGGACCAGGGCTAGTATCTTTTTACGACTTTTGTCACCCTTGAACCTTTCGGTTCGGCTGTAGCTAGCAGCCAGGTGCGGGATAGTCAGTCCTGTATAGATCTATACACTCAAGTCACGCTCTCCCCTTTTTTGGAGATTCTGGTTACAGGGATAGTCCTCCACTCTCGTATCTAAAGGAAGTGTTACAAAGGACATGTCTCCAATCTTAATATTAATGAATTTAAAACTTAAAGTTATTAATACTGAAAAATCTATTTTTATTAGTCCTTTACTCTCGTATCTAGGAGGAGTACTATCAAGGACCTAACTAAAGTTCTAATGATACATGTCCTTCACACTCGCATCTAGGGGTGTTTTATTAAGGACAATATAAAAGATCTATGATTTCAACTGTAAAAGTGTGAACAATCAATTGTGTAGTATAATACTATATAATAAGAATTTAAATCGGTTTGAACAACAACTCTGCAAGTCAAAACAGTTTGTTAATATGTTTTCAATTCTTAAAAGTGTACGAATTATGAAATCATTCAAATGAAATAATAAATTCAAGTACAAGATATTATTGTACTTTTGCTTGTATTCCCCCCTGAAAACATTGAAAAACCATTGAAAAAGGGTAGGGGTATGAACTCACCGGACGCGGAATGTGTTGACTAGGATGCTAAAGGTCGAATCGAGGCTTGAATACGTGCGAGGTTCCTATGTAATATTAAATAATACACAATAATATCCAATTAGTTTTTAAATCACAAATTAGATACACTTAAACATTCCAAGACGCGAAAACACTTCAAATCAAGTGTTTGGAGTGACCCGGGTGACATCTAAGGACTTGTATGGCTTAGGAATGGAGTTTACTCTTCAAGAGTAAACTCTTATAAGAGTTTTCGGCCCTAAACACCATATTCACATGATTTCACGACCGTGAACTCATGGATGGGAGGTTTATGGTGGAAAATGGCCTTGAAACACTTGGGGATTAAATCTAGGTTTGAGTCTAATGCATTGGAAAGGGTTTTAACTCACAAATGGACCATTTATTGGAGTTTACGGCAGTAAACTAGGAGTTTACGGCCGTAAACTCCCCCACACATATTCCTTATGTAATTTGGTGATACTAGGACAATCACATGTGATTCAAACAATTTTTACAAGCCTTAGGATGAATTTTGGGCACCATTTGACTTATGTTTAGGAGTTTACGGCCTTGGAACCTATTCTTGGGGGGTTATGGCGATAAACTCTCAAATGAAGGGTTTTTATCATGTTTAAGGTCCCCAATTCAGTTGTGGTTGGTTCTAGGATTTATTACAAGGCTAATGGTGTGTTTAAGTGGCATTTAAACACTTGAAAATGAGTTTACTCTCCAAGATAATGAGTTTATGGCCCAAGCATGTTCTTGGGCAGTAAACTCATGTTTACTCCTCAAAAATTAAGTTCAAGGTGTTCTAAGTCCAATTTGGTAATTCCCTAAGTCATATCTAAGCTCCAAATGAGGTTTGGAAGGGTTTTATGGCTCAAAAACCCCTTTTATATGAGTTCACGGCCTAGGACTGTTCTAGGGCCGTAAACTCATGATAATGGTCCTAATCCATGATTTAAACTCGAATTTGAAGGCTAAATGTGTTATACTAGAAGCTAGGATAGTTACCTTGGTGTTTTGAAGCTTGAAATGAGTGATTTTGGATCAACAAGTTTGAGTTGAGGAGAGAGGTTAGAGAGAGAGTGAAAAGGCTTCAAATGACGCTTAAACAACTTTAAATATGGTTTGGAAATGAGACACGGTGGAATTCTACCCGATACCGACGTTAACTGAGGTTTTGGGTCGCACCCAATTAAGTTGTCGTAACTCGATATGGTCAAAACTAAAATTTTTCTAATTATTAGTTTGAGGTGTTTACTTGCATTTCTAATGTGTTTGGGTATTTACGTGGTCAAAATAAAAACCTTAAATTAATTGACCTAATCAAAAACGAACTTGGACAATTTGCTACCGGCGAATTTTACGAAACAGTTACGGCGAGGGGAACAATTTCGGGTTGTTACACAATTACTTTATTTGGTATAATAGGGATTGTTTGTATGTATGGCTTGATCATAGTTCCACATGTTCATGTGAGATATCTGTTAGAGATTTTCTAAAAAGACTATGTGGAGAATGATACAACTTAAGAAATTTGCAATCAGTTGTTTAATTGGTTGGATGCCATTTTTAATATAAGTTTGATGTTAAAAATTGATAAAATTATAGTATGAAAACTAGCTTCAACATGTTTCCATTTATGTTATATGTAAAAAATAGTATTGTACTTTCATTTATTTCTATTACATGAGTGTGAATGGGAAACCCCTATAACATTTGTTATTGTTGCACAAGAAAGATACCATGTTACAGGTTCATAGTGCCCATCTTTTGTAATATTTGGAACAACAATTGTTTCATAGCAAATTACTTGTGGCAAAAAATTAAACTAGTTGGGTTAATTGTTTGTAATAACATGCTCCTATCATTTTATTCTATCACAACGTTGTACTTTAAAACTTCTTCTTATGAAGGCATTGTACCATTACGTTTTCCTTATTAAGCCACCATAGTAACAAAAAAACCCTACCTATTTATGTAAAAAATTTCTTTGAACACGAATCTTTGAGGTTTAGCCTTAATTTTTCCAAAGTGTATTGACGTATTCTAGTTAAATAGTTTTAAATATGCTAGAATCCATTTAAATATGCATGGACTTATTCTTGTTAACCAGTTTTAAATAAAAATAAATTTATTTTTATAAAGAATACAAAAACAGTCATGTTGGGGTGCAAAGTTATTCATTCATGACTTTGTAAATGTTTGACTTTTGTAAAACCCACTTGCATGTGGTGCTTTAGCCTTTAGACCCATTTGTTAGAGAGCGAGAGAGAGACATGTAAACACCTCTATAAATAGTGGGTTTGTCCACTTGTAGAGGTGTGCTTGAGAGATGTAAAAGTGAGTGTGTAAGTGTGAGTTAATTATGTAGTCTAGATCTAGATCCTTTTTGTGTAACACCATATACATTCAATATATCTCTTAAACACCCAAATCACCATGTTCAATTGTGCAAGCTTTAATTCCGCATGTCAAACCATGTTCTTTGTCATTACAAGTCAACATGGTTTCAAAGAACAAATTTTGATGTATTGGATGTTGTCTCAAGAACAAAGAACTGGGTAATATGTAATTTGCAGAATATTGGTCCAAACATGATTAGACTATTTTCTGATATTTATATTTTAATATGCGATTTTCAGAAAAGAAAAGAAAAAAAATGAAGATGGTTCAAAAAGTGCAATAATTTTAATATATAGTTAATAAGATTATATTGGTAATTTCTTATATAAAGTATGCAAAATAACCAAAATACCATTAACTGATATTTTAGTAATTTGTTTTTTTTTAATAAAAATAATTGCCATCCATCAAAATCGAAGAATTTTATATAATTCATGAAATTATAATATTCAAAGTTTACAACAAAACTATTTTATCATTAATCAAAGAACGCTTGTTCATATCTTCAAACCATTTTACATTAATTTAAATTAACGATTATATAGTTCCGAACAAAACAATTAAACTTTAGTGAAAATGACAAAAATAGCCAAATATACTATTGACTTTGTGCAAAATAGCCAAAAAAAATAGGAATTACAAATTTGGCCACATAAATCGCAGATGAGAATGGTCCACCTGTGATTTTGACACCTGATTTGCGAATGTATAAGTGGCTAAAGCATAGTTGTGCTTTTGCCACTTGTACATTCGCAGGTGGGTTTTTTATATATATTTTTTGTGTATATATAAGGTTTTACCAGGCTTAAATCGCAGATGGACACAGTCCATCTACGATTTCCTCTCTATTTCATCTGCGAAATTATGTTTTTTTTTAATTTTTTTAATTTTGACTATGAAATCAATTGGTTTGACTACGAAATAACCTTACTATATATAAACTTTTGTAGAAAATTATCAGTTAAGTTGTTATTTCTATAGGAAATTTCTTTAAAATCTCTCAAAAACAAAATGATTGAATATCTGGTTTGTCTTGTAACCGGTGGGAAATGGCAAGTTATTTTAACAAATCTGGAATACGTATGTTCATAGGGAGGTATTTCTAAATTCACGTTGATATTTTCTAAGTACATTAGTTATAGTGAATTTGTATCTTTGGTGAGAAGCAAAATTGGTTTGTTAGACAAATATGGAATTAGTCTTCGTTTCCATCATCCTGAATTGAAATATTATATAGCTATAGTTGAAGATATGGATGTTAGAATGTTGATAAATGTAATCAAATGTAGCGGAGAAAGGGCTGTGAAAGTGTTTGTGGTGGTTGATGAAAGAGATGAGGTTAATGAGGCAGGTCATAGTGGAAATCAGTCGGTTGGTAATCTATGCAGCTATAAAGGGAGCAACTATCTGATAGGTACTTTCAATACTCCCAGTGTCCCTCAATTTCATAGGGTTGCTGAAAATGTTAATGTTAGTTATTCACCTATTAACTATGTGGATCCTGAAAATTACAAGTATGTTGGTGATGATGATGTTGATACATATCTTAATGACATGGGTGGTCGTTGTGTTGATGTTCCCGAACAAGAAGTTAAAGTTATGAATAGACGTGTAGTAGATAAAAGTAAAAATAAAAAATTTATGCGTCAAAAATATGAAAAAAGCATGTTTACGAGAATTATGTTGATGTTGTTGATGTAGGTTTAGATATAACCGACTTAAAAAGCAATTCAGACGGAGATGAGTTGGGTGATGAAGTTAAAGGTAAGTTTCCCGATAACCTTTTTTACGGTATGCCCCCTCTACCAACATGTCCAGTTGATATTAATGAAGATATCCCAACACAGATGGTAGACATCAATCTTCAAAAGATTGAATGTGAGAGTATATTTAAGAACAAAGAACTTTTAAAGCGGTGTATTGATAAAAAAATGTCTTCGAGAAGGTTTTCAGACGAGGACAAGTAGATCCACCAAATCAAGGTATGAGGTTGTGTGTGTTTCGAAAAATTGTTTTTGGTTACTAAGAGCAAAAGCAATTAAAAATTCTGATGGACTTTTCCAAGTGAATAAATTTGTTGATGTACACCGATGTTCTTCAACAATTTTGCAACCTAATCATCGACAAGCAAACAAATATGTTTTGGGTGAATATGTTGCTGATGTTTTGGCTGAAGATTATAGTAGAGTTTATCGGGGAAAAGATATTATTAATGATATGAATGCTCAATAGAATATCAATATCTCATACCATCAGGCATGGCGTGCGAAGCAATATGCATTGTTGTCATTAAGGGGTACGAAAGAGGATTCTTTTACCAAACTTCCGGCTTATTTCTACAATTTGGTCAAACATAATCCGGGTACGGTGACACATATTAAAACAGATGATGATGATCGCTTTAAGTTTTTGTACGTCGCACTTGGTTGCTCGGTTAGTATTTTAATATTTTAATATTTTTTTTCAATTTTTTTGGTGTATTTGAATAGATATACATTGTATTGTAGGTACGCGCTTTTGTCAAATTTTGTAAATCGACCCTTGTAGTAAATGGAGCCCGCCTAAATAGAGAGTTCAAAGGTACCATGTTACTTGCAGTTACTAAGGACGGACAAAACCAAATATTACCGGTTGCATATGGTATATGCAAAAATGAATGTACAGATTCTTGGACATGGTTTTTTCAAAAACTACGTGATTGCATAGGCAATATGCAGCAACTTACAATTATATCTGATAGGTCTCCATCTATAGCAATATCCGTTGCCAACATTTTTCCTCATGCTCATCACGGAATATGTGGTGTCCATTTGTATTTCAACATAGTATCTAGATTCAGGAAGAGTAACACAGTTAAAGGAATTTTTTTGGGAGGCTTGTAGGGCGTACACAGTTGATGCTTTTAACGCTGCCATGGATGTTATAAAAAAAACAAAAGAACCAGTATGGGAGTACTTAAAAAGTATAAATCCAGAAATTTGGTCAATGCACATTTTAAAGGGAACCGATACAATCTAATGTCGTCCAAACAGTGCGGAGTCTATAAATGCATTATCTAGACATGCACGTAAGGTGTCGATACTTATGTTGATCGATTTTTTCGTGTAACAATGCAACAGTGGTGGTTTCAAAGATGTAACTTTGCAAGTATTAAGTTAAATTTAATATTAATGTTTTGTTAATTAAATGTTATTGATCTTAACTTCTTCATTTTGCCTGTTTTTTAGCGGAAGCAACAACAACACTCACCCCTTGGGCCGATGATATTGTAAAAGAAAACAAAAAAACTTTTAGTAAGTGGGATGTTCGCATGATCTCAAATACGAAATGCGAGGTCAAAAAGGGGGCACAAAACGTGATTGTTGATTTCTAACATATGACATGTACATGTAGGCATTGGCAACTTAATGGGATACCTTGTGGTCATTTCATAAGATGTTTAACAGTGAGCAATTACCAAGACTGATCGAGGTATGCATTAAATGCTTACTTTACCGAAACACTGAGGAAAACGTATGAGGAATCAATAAACCCTTTGCCAAAGTCATCCGAATGGGATATCCCCGATGATTTGATGATTGTTAAGCCACCTATAATGGATAAACGTCAGCCAGGCATGCCAATAAACACAGACCACATTCCATCCCAAGACGAGGGTCCAATTAGAAAAGAGTGTTCTACATGTGGTCAACTATGACACACGAGAAACAATTGTACTGGAAGGGTGTCCGGTAGTGGAGCACGTCACACAATTTCTACTGTAGAAATGGCATTTAATATTAGTGGTTCATCGACTTCAAATATATCCCCATACAAACGTCATGCCATCCAATTATAAGACTTGTTGATATGTTTTTGAACCTTATTCTCAACATAAGGGGTCACCCAACCAGACAACCTCCCTACAAAATTTGTTAATTTTAAAATAATAATACAAGAAAAGGCTAAATTTAACAATCTCCCTTACCCGCCACTTCAGCCCGTTCAGCATACTTTGATTGTATCGACGTATTCATTAACTCAATTATCGTTGTTATAGGAAACTCACGTGTGGACGTGGATATAATTTGCAACATTTAAGGGATATTAATCGATTTAACATTGTAACGTACTTTTGGGAAAAATGCTCGTGTCCATTTTGAAATTGCTATATCGTCAAGCCAAAAAACCGGACTCCTAAGCATGGTGCAGAAAGGTGGTTTCCTACAGGCACTTTGCAACCATTCCATACACATGTAAAAATCATTAACACTATATGCATTGCATGACTTCCAAAACAACGTTTCGAATTTCATATTATTATGTCCGACAGAGTCACATATTTTTAAGCTATATCTTTAGGACAATATCCATGATACGAATCTGGGTAGACACTCTGAAAAGCAAAGTCTATTTTATCACATACGTTGCTTATGAAACCAACCTCTTTATCTTCACCTAAACACTCTTTTAACTTCATCATGAACCATCTCCATGATTCTTCACACTATAAGGTTCCCAAACCAATTGCTAAGAGTAGGGGTTCATGGTTTCCATCCAAAGCCACTGTGAAGTACATTGTTGTCAGATAGCTCCCAAGAAGGGGTAAATAACTCACATATAATAACAATATCATGCACCTAAGGAAGGTACGAATCTGCATGAAAAAACAAACATAAATTAATGATAAGTAAAGAGTAAACAAGATACATTACCAAGAAATATTAATTAACTCAATAAAACAAATATGTTATACCACATAAACTAAAGCCACAAAACATAATTGAAAGCGGTTGGTATCTGTTTTCTTGATGGCTGTGAAGGTATTAGGATTTGTTCTTTGTAGATTATGTAAGAATATTGGTAGCTGAGAAAAGCTTCTTTCGGTGTAAGTACTCATTCTGAACAACAATGAAAGTGTTTTACAATAATCACACAAATACAATTATAATTATATACAAATTGGTGTTTCTCAAAAGTTCATACTTCATAGTTCAAGTTTTTTAATTCATAGTCAAACCAGTTCATTTCATAGTCAAACATCACTAACCGACAAGACAAGACAATGTACTTGTATGCAGTTCATAGTTCAACTTTTTTAATTCATAGTCAAACCAGTTCATTTCATAGTCAAACATCACTGACCAACAAGACAAGACAATGTACTTGTATGCAGTTCATAGTTCAACTTTTTAAATTCATAGTCAAACCAGTTCATTTCATAGTCAAACATACTTGTCTGTAATAAAATTTCTTCTATAAATGGGTGTAAAGTAACTCCATGAAATTTATCTGTGAAAGTAATTCCTATTTGATAGAATAAAAAAGGCGAATGGCATACTGTAATTGTGGAGGTGAACGTATCATTAGGATTTTGGGTACAGCTAAAAACCCAGGAAGATTATTTTATGTTTGCCCATATATGGTATCATGTTGTTAACTTCATTCATATTTACACCCTCATCATTATATGGAAACAATTCTTATTGTCAACGTTTAAATTTACAGGGACCAAAATGCGGGTTTATCAGTTGGGTTGACGAAGAGAAGGAACAATCATCTATGGTAATAGCTAAAATAGCTAACTGTAATAAGCACTTTCAATCAGAAAATAAGAAGTTAAAGATAGCCTTGGTTTGTAGTTGGGTGTTGTTTTTGGCAATTATTGTTTACAAGTTGTAAGATTTTTAATATTGTTTTGATAGTTTTGAAGTTGTTACGTCAATAAATTGTTGTATTTGTTGTTATGTTTAGAGAAGTGTACTTGTTACTTTAAAACAAATGGTGGTGTCGTTGTTATGTTGTAAGTATTGAAGTTATTAGTAGGTCATTAAATCAAACATTCAATTATGTAGAAATATATAATCCAACTACATAGGACAAGGACTCGACCCCCAAATAATTTTTGTCATCCGTTGGCGAAAATCTAAAGCTGCATTCCTTGGGTCAATAAGTTCACGTATTGGTTGGCCTGAAACTAATTGTTCCATAAACATACAAACAAAAACACCGCAATCTACCAAATAACTACTTTGTTGGGGAACATTTGTTTCGAAAATGAATTGCATATTCAATAGAATCCTTGGGATGTTCCTCTGGGCCCAATAGTCAATCTTGTCTAAATAATCTGCCACTCGAGATTCAAATTTGGTAAAGGTTCCATTAGAGTTGAACTTTTCATAAGCCCCTCTACTAAGACTGTCATAAATATGGACTTCCATTGACGCCAATCGTAGTTCCCCAAATAATCAGTGATTAGGGGATGAAAGAATCGGCAATAAGACCTGTATAAGGATCAAAAAATAAAATTATGTTTACATATCAGAATACAAAAACATAACGACAATAACGAAAATATTTTCAAAATAAACAATTCAGTTAACCGTATCGACATCCCACCAAGCAACCATGAAGTTGAGGTACGTAGCAATACCAACCATAAACGCCCTCCAATCATGCCCTTCCTCCAGAGCATGACAAACAAAAAAAATTGGAGGCATTATTGTATGTCGGTCGCTATCAAAACGTCTCTCCATCAGTAGTCTATACCAAATGGTGATTTGCTGCACAGAATTATGATACTTTTGTTATTAACTAAAAAACAAAATACTTTTAAAATAATAAATCAACAATTATTTTATTGATGACTCCAACCATCCGTCGTGTGTATGCCCAAACAAGGCGCTCCAAAAATGTCTATCTAACACGAAATTAAACAAACGATGCTGGACAACATATGAATGAAATAAATAATTCTTGACAACAACCTCACCGCCTGCTACGTAAGGTTGCAGGCGCAACACGGAGAAGTCGTGAACAATAACAAAAGTTGGAGGAGGAATGGGACTTGTTAAATTGATATCAACCTTCTTTTTTGGTCTTCTTTGTTGCTTCGGTGTCATGTGTAACTAAAACAATATTCAAATGTTTAAATCTCTATCTTTCAAATAATTCACATAAAAATAAAATTTTATTATTACGATATAAGTTTATAAATTAAACGAATACCTCGGTATAAGGAGGGCACAAATACTTTGATGAATTTCGAGACCTCGGTCTATCGGGTGTAACTTCTTTGCCATCAAAACCAAAAACATCATAATAATTTACATTTCCCGTAATTATTACTTCATCTTCCTCTAACACCTAAATTAATAAGCAATAATCTCTGATTAAAAAATGTTTCAATCTACTAAAAAAATTAAAATAAATGTAAGTATAACAACCTCTTTAGCTTCATTATAATCATTTACATCAAACACATCATCATCAAATTTGTTTCTACTACAACCCGCATTGGCATTTCTCTCCTCCGACTCCTACATTAAAAATAACACATTATAGTTATTAACGAAAGACATCTTAAAATTTAATTATTAAAATCGTAACTGTAATATATATATATATATATATATATATATATATATATATATATATATATATATATATATATATATATATATATATATATATATATATATAATAACCTTGTCGTCTTCAATATCACCAAAACATTTTCATTTGTATTATTTTTATTCATCCTTTCATCATCTACAACCTACATTTTCAAATATAAAATATGAAAACAAATTTTCAAATATGTTAATAAATTTAAAAAAAAAATGTAGCGTGTAACTAACCGGTACATCAAAATTTGTTTGGAATACTGCAGGCTCCTCAAAACTGATGTTATTCCATAGATCTTCATTATTCACTTCTTCAACAAACACATCTGTAGGTTCTCGGTTCATAAACACATGTTGCTCCAGTGCATGTAGTTATTTCAACACCTCATCTGAGCTGGGTTTCCCATTACGCCCACCTTTATCGTGAGAGCGACCACTAGACGACATACTAGACGAAGATTCGTCTTGTCTCCTAAAATGGTCCTGTATTGAGGATGAAACTGATTTCCGTTCACTATATACGTACTCTTGAAATGACATATAATAAAAAAAATTCATCTCATCATCACTCAGTGACATTCTATTTCTTGGTGGTTGTCCCTCCTAAAAAATTGAATGTATTAAAAATGCATATAAAAGTATAATAATGAATTTTATTAAAAATAATTTTTTTTTATAAACTTGTGTCTTTGAAAAAATCTTGTTCACATCAACCCATTTCAATTTTTTTGTGACACTCCATCGTTCCATCCGAGACATGCCTCTATTTTTTCTCAATACAAATCCACATGCACGAACAGCCGAAGCATCTCATATACCCATATCTACAATTTTTACAATTATAGTAATAAAAGTTAAAATTAAAATAACTAACATAACAATAAAATCATTTAAATATAAATAATTTTGTATACCCTAAATGGAGCCGTAGATCCTGATACGGAGTATTTTAAAGTTTGATGACGCTCATGCAGTGATAAATATTTATTTATTTTGTTCCACGTATCCTCAAGGTCCTCATAGGTAAAATCCCATAACTAGCTACCCCAAGCAAAACTAATAAAACAAATAAATATTAGATATAATATAAATTAACATTAATAATATGAAACTTTCAAAGTAAATAAAAAAATACCTGTTCCAGACATCCACATTTTCAACCAAAAAAAACCAATCTCGCGACACCCGATCATTTATTTCTTTTCCCAAAAAACTTTCACACAAAATATATTTCAAACATACTCTAACTGCATCAGTGTCGTCAACTTCTAAGAATGGTTGATTTAAAACAAAACTTTTCAGGTCACCGATTTTCACTGAACTATTTGTATAGTTCGAAAATAGTCGTTCACGCAATAAACATCTTTTTTTACTACTAACTATTTTTTCTGATACTTTTTTCCCGATATTTTTTGGATACTCCCCAAAACTCAACCCGGTTATCAAACAAAACTCTTCTGGACCATATACCATTTTCGTATCACCCACTCTAAAATATAACCGTTTTATCCCATCTGGAGATAAAACAGCGTCCGACCGTATCTGATGAAGAAACATCTTGTGGAACAGCAATCCGTCCCCTTGTAAACGAGGGACGTCTAAAAATATCACGTCTAGCACCATCTAACACATCAAATACTTCCCGTATATTACACCCCGATCATTTTAAGTTGATAATAGTTTTAACATTGAAATTATTATAATCATGATGCACAAAAAACAATAACATATTAAAAAACTAAACAAATATTTCATTTAAAAATATCAGATTATTAAATGCAATAATAATCCAACATTCAAATTACAAACATAAACAATAATAACTATGCAAATACCAACATTTAATCAATAATTTATATTATATATTTACGCTGAAAAACAATAACATATTATATAAACGACAACTATATAAACAACTTTCCAAATTATACGACAAGTATACAAACGATAACTATATAAAATAAAATATACTAACCATACTATAACAATTTCTCAACTTAAACAACAAATATATACAAATTTAAAGTTATACGACAAATATACAAACGACTATTGGAAACATATTGTAAACATTATTTTAACCATTTTTCAAGTTATAAAACCACTTATACGATAAGTATATACAATTTTTCAAGTTATACATACTACAACTATACAAACAACAAATAACATATTCTAACTAAGAACTTAAATAACATATTCTAACTAAGAACTTAAATAACCACTTATACGATACAATTTTTCAAGTTATAAAATCACTTATACAATAAGTATATACAGTTTTTCAAGTTATACATACAACAACTATATCAATTTATCAACTTAAACCACTAACCAAACATTTTGTAAACATTATGGTAACAATTTATTTAACTAAGAACTTAAAAAAAAATTAACATATTCTAACCATTTTACTAAATGTACAACTAGCCAATGCACATTATATGCAGTCTATACTTGTACATTCATACAACCACTAACAAAATACCATTTAAACTTCAAGTTTAATAATAAATAATATTAAAACTATCAAGTACAACAAAAATACCCAATCACAAACAATATAATTTTATTTTTTTTACACTAACTAATACAATAAATAATAAAATAATAAAGACATATACTAAATAAATGTTAATTAAAACATAAAAAGTGTTAAAATCTAACCATATTTTTGGGATTGTTGAAAAAATCGTCAATTTTCTTCAAGAAATCGCGGGGAATCGCCGAGAGAGAGAGAGAGAGAGAGAGAGAGAGAGAGAGAGAGAGAGAGAGAGAGAGAGAGAGAGAGAGAGAGAGAGAGAGAATTTTTCTATCTTGAAGAGTGAAAAATGAAGAAAAAAAACGTTTTTAAAGTTTTTTTTTCAGAAAAATCGCAGATGGGGACATGCAAATCACAAATGGACTATTCCATCTGCGAATGTACAAGTGCCTAAAGCACAACGCTGGTACATTTGCAGATGGAAGGGGCCAAATCGCAAATGGGTCTTTTCCATTTTGTGATTTTTGTGGTTAATTTTGTAATTTTTATTTTTTTTTTGGCTAAATTTGTAAAGTAATTAGTGTATTTGACTAATTTTGTAATTTTCTTTTAACTTTATTATAAAAATAAATCTTTGCAAATCTATGGTTAATGATGTAACACCCTGATCCTCAGGTATTAATAATGATATTTTGGTTTGGATTTTTGAGAACCTACTCGGCGAGTTGGCCTCCCTACTCGTCGAGTAGTAGCGGGTTTGTCCGCGAAGTTTAATGACCTACTCACCGAGTTCATTATGGGACTCGACGAGTAGATGCTGGCAGATGAAACCCTAGATTTCGGGGCCTTGCACCCTATTTAAAGGGTCATTAGCCTCCCCTTTACAACTCTTTTCCTCCCAAAAACCCTGATTCGAGTGTGAGTGTGTTTCTTGGTGATTTTAAGCTTGAAGGAGGGATTTGGTGAAGGAAGCGCTTGAGGAAACAAGTTAGAGGAAGCAAAGGGCTCGTGGGGATTCAAGATCTACTTCTGTGGAGCACTTTCGGAAGGTATTAAGCTATTCCTTGGCTCATTTCCACCCAAAACCCTCTTGTGCATGGATTCTAAGAAAGGGCTTTTGTGTTTAAGCCAAGATCTGAAGTTGTAACTTCAGATCTGGACTCCTTTTGGCCTTGAGATGCATAAAGTTATCAGTTGAGCTTAACATGTGCCTCCCCTCAAGTGTATGACTCCATTCCAAGCTTAGATTTGCTATTTTAGGGCCTTAAAGCCTTGCATGCACGTAAAGTTTGCAATTTTACATGGAAAGCATGCCTCAGGAGCCTATATCTGTAATTTGGAAGCATTGCATGGCTCAAAAGAGTCTGTATGGCTTGAGATCTGATAGGACTCGGCGAGTCGCAGGGGGCGACTCGGCGAGTGAAGGCAGGCATGGACTCGACGAGTTGGATGAACAACTCGGCGAGCCCGATGAATATTGCTATTAACTCGACGAGTTGGATGAACAACTCGGCGAGCCGGATGAAGATTACCTAGAACTCGACGAGTTGAAGGAGCAACTCGGCGAGTCGAGTAAGATTCCCCCAATTGTTGGATGTTCGTAGACGTGTCGAGTGGCAAGCAAGGAAACTCGACGAATGACCTTAGATTATCAATCAAGACCGTATGAACTCGACGAGTCACCTCGATGACTCGGCGAGTAGATGTTATCCCGGGAAACTCGGCGAGTCACTAGTTGTACTCGGCGAGTTAGGGTCAACATGGACCGTTGACTTGATCTTGCCTGTAGTTGACCAGGATGGACTTTGGGGAAATGACTGGATATTGTATGATACTTTTTAGGCAGTTGAGTGGAGCAGCCCGTGGGGTATATTTGGTCGCAAAGTGTCAGTTCAGCATTCATGTCAGGTGAGTCTTCTCACCATACCTATGGGTCTAAGGCACCAAGGCCGACCCATTATGTGATTATGATATATGTGTTAGACATTCTGTGTTTTGTTATGTGATTGCATGTTTTGTATGAAGACCCCGGGGGAAGCCCGTGACATTGGATGTAAGACCATGTGGGGTAGCCTATGGCAATCCTAGGTGAAGGTCATCTGGGATATTCCATGACATTGGATGTAAGGCCATGTGGGGGAGCCCATGGCAGTCCTAGGTAAAGACCATGTGGGGTAGCCCATGGCATTTTCACAGGTTTCATGTATGCATGGCTTACGTGATATGTGTGTAGCTTTTATAGCTAACAGGATATATGATATGTGGTTTGTGTGTGTGTGGTATGCTCTGGGAAACTGACTAAGCATTTCGCTTACAAGTTGTTGATTGTTTCAGGTACTTCAGAGCCTAAGGGCAAAGGCAATGCGTGATGACGTGGCGTGCACTCTACCTCTCTTTTTGTGTGTTTGGGACTCTCTGATGTTTTCAAAAAGTACAATGAAATTGTAATAATTGTGAATTGGAAAACAAATGGTTTGGAAATTTATGGATTATGGGATTTGTTTGATTAATTAAAAATGAAAAAAATTCTTGGTAAAAATTGGGTCGTTACAAATGATTTTGCTTTTTATAGTAAAGAACATAGAAGAATTGAAGTTATTGATGTTAGATTAGATGATAATTTAACCAATAAAACTTCCAATATTATATATAAAGAAGTGTTTCAAAATCGATATTAAAGTATTACGTTTATTTCACTTATCACATTAATTCAGATTTACTTAAAATACAAAACACGCCGCATTTTTATGACATTTAATATTTGTTTGTCTGCATAATAATTTTAAACATACAACCCGTGTTTTCCACGGATTATAACCTAGTAGAACAATATAAGAATGAAGGAGTCCTTTGTATACCTTGTGTCGTATGTTATACGTAATAAGGAGATAGAATTACCTATTTTTATTAGGTTCTGGATTTTGTATCTTTCTAAGTTTTTGATCTTTGTAATATTTATCCAGTAATTTAAATTTTCATAACTCTCTAAACTTATCATTACTATAACCATCAACTGACATTATCTTTCATACTTAATAATACTCTTAATCAAATGAGAAAATGATGATAATGTCATTGGTTCTCTATGAATTCTACATTTGTAAACATTAATACTTAATAATACTCTTAATCAAATGAGAAAATGAGGATAATGACATTGGTTCTCTATGAATTCTTCTCTTTGTAAACAATAATCATCGACCAAAAAAATCCAACTACAAATTGTGGTAAAGTACTGTCACTTTGAATTTATTGGTTTTGACTATGATTTCATAGCTTGATAATCTAAAAAATTCTAGATAACTTTTATATATAATCTAGTACAATTGTACGATTTCATAGGAAAAAAATGTTAGATTTCATAGTAAAAAATAATAAATTCGTAGTCACTTTTTTGGAAAATTTAAAAAAAAATATTTGAGTGCAAATTGCAGGTGGGAGCATAGCAAATCGCAGGTGGAGCGATTTGTTTAAAAATAAAACTTTTATAGATACTCATTATTGTTGGGTCATGAGCCGACAATTGAGCTAAAATCCTAAAATCCCAGTAAGGTCTAGTCATCTGCTATTTCATTTGCAAGTTTTTGAAAAAACATTTTTTGCTAAACAAATCAAAATGTGAAAGACGAATCAAAATCGTTGGCTGAATTTGATATATAGTATTTTTTTTTCTAAATTTATAAATTTCTCTAAATCAAAATGTGAAAGACGAATCATGTTTATAACCACTGCGAGACGAGATGCATGCGTGTAAAGCACCGCGTATGCATATTCAATCCCATTTCGACCCTACTTTTGAATCTCTTTACCTTTAGAAGTACGTTTTATTTTCAGGTTTGCCATTTGATATTTATTCAAATCAATCAAGTTTGCCCCCCCTTACTTTTATCTGATACGACTAAGACCCACTTATTTTTTATTTTATGTCTGTTTCAGGCTATCATTTTTCTGGTTGTAGATTTCCTAGATTTTCATACAAGTCATAAATCTGAAAGTGAAATATATATTATATAAATAATTAATATTTTTTTGAATAGAAAACGTTAAGACTATGAATTGTAATATAACTCATCCCATTTAAAACTTAAATTCATAACGAAGGAAATAATTTACTTGTTGAGGCACGCCGATTAAAGAATTGAGGCAACAATTTTTTGATTAGATCGGATTGCATTTCGATCTTCATAGTAAATTCCTCGTTCGTCAGGTTCATATAATGATATATTTTTTTTATTATAGCAATTACTTTCAATCAGGGACGGACTTAGGATTCCGTAGTAGGTGTTGCCGGTGACACATTTTTCCTTTTACGTAGTGACACAAATGTAGAAAAAATGAAAAATTCAAAAATTTTACACTGTATCCAAAAAATAAGGGGTTGTCGGTGCCACCATGGGCACCATAGTGAAACCGTCCCTGCTTTCAACTTAAACAAACAATTTACTTTAAAATCGTACAGTTGTTACATTTTGTTACCATTTGAAATACTTTGATATTTGTTCATATTTTATAAATTATTTGACATAGCCTAAAACAAAATCCTGACTACACCACTAGATAAAGGAGTATCAATCTTACATATATTAATTAGCTTTTTCACTTTTCTAGGTAAATAATATAAATATTACAAACTAATAATCGAGTTTGGTGAAACATATGCAATACTATAATTTACCTTGTAAGTGGCATGGACAAGAGTGGCTCTTATCTAAACAAGTTTTACATATAAATTTAAAAAATATATTTCATTATACATGTATATAAATAGGTCAATGCCTTAAATGATTATTTAAAATAAATATTTTGAGTCACTGTAAGAAAAATATTTCAAATTATTGTGATACAAGTTTTGGTTGCTGTTTAGTATGTAGGGACTAGTTTGACTAGTCGAATTACAGTGATTGGAATATTTTTCAATAAGTCCAGGCTAGTTTTAATAATATTAAATCCTGAGGGACGCTAAATGTTGAAAAGTTATGTAATAAGTAACATTGACTAACCCACATATTTGGAGGAGTAAAGCTAAACCAAAATTCGATCTATTTATTTACACTTTGTACCCTCTGTTCCTCTATATATTACCTCATAACCCGTTCACCCTACACAAAGTTACACACACACACTCTCTCTCTCAACAGTGTGTATTTGTTCTTTTTTCTCTCTTTCTCTTTGTGAAGGTCCATCTTTAATCATTTTAGAATCATGATGCAAATCGGCTCAACAGTTCCGGCGCATAATCTTGACATATTTCAGGAGAGATTCGCCGTTAATTGTAATGGGTGTTCTGTGAAACCCGCAATAAAAGCTTGTGTAGCGAAGACCTCCATGAAAACCACAAGCTTATCAAGAACCAAGTTCACAAGGAAACACCTTTCAAATCTTGAAAGACTAATAGGTACAGAACCTGAGGTGATCCAATTGGAACCCAAAGTGAGTGCTGATAATGGGTTGCCGGAGGCGGAGAGTAGAGGAAAGGGGGGTCTTTTAGAGGGACTACATTTGCCTCAAATTTGGCCGGAAAATAAAGCAGCGGAGGAAATGTCTCCCCGACAGCTGAACCGGCTCCAACGGTTGTTGTCGAAGAACGGGATGGAATATTCTCCCCGAAACAGCCTGGCTTCCAGGTGGAGAGAGTATCACGGGAGCAATAATTGGGTGGGTTTACTTGATCCGCTGGACGAGAATCTCCGGCGAGAGATGGTCCGGTATGGAGAGTTCATTCAAGCCGCATATCATTGTTTTCATTCGGATCCTGCCACCTCAGGCAAGGAAGCCCCATCACCTCGGCAAGTCGCCATCCCAGATAGATCCTACCGAGTCACCAAGACCCTGTACGCCACAGCTTCCGTAGGTTTTCCGGACTGGGTCGATAAAGTGGCACCAGATCTCGAGTGGATGACTCAACAAACCAGTTGCATTGGTTACGTAGCAGTGTGTGACGATCAACGAGAAATCTCTAGAATGGGCAGACGTGACATAGTGATATCTCTTCGTGGGACCTCCACATGTCTCGAATGGGCTGAAAACATGCGGGACCTACTCGTAAAAATTCCAGACCAATCCTGTGGACAACCCAAAGTGCAATGTGGGTTTTTAAGCCTCTACAAGACCTCCGGAGCTCATGTCTCAAGCCTAGCAGAGTCCGTGGTTTCCGAAATCAAACGGTTAACTCAATTGTACGAAGGCGAAAACCTAAGTATCACTGTCACCGGTCACAGCCTTGGTGCGGCCCTAGCCCTACTGGTGGCAGATGACCTGAGCACTTGTGCCCAGGTCATTCCACCAATAGCAGTATACACCTTCGGTGGACCACGTGTTGGGAACCGAGCATTTGCAAAAAAACTTAGTTCCCAACAGGTGAAAGTTCTGCGAATCGTCAACTCAAAAGATATCATCACTCGTGTTCCGGGAATGTTTGTGAGCGAAGAACTTGATAAAAAACTTCGTGAGTCGAAAAACATGAATGTAGCGTTGAATATTATTGATAACACGATGCCGTGGGCATATGCACATGCGGGGACAGAACTACGGGTTGATACAAGTAACTCACCATATTTGAAACCGGATGCTGATGTGTCATGTTGCCATGACTTGGAAGCATACTTACATTTGGTGGATGGTTTCTTGGCATCAAATTGTCCATTTAGATCAAATGCAAAGAGAAGCTTAGTGAAGTTGGTACGTGAACAGAACTCAAATGTGAAGAAACTATATACAAGCAAAGCAAAGGGATTGAGGTTAAGTCTAGATACAAGCAAATCAAAGGGATTGAAGTTAAATCTAGAAAGGAATATGCAGATGTCTAATTGTTTGCCAAGTCCATCATAATTTATTTATTTATTTATTTTTTTACTTTTCTAACATTTTTTTTCAAGGAGGATAAACGTACTTCTTGTTAATATATATATATATATATATATATATATATATATATATATATATATATATATATATATATATATATATATATATCTTTTTGATGTGATTGATGCCTATATGAGAAATATAAAGATCTATAACTTAAGGAATGAAGATAGTTAGGCTATAGATTTCTTCATCGAACCCTTGGAAATGATATTCGCTAGTAAAAAAAATTAAAAAAATAGAAAAAGAAGAGAGAGATAGAGAAAATGTCCGTGAAGATTCGTGACTACCCCTACTCCACCAGACACATACTATAACTTGGGACGATGCTCACTAGTGGAAACCCCCTCCACGTAGATCTTTATGCGTGAAAGCAACCTTACCATCCGTCGTATATCTAAGGTTTTGGTTAAGAACAAGGCATGATATGTCATATTGATTGTGGGGCCGAAACTATCACTACTAGAAAAACGTTAATATAATACAGGGATATATAATACGGGTAAAAGGTATCTCGTACTTGAAAATTTGGAAACGGCTTAAAAGTATATTCAAATACGGCTAATTACATTCAAGTACGGCTAATTATATTCTAGAACGGCTAATTTAGTGTTAAGGTCTTAAGGAGATTTGGACGCTAGAGGTGCTTTTTTATAGTCATAATAATGCTCGGGGTCTTTTATTAGTTAATTAATACTTCTCATACTCCATTTGCTCTCTTAGGCAACCGCTTAATTACCGTTTCAAAAAAAAGGCAACCGCTTAATCACCTTATTACCCCTTCTTCCTCTTTCTCTCTTTTTCAATTCCTCGAAATAATGCGCTGAAGGTTTTGAATGATAAGGTGAACGATTGTCCGACATCATTCGCCTTTTTAAGCTCTATTCCTTAGCTTACGCTGAGTTCCACTGTAATGCCAAGTTGCTGTTATCTCTATCCACCATCACCACCACCACCACCATCACCTTATTAGCCTCCTATGACCACCAGAATCACGCTCTACGCGCCAACTCACCCCCTTCTCCCCTGAACCATCTTCAACATAACCTAGCGAAACCCTATCCTATGCCATAACCACCATAGACGATACGCCTGCTTTCACCTACACCTCAATGAAGATATTCTTACGCTTAATGAATAGTGATTTCCAACCTTGCGTAGGTTACTTGTACGATGTATTCTATTAGAGGAAAGCGGTGGGTATCGTATGAGGAACCGTAGAGGTTAGACTCAAAGCCATTTTGAAGGATGAAGAAGGAAACACTCGTACTTTTTGTAATCTATCCTTATACTCCCTATTGTTAAACATCAAATTTATAGGTTTTTAGCATGTCTTGAGCTACTTATCATTGATGTCATGTTGAGCTCTTGCATCTTCAGTGGCATGTATTTAGAATTCCAGGTACAGTTTTTGTTAATGGACGCTCTATGAGTTTTGGTTTATTGTTATACTCCATTTTATGCTTAAAAGTATATATGTCAATATGCCCACAATGTGTTTGGTAATATGTCTAACTTACAAAATCATTTTCTTGATGCTTCTTGCAATACTTTTGAATGGTCCAGATTGAAGTTCCTCTCTAGCCCTATGCATCTGAAATCTTATAAATGGTTTGATGGTCGTATCAACTACAGGCATTAGTGCCTGTTACATATTTTCCAAATTCTTTGTAATGATGATTACTTTTGCACCAAGCCAAACAGATACTTTAAGCTCAACGCTTTGCTAAATTAATAATAATTTTTGTAAAGTACAGGATTGGAGCTGATGATGCCAACGCTCCATAATCGGTTTAATTGCTTTGCTATATAAATATGACTTTTGTTGTTTTACATAGATAGTTATAAATGTTTGATGTTGTGTAGTTTTTCCATTGTCTTCAAACAGAGGTCAGAGAAATTGTGGATGATCTATGTTCTTTGAGCCTTGGATAAATGATGAAGAGGGTAACAGATAATGTGGAGAAATATGAGATTGGTCGAACAATTGGTGAAGGCACATTTACAGAGTTCAAGTTTGCAAAAAATACAGAGACTGGTGTGGCTATTGTTGTTAAGGTTCTAGCTAAAAACACAAAACTGAAGCATAAATTGGTGGATCAGGTTTGATTTTCACTTACAATTTTTCTCTTCTACACAAAACCTCATAACCTATCCCAAAGACACACCTGTTAGATATATTGTAAACTAATCTAGTAATCTTGCTTGTAACTCATAGATGGTTCAATCTTCCCTCTTTTCTATTTCTTGTATTTTCACCTGAATTATAACCATAGACTATGATCTTTTAGCTTGATTTTCATATTAAAAGAGAGATCTCCATTATGAAGATAATGAGACATCCTAATATTGTGAAACTGCATGAGGTTTAATTGAAATCTTGAAATACATTTCAATTAAAAAAGTTTCAGTTATGTGTTTGTTACTATGATATCTCAGCAAATACATATCATGTTATGATTTCTAATTTTTTTAATGACATGATCCTTTCCTTCTGTTAGGTTTTGTCAAGCCATACAAAGATATATGATACTGGAATTTGTCACTAGAGGAGAGCTTTTTGGCAGAATCGTAAGCTCTACTTTTGATAGAACAGTGATAATAATAATGTAAGAGAAAAATTAAGTTCATGTTGTAACTTCTTTTTCACTCTTGTCATGTATAATTCCCTACTAAGATATAGTAAATCGTTATGGAAAGTACATCGCCATCTTTTGCATTTAGCCTTTAACTTTTAAGCAGAGTATGTTCTAATTCTCACACATAAATATTATGTATGCAGGTCCTGCAAGAACGAACAAAGTTAAAAGTTCAAGTGTTGCAAGGAAATGGTTGTGATGAGCTGTTGAAGGTAAATCCTTTTACCATAAGGGAACTTTTGAAAAAAAATCATGAAAATCGATAACTCCACATAATTTTTGGTGGTATATGTTGTGCAGATAATGGACTATGTTTCCCTGCCGCATTTCTACAGACACTACTTCTGACCGCTACTCATTAGACCATCCTTTTCATCAAGAATTTTACAGCTACATAAAGCAGCTATCTGGAGTCCATGAACCAATTAAACCAACAAAACAAGGGTCAATGAATCATGTTGAAGTACCCTTGGGAGACAAAACATTGGAATCCAAATTGAAGAAGCTTTGAAACCATAAGAGTCTCTCTGGGTCCTTTCAGAATTTCAAGATTGGCGATTAAGGTCCTCAGTATCCATGTTAGTGTTTGGTGTGGTTCAGTCCTTAGTAGCTTAAAGTACATTGTTGCAGTATTCTTCAAAACATATCAAATAAAGTTATCTCTATTTATACCCAAGAAGGTAAATTCTTTCTGCATTTCATATTTGTTTCAAACAAAAAGTCAATTAATTAGGTTACTTGTTTTTTATAACTGGTTTGGTTTAGTCCCGATAAGTTTTCTTTTAACTTAATGTAAAAAAGAAAGAGGAAATTTATACCAAAGAAGGATCCATGTTCATTTTAATATATCTCCCTTTTAATGTTGTCCCATTTAACATATCTTTCTGGCTGATTAGGTTTGGTTGGAATGGAATTATATAACATGGTTTGTAATTGGCTGCTGAATAGGGTTTGAATGCAATCATGTGAACGTGGGTGGAATGGCTGGGAGGAAATCTTGATGTTGTACAAGTGACATCAAGTACGGTTGAATGGTGTATCAAGTACGGTTGTATGGTGTATTAGATGACATTGATAGGATTCATATAGTACGGTTAAAAAGCCGTACACTATTAGGCATGTAATCTAATACACCCCTTTATTAATACGCCCTCTATGTACGTATTATATTCATAATTTCAACCGTACTCTATTAACCTTTTTCTAGTAGTGTATGTTAGGGTGCAAAGTTCTCCTTGGATGTGGCTTACCCTCTTGTGTGTGTAATGGGTTGAGTCTTTCCTATAAATAAGAAGTGAGTGGCTCCCATTATGAAAGACCCATTTTGTGAGTGTTAGTTTGGTGAGAGAAATAATAAAGCCTGCTTGTACTCTTACTATTCTAATGGAGCCTAAATGATTTTATTTACTCATTGGGTTCTTGATGTTTGCATGATTCACTAGATTTTTACTATTCCGCACATGTCATCATAATTAGGGTCACTACAATTGTTATCAGAGCAGGTGTTCTTGAAATTCTCAAGAATTGATCCATGATGACTACATGATTTAAGTGAATCTTCATTTGTTGTGAGTTCTTCATTGTTGAGAAAGTTTTTGTTCTAGAAATCGAATTTATTCCTTGATTTAATTCAAAATTTGATTTTCTCTCTCTAGAATACTTGTTTGTTTCACTTTCTTTCTCTAGAACTTGGTTCATATTCACTTTCTCTCTCTAGAAAAATCCAAGTTCTTGTGATCATGGTGTAGTTGGCTTATGATTCTTGGATCGTGATAATTAAAGATGTCAAATACAAAGTCAATGAAAAACAATTTTATGTGTGACATCCCCAAAATCACGGCCAGAAAAGACCGATTTCATTTATGCTTTTTAAAATAATTTCAGAGTAAATCCTTTTGATTTAAAAGTGTTGCGGAATTTGTTCCCAAAACAAAACATAATAAAATAATATTTATCAAAGCATTTCATCAAGATATGCATTTTCATTATATAATCAAAACTCGGGATGTCATGTTCCGATACAGACCATAAAGCATAAACGATAACATTACAAGTCATTCAACAAATATATACATATACAGACTTATAACCAAAACAACCTGATGATTCAACCATCTTATGCCCTCGCGCCACTACCTGTAATACAATTAAAACTAAGTGGGTCAGGCTTGGGAGCCTGGTGAGCATATAGGGTTTTCAACCCACAATAAATAAATTATATCTAATTTCACCAACCAATCACTATCCCGATTACCCATTCTCGTTATCCTCACTTTACGTCCCTAAAATAACATCTATCTCAAGGGACCTAATCTAGGATTTTCATCGGGACGGACATTACTGCTAAGGGGTTTCCTCAACAATAGATATCCTAAAGGCAACCATGAGGAGGATAGAGTACACCAGTGAACACATCGTTCACAACACCTATAGGTTATGAACCTGCTAGCGTTCCACTGGACTGTCTAGAAAGAATCCGTGGTCGTTATCCATACTCTGCTGAATAACTAGATCAACAACAACAACAACATCGAGGCCTCTCATCTGTTTATTACACACCAACTATCTACCCATGTTCTACCCAACATATTAGTAGATAAAAATATATATTTTCATACATAGTTTAAAACCTGTATATCATTTTCATTCAATACATATTCCACATAACAGATGAGGCACACCCACATAACACGTATTTCATATAAAGTAAATCAGATCTATGAGATAGAAGAGAATGAATATACATTCACACTTATAACAACAAAATTATACACATAAACAACAATATACTTAATACACTCAAACCATACTTGTATTATTATCGTGTTTATGAAAGGTAGTATACACTCATTTGATTAGAAGACGATCAGACAGCACTACGGCTTGTAGAAGTAGTATTCTTCAGCAGATCTGGAAGATCTTCACAAAAATCGAACTTCTCGCGGGCAGAGCTTCGGCTCGGGAATCTTACTTCTCGGGATCTTCGGGATCTCGAGACTTGCTTCGGGGCTCGAGAATATTACCGGGGCTTCGGGGTACTTCTGGCACGCAAATCGAGGTAAAACGGGAGAGAGAAGAGAGAAAAGAGCAAAAGAACTCGGCTGCCCTCGCATCCTATTTATAGGAGGCTGGAGCCTCGGAGTACGCGGGGCGTGTTGTGCACAAAAGTACCCACTAATTTTAATATTTATAACCTAACAAACTTAGACTATCTATGCACTTATAGGCAGTGTACCTAGTCAGATTACAGTATAGCTTAGGTAAGTCGGGTGTCGATCACAGGGAACGATGGATTAATTTAATATATTTGATTATAGGTTACAGGTTACACGAAAATAATAAAATGGTTTAATAAATCAATTAACAACTCTCGATAAACTAACAGGAAAGCACATCTCTTCAGGTACTTGGGTTTGGATAAATTACACCTTAAAACATAGACAATTGCATACACAAATTCATTTATTCAATGTTCACCGATTCCTAAAATGATTAGATTCGCGTTCACTATAACTAATCCTTTAGCAAACAAGTCAATTCAAACAGTGATCAGTTGATTAAACTAACATGCTTCCTAGTGTTCAGTTCGTATCAAGCAAGACTTGTAAATATAGTTAATCAATGTAGACATTTAATCAACCTCTTGTTGATGGTCATCAAACAAGGCTCACACATTAACTTACTTATTCTCAAGTTAATCCTAGTTTCACATTCGTTATTTCTAGTCTTATAATCTCGATGGTCATCAAAAATCATAAGAGACAAGCAAATCAAGCAGATGTTCAAGCAACTCAATTCACTTAACAATTAACAGAAAATAATCATCATTAACACATAAGGATCTTTTAACAAGCTTGGCAAGATAAATTAAACACAAATAAACTATTTAATATAGCAATTAGTCTAATAATCAAAGCTTCATTCAATCATAAACACAAAGTAAAAGGTTTTTACACCTAAATCAGAAACTAAATACAGAAAAGTACCACCATAGAATGCTAAACATGGTCACGTCAGCAAACCATATGATAATCAACATGTATCCGCTCTCCAATCCTTCCGATCTCCGCTTCCGTTAGCTTAACGGCCTTCCGGCCGCCTTCTAGACCCTCAAAACGGCTTAACAGAAGTTAATTGTCGACTAAATTAGGTTAGAAGTCGAATCCCTCCCTCCTGGTTAGCTAAAAATCGATATTTATAATCTTTGTGGCCGACCTAAGTACGCTGGGCGTACTTAGAATTACGCAGCGCGTACTCAAGATAATCACGCGATCAAGTATATCTGTTGCAAAGGTGTACGCGGCGCGTACTATTTCCTTACGCGGGGCGTACTCACTTTTTCAGCAATTTTGATTTCTTTTAGCTTCTAAGCCCGGTTCCCGATTCAGTCTTTTCTTTTGTGCTTCATCGGCAACAAATAGCTGCAAAACATAATTCAAAGCATTATGAGTACTTTTTAGTTCTAAAATAGAATAAATAAGGCCAAAATATTAAGATAAAGTGTATAAAAATATATATAAAAATACACATATCAAAATACCCCACACTTAGCCTTTGCTTGCCCCCAAGCAAATTTACTTTTATTTTACCAATATTGCACTAAACAATCCATTTAAAACTCAGCCATTATGCCAAAACCTCAACGCGTACATTTGTGTCTACTATTTTCCTAAAGTACCCCCCCCCCCCATATTTTAAATACTCACAATCTTCATAAACACTTGCCCACTTTTTCCGAACAATGCTCATTTTATGCAACCCTCCGAATCCATCCGCAGAAAACCTCCTAACCTCAAGGTATTTTTGGTTGAGCAACCTAAGCATACATATTCTAGAAAATTACAACTTTCCGATACCACTATGGAGCTTTATTTGAATTCTTCATTTCTTTGACATTTGATCTTTGATTTCTTTGAATTCAACACCTTATTTGAATTGATTTCTGGTATCTTCAACTTTTTGAATTTCTTCAGAATTTTGATCTTTTGATCTTTACTTTATTTGCTCCAGAATTCTTCAAACTTTTTTCGTAATTCTCTTTCTTTTTTTTTTTCATGTAACTCACTTTTTTTTCACTCAAAACCCTACATGCTTAAGCAGAGGCGCTCAACCTCAACCTTTATTGGTTAATGATAATAATTTTCCTGGATACATTTCAGGTTTAGGCTGCTAAACATATTGCATTCCTCAAATCAAGCGGGGTTGTGTTTTTGTTCCATGATTTCACTAAAATAAGGGAGGCCACAAATGCACTATAACGTATATTGGCTCAACTAAACATTTGAGTTCTCATCGGATCATCTCATACAATATTAGCAAAATTTAAATTATCACTAGATTTTTCTAAATTAAACTATTATTTTTAGTTTTAAAATTTTTAAATTTCCTAAATTCTAGCAATTTCCTAACTATTATTTTTTTTTTCTTATAATTTTAATTTACTTTTACCGACCCCCTACCCCACACTTATTTCATACAATGCCCTCATTGTATGCTAAAACAAATTAAGAACATAAAAAGGGAGAAAAAGGAACAGACTCCCCTGGGTAGTTGTGACGAGATCGAATGGGGCTGCTACAAGTTGCTTCAAATATCGCCGAAAGACTGAAAACTGGAACTGCTGCCTCTGAATTTGCCGAAAAATAAAATCAAGACCGCCATCTTCAAAAATGTGGTGCAAAATATTGCAAATAAATGCAAAGTATAGTAACCATGACGTGGGAAAGTGTCGACCACGTCGTCTCGTCAAGAATGACATCCTCTACTCGCGATGAAAAATCCCCCATAACATAGGAAAGTGTCTACCATGTCGTGGCAGCCGGGACGATACTTCTTCCTCGCGTCGAAATAAAACTCTATAGTATGGGAACTGCTCATCCATATTATAAGATTCAAAACATCGTAACAATGACAATCTTCAAAACGATCGCTCACGACATAAATATGCTCCCCACACTTATGACAAATCATGGGTATCGACTATAATCTTCAACTCTCATACCGCTCTCTCAAGCAACAGTCGGACCTAGCTGCTGAACTTACTGCCAGCTTCCTAAGGGCGAAAATTCTGCAGAAATCTAAACAACCAAAGAGCATCAACATGAAAAACGAACTAAATCAAAGTTTAATTACATACCAAATACTAAAAACTAAACTAAACTAAAAATAACACAAAACAAATAAAACAAAATAAAAACAAAAAAAAGGATCACTCGTCATCTCCATCATCATGTGGCTGTGTCCCAGAAGTACCGACCCCATCAAATCGTGACTGGAATGGTGGTGGAAAGGGAACCGAATACTGAAACCCCTGATGGCCAAAGAATGCGTTCAACGCATTCCCATACCACCGCTGTTGCATGTCCACATGTGCAACATACTCGCTAAGACGATCAATGCCCTGGGCCACATAGCGCATATCAATCTCCTGCTCAGGTCCCTGCTGCGCTCCTCGAGGAGCAGGTCGACGCCGCTGGACCCGTCTCGGCTGTGGCTCGGCAGCACCCTCCTCATCTGCCTCATCATCTGCTCGAACTCTCAAAACACCATCACCTCCCCGCTCTAATACGCGCATCGACTCCAATAGCTGAAGACTCATCGGCCTCATGTCGTGAAACACCATCGATCTCGTGATCTCACGTGTCATCAACTGGTATGATCGAGCTAACCGTGTGATAAAATGCCCTCCGCATATCGGGCTATCTCCCCGAAGTCCCCTGGCCCTCCGTCCCAAGTATGCAGCTAACGCGACTGGAAGGTTCAGGTGCCTCCCTGGAGTAACTAGTGCCCATAGGAAATACAGGTCTGTCGAAGGCACTCTCTCACTATTCTTGTGATGCGTGAGAGACATAGAAATCAACCGGTGCAACATTCGGTATGTAGTGGACCGAATCATCCCCCCTCGAGCGGTAGATGGTGTATAAACTCCTCCCGTAATCTCGGCCCAAAATGTGTTCTCATTATAGTCCGCCGGCCGTTCCGTGAGACAGTCAGCAAGGAATGCCAGGAAGTGGACACTCCTTGTCTCGTCGGCTGTGTAAATACCAACCCGAGTAGCTAGCTCTATCACGCTGCATTCCCGGCTCACTCCTCCCAGTCTGAAAGCAAAGGCTGTCCTGTCATCGAGTGGCTTCCTAGGATCATAGGAAACTGTAGCGTAGAACTCCAGCAAAAACTCCCGATACACAGGTTCCTGGATCCTGAACAAACGCGCCCATCCCTGACACACAAACAATTCCACACCACTCGCGTCCGAGTGTGTGTATTGCAAAAATTCCTGGATCAATGCAGCAAGTCCGGTCCTGGTAGCCAATTCTTAATCAAATGAGGGTGCAATGTCAATCTCCTTTGTGAGAAGCAAGCTCAAGTTGGTGACATAACGCGCCCGGGTAGCATCGTTCAGCGTTTGCGGAAATTGTAAAAAGCGATGATCGGTCACATCCTCGGGAGGGTCGGTTCTTTGTGTCCTTCGAGCCATAATCTGCACATATTAAAACAAAACACAAAACCAAACCAAATATCACAGCATTAATAGATTTTTAAACCAAAAAAAATGGGGGTGGATATGGCATTACGTTGGGCGTACATCCAGCGTACGCTGGGCGTACGTCCAGGCTTGTAATTCTGTGTCCTGGTCCCAGTCCCTTTCTTGTGCTAAATTCATAATCCGTATCCAAACAAACACAGCAGGGGCATATATGAGAGATATCGAGCATAAGGTTTGTGTGGTCCAAAGGCATAAAAAAAAAACGGAACTACCCAAATAATAAACCATCGTTCCTTATTCATTCAAGATTAGCAAACAATTTACAAGGACTTCATAGGGGCAGTTAATCGGAGTATTCAGGACATACGCATGGCGTACGTCCCCAAGCTTCAATCGATGGGTGTGGGACGGGTTTAAGATGAAATTAGGTCCAAGGGTTTAGTGTATTAACCGAAATCGGTCCATTCAAGCCCTAATCAACACATACATTTGCGAAATCGGTCCTAATTCAAGAACCCCATAAACCCTAGATTTCGAGCAAAAGCTAAATGCAGCTTATTCCTTCGATTAAAACACAAATACATAACATAGAGTAGCCGAA
Source organism: Lactuca sativa (assembly GCF_002870075.4). Classification (NCBI taxonomy): domain Eukaryota; kingdom Viridiplantae; phylum Streptophyta; class Magnoliopsida; order Asterales; family Asteraceae; genus Lactuca; species Lactuca sativa. The sequence continues at coordinate 21,632,540 of NC_056626.2, forward strand.
ATACTTACTTGCGTGTTAGATTTGACAAGAAACGATAAAGAATCGAGATTATTGGAAGGGAGTTGCCGTTCACAGCGTATGCGAGAAAAGAAATTGGGTTTGAAAATAACAGCGAAGTCAAAGGGTCAAGATATATTTACCTGGTCGTCGTTTTACGCGGGGCGTAACAAAAGAATACGCGGGGCGTACCTCAATCCTCCTGAAATGTTCATCCGCGATTCGGGGCTCATTACGCATGGCGTAATATAACTTACGCGGGGCGTACGTTTAATTTTCTTCCTTCCTTTTTCTTTAATTTAACTTCCTTTTCTTTTTAATTATTTAATCTAGGGGACTTAAAACTTATTTATTTTTTCCTTTTTAATTTCTTAAGCTAATGATGACTTCACGATGAGTGATAAAAAAAAACGGAGATGTCATAATCACTTATCTTTGTCAAGATCAAACAACAATGGTTGATCAAAAACCTTCGCATGCAAGAATTGGTTTGCGAAAACACCCACTTTCGGGACCCGTTAGAATATTTCCTTTGTTTTCCTTGCACCTTTAACTAAAAGCGGAACAAGAAGTGACCTAACTAGTCAAGAACAGCAAGAGCTCGGTCTTCCACTTAACCACCACAATACGCCTTGCTATACTACGCCTAATGGATTGAGTTGGGCAAATCAACAAAGTAGTAGGCTAAGCAGGTCAAGAATTCCCTAATCGCTTTCATTCTCGAAACCCATGCAGAAAGTAAAGTCAAGCAATGTGTACAATCCCAAATTCCTGCAAAATAAAAACAAGAACCTTCCCGACAAGTGAAATGATATCATCGAAAATCAAACCAAAAATAAAAGCTAAAAATAAAAACTAACTAAAAACAAATAACGAATAATCAAATAAAATAAATTAATGACAAGCCGTTCCCCGGCAACGGCGCCAAAAACTTGTTGTGCACAAAAGTACCCACTAATTTTAATATTTATAACCTAACAAACTTAGACTATCTATGCACTTATAGGCAGTGTACCTAGTCAGATTACAGTATAGCTTAGGTAAGTCGGGTGTCGATCACAGGGAACGATGGATTAATTTAATATATTTGATTATAGGTTACAGGTTACACGAAAATAATAAAATGGTTTAATAAATCAATTAACAACTCTCGATAAACTAACAGGAAAGCACATCTCTTCAGGTACTTGGGTTTGGATAAATTACACCTTAAAACATAGACAATTGCATACACAAATTCATTTATTCAATGTTCACCGATTCCTAAAATGATTAGATTCGCGTTCACTATAACTAATCCTTTAGCAAACAAGTCAATTCAAACAGTGATCAGTTGATTAAACTAACATGCTTCCTAGTGTTCAGTTCGTATCAAGCAAGACTTGTAAATATAGTTAATCAATGTAGACATTTAATCAACCTCTTGTTGATGGTCATCAAACAAGGCTCACACATTAACTTACTTATTCTCAAGTTAATCCTAGTTTCACATTCGTTATTTCTAGTCTTATAATCTCGATGGTCATCAAAAATCATAAGAGACAAGCAAATCAAGCAGATGTTCAAGCAACTCAATTCACTTAACAATTAACAGAAAATAATCATCATTAACACATAAGGATCTTTTAACAAGCTTGGCAAGATAAATTAAACACAAATAAACTATTTAATATAGCAATTAGTCTAATAATCAAAGCTTCATTCAATCATAAACACAAAGTAAAAGGTTTTTACACCTAAATCAGAAACTAAATACAGAAAAGTACCACCATAGAATGCTAAACATGGTCACGTCAGCAAACCATATGATAATTAACATGTATCCGCTCTCCAATCCTTCCGATCTCCGCTTCCGTTAGCTTAACGGCCTTCCGGCCGCCTTCTAGACCCTCAAAACGGCTTAACAGAAGTTAATTGTCGACTAAATTAGGTTAGAAGTCGAATCCCTCCCTCCTGGTTAGCTAAAAATCGATATTTATAATCTTTGTGGCCGACCTAAGTACGCTGGGCGTACTTAGAATTACGCAGCGCGTACTCAAGATAATCACGCGATCAAGTATATCTGTTGCAAAGGTGTACGCGGCGCGTACTATTTCCTTACGCGGGGCGTACTCACTTTTTCAGCAATTTTGATTTCTTTTAGCTTCTAAGCCCGGTTCCCGATTCAGTCTTTTCTTTTGTGCTTCATCGGCAACAAATAGCTGCAAAACATAATTCAAAGCATTATGAGTACTTTTTAGTTCTAAAATAGAATAAATAAGGCCAAAATATTAAGATAAAGTGTATAAAAATATATATAAAAATACACATATCAGGGCGTACTTGTCCGAAATCGTCATGGCGTTCGTCATCCGAAGAACTCGAGTGCGAAGGTCGTCATGCTTCGCTGTACGCGGGGCGTACTTCGGATATGCCCGGTGACTCCCCTTCGGATAATACCGGGTTTAATAATTAAATTTAATTATTAATTATTTAATAAACTTCGAAAATTCATATCTTCTTCATACGAACTCCGTTTTCGACGTTCTTTATATCCACGCGTAGGTGAGACTACGCTCTACAACTTTCGTTTAGACTCCGTCGGCTAATTTTGACTTTATTTTTATTATTTATTTTTAGTAGGCCGGGATAGAAAAACTTCGTTATAAATTCATAACTTCTTCGTTTGACGTCCGTTCTCGCCTAACTTTTCATCGCTTCGATACCAACAACGAGATCTTCGATTCTCGTTTAGATTGTTTCGGCTAAAAACCGTTCGATCTCAAATCGAGTATTTCAGGTTGCATACCGCTAAGCCGAAACTTCGGTAAATCATAACTTCCTCATACGAAGTCAGATTTGGGCGTTCTTATATATTCGGAAACCTCGTTTCAACTACTACAACATTATCCAAAGATATCAAGTTTATTTTACACTTAAATTTTGACGCTTATTTTTATTCTTAATTAATCAAACTACATAATTAAGCAATTAAGCACAAAACACATAATACTCAAATAATATACTTCTATTATTTCAAAACGGGTTACAAAGTTTAACCTAGACTATTATATCAACATTAATGACAGGCCCAGAAACACAGGCGTTACAATTCTCTCCACCTTAGAATGATTCCGTCCCCGAAATCACACATCAACAAACAACTGCGGATAGCGACCCATCATGTCACTCTCCGTCTCCCAGGTGAGATTCGGCCCATTCGTGTGTTTCCATCGGACAAGCACTAACTCGACCATCTTGCGTCATAACTTCTTAGTCTTTCGGTCAACAATTGCCTCTGGTTCTTCAATCAACCTTTTGTTCTCATCAATTCTCAATTCGGAAATTGGAATTATGTCGGGAACTTCTCCCGTGAACTTCCTCAAATAACACACATGAAAAGTGTTATGAATTCCATTCAGTTCTTCTGGTAGTTCGAGCTTGTAAGCTTGGTTCCCAATCCTCTGAAGAACTTTTAACGGTCCAATAAACCTTGGACTCAACTTTCCCCTTTTACCAAATCTTATAAGTCCCTTCCACGGCGAGACTTTAAGCAAAACCGAATCTCCAATTTCAAAAGTCATCGGTCTTCGCTTTTTGTCAGCATAGCTCTTTTGACGATCCTGAGCTGCTAACATTCTTTCCCTAATTATTTTCAACTTTTCAGCAGTTTGATGAACCATCTCCGGTCCCATAAACTGCTTTTCCCTAGCCTCAAGCCAATAAGACGGCGTACAACACTTCTGTCCATACAAAGCTTGGTAAGGTGCCATCTTAATGCTCGAGTGAAAACTATTATTGTAGGAAAATTCTACCAAAGGTAAATGTTCATCCCAATTACCTAGGAATTCCAAGGTACATACATGCTCTCAGCATATCTTCAAGCGTTTGTATCGTTCATTCACTCTGACCATCAGTCTGCGGATGGTAAGTTGTACTTAAACACAACTTGGTACCCAATTCCTCTTGTAGACTTTTCCAAAATCGCGAGGTGAAACGGCTATCACGATCCGACACAATCGTTAACGGAACACCGTGAAGCCTCACAATTTCCTTCACGTAAGAATTTGCAAGCTTCTCCATAGACCATTTCTCCTTGGCTGCTATGAAATGCGCACTCTTAGTGAATCGATCAACGACCACCCAAATCATGTCGTGACCATTCTTTGTTCTGGGCAGTTTAGTGACAAAATCCATAGCAATGTCTTCCCACTTACCCATAGGCACAGGCAAAGGTTCTAAACTCCCGTACGGTTTCTGATGTTGTGTCTTTACTCTCGCACAAGTCACACACTCAGCCATATACTTTACAACATCAAGCTTCATCGTCGGCCACCAGTAGTAGGGTTTCAGGTCCCTATACATTTTAGTGCTACCGGGATGAATCGAGTACATGGTTTTGTGAGCTTCTTCCATCAGAAGATCTATGACTCCTCCTGTCTTAGGTATCAAAATCCGATCTTGGAACACCTTCAGTCCATGACTGTTTACACCGAATACCAACGTTTTGCCCAAACGTTCCTCCTTTCGGTCATTCTTTTCAGAAGCTTCCTCTTGAGCTTTCTTTATACTTTCCAAAATAGTCGAGACAACTTCAATTCTCAACGCTCTTGGCCTTTTCCTTTCAAGATTGACTTTCTGACTGAGAGCATCAGCAACAACATTAGCCTTACCAGGGTGGTAAAGTATCTCACAGTCATAGTCCTTAAGTAACTCTAGTCAGCGTTGTTGCCTCATATTCAATTCTTTCTGACCAAAGAGATATTGGAGACTCTTATGATCAGTGAAAAGTTTGCACTTCGTGCCATAGAGGTAATGCCTCCATATCTTCAGAGCGAAAACTACCGCTGCCAACTCCAAATCATGAGTCGGGTAATTCTTTTCATGCTCCTCAGCTGTCGAGACGCATATGCTACCACCTTTTCTCTTTGGGTCAAAACACAACCCAATCCAACCCCAGACGCATCGCTATAAACAGCGAAGTCTTCAACTACATCGGGTAGAGAAAGTATCGGTGCCTCGCATAGCTTCTTCTTTAGCTTCTCGAATGTTTCTTTATGCTTATCACTCCAAGCATAAGTAGCTCCTTTGTGGGTCAAAGCTGTTAATGGAGTAGCGATCGAAGAAAAGCCTTGGATAAACCTTCGGTAATATCCGGCTAATCCCAAAAAGCTTCGGATCTCCGTGGGACTTTTCGGTTGTTCCTATTTCATCACAGCTTCGATCTTCGCTGGATCAACCATTATCCCTTCTTGGTTGACCACGTGACCCAAGAATTGGACTTCACGAATCCAAAAATCACATTTGGAGAACTTTGCATACAACTTCTCCTTCTTCAAGACTTCTAACACTTCTCGCAAGTGTCTGCCATGCTCCTCTTGGCTTTTTGAATAAATCAGAATGTCATCTATGAACACTATCACAGATTTATCTAGGAACGGATTACAAACCCTATTCATTAAATCCATGAATGCTGCCAAAGCATTGGTTAGTCCAAACGACATAACCAAGAACTCGTAGTGTCCATATCGGGTTCTGAATGCAGTCTTCTCTATATCCTGCTCTCTTACTTTTAGTTGACGATATCCTGACCTAAGATCGATCTTCGAGAAATAGCTCGAACCTTGCAATTGATCAAACAGGTCATTAATCCTTGGCAACGGATATCTATTCTTTATTGTTGCCTTGTTCAGCTCTCTGTAATCGATGCACATTCTCATACTTCCATCTTTCTTCTTCACAAATAACACCGGAGCTCCCCAAGGTGATGAACTAGGTCTAATGAAACCTTTGTCCAATAACTCCTGAAGTTGCATCATCAGCTCCTTCATCTCCGTCGGTGCTAATCGATAAGGTGCTTTTGCAATTGGCGTTGTTCCTGACAACAAGTCTATTCTAAACTCCACTTGTCTATCAGGCGGTAATCCAGGAAGATCTTCGGGAAATACTTCCGGATAATCACACACAACAGGGATATTTTGCATCACCTTCTTTTCCTTCTTAGCATCGATCACGAATGCTAAGTATGATGTACATCCTTTAGCCAAACACTTTCTGGCTTTCATCAATGAAATGATTCCAGAATTTACTCTGCGTTTATCTCCATACACCATAAACGACTCTTTCCCAGGCGGGTTTACTTTGACTATTTTCTTCTTGCATAAAATTTCGGCATCATTGGCGCTAAGCCAATCCATTCCAAGCACGATGTCGAAACCATTAAGTTCGATAGGCAATAATTCCTCGTGGAACTTATTCCCATTCAGATCAATTAAGATGTTTTTCATACGATGGCTAACAGGTACAAACTTGCCACTAGCAACTTCGACTAATAAGGCATTATCTAGTCTATCAACAGGCAAAGCTAGTTTTCTACCAAATTCATGCAATATAAAGGAGTAGTTGGCTCCAGAATCAAATAAAATCTGGGCAGGCAATTCGTTTACGAGAAAGGTACCTGAAGCGACATCAGCTTCATCTTTAGCAGCTTCCAGTGTCATCTGGAATGCTCTCGCCTTTGGCTTTGGCGGAATGTTGGGTCTAGCTGCCTCCTTCTTCTTCGGGCAGTCCCTCGACATATGTCCCTCCTCACCACAACCATAGCAAACCTTCTTAGAGAGGTTACACTCATTGGCATAGTGCCCTGGCTTTCCACACTTGTAGCACGTGGCCACTACCTCACATTTTCCATGATGCTTCTTCTTACATTTGTCGCACCATTTCGCTTCGCCTCCACTTCCCCTCGAACCAGACTTCGAGAACTTGTTTCTCTTGTTGGACCCTGAAGTTCCATCAAACTTCCTTTTTTCACCAACTTCTATCCTTTCCAGACCCTTTTCCTTTTGCTGGGCCTCCACATTCTTAGCTGCACGAACAACCGTTTTCAGAGTAGTTGCCATCTTGACTGTCAGACCAAAGTCGGCAAGCAGTCCATTAGCAAACCTCTCAATCTTGGAGAGTTCCGTTGGCACTAGGTACGGAAATAACTTCATTTTCTCAGTGAATGCAGTAGCATAGTCGTCTATGCTCATCCTCCCCTTCTTTAAGTTTTGGAACTCATTGTTCAGATCAATCAGATCTATCTCTGAACAATACTGCACCTTTAACTGTTCCAAGAACTCCTCTCATGACATTTTCAGGGCTTCTCCTCGTGGCATGGTATCTGCCAACAACTTCCACCAACTCAAGACTCCAGTCTTCAGTTGTCTAACTGCAAAGACAGTCTTCTGTTTGTTGCTACAGTCGTAACTTTCAAATACCATCTCCATTTCGGAGATCCAATCCATTATCTCAACAGGCTTTGGGCTTCCAGAAAGACTTGGCGGCTTGGCGCCCAAGAAGTTCTTGTACATTCGCTCATCCTTGTTGTTTCTCCTTTCCGGATCGTTCCTTCATTCTCCTTGAGTCCCAACTTGACTCATAATGCGACTATTGTTCCCTTCCTCCGATTGCTCGGGAATCAATTCGGGTTCCTCAATAGGTATGATAGGTTCGTCCCTATTATCATGCAACATCTGTCGCATCTCATCCCTTTGTTCGGCTAACATAGCCCGAATCATGGCTTGCACCCCAGCCATTGTTATTGGTTCTGGTGCTGCTGCTACAACAGGTATTTGCTCAATCACTGGCAGTTGATTCCTGTTTTCATCCGCGTTTCCAATGCCACTCCTTGTTCTCACCATTTTTGATCTACACACCGAATAAGGTGAAATTAGATCCTCATTCACGATAGATATTCAAATCATCCTTATTGCTCCGAAACGTTTACATGCTAGTTCTAATACCATAGACATACGCTTAGAATCCTACACACATAAGGTTTCCAGATCCGGTCGACAACAGACCGTAGATCCGAACAATTAACATAATATATGGCAACATATAACATTTAGCACATAAAAACATTTTAGGCAACTTTCCTAAAATAAACTAGTGCTCGTGTCTAAAATCCAACAGACACACATCTCAAAATTCCACTTAGCATTCTAAGTTTAAGTCTAGAAATCCTACAAATTCCTAGTTCGCTTAAACTAATGCTCTGATACCAACTGTGACATCCCCCTCTGGCACGTATCACAATATTGTCCGCTTTGGGCCACTCGGCACGGGGACTTCCCAGGGGGTCACCCATCCTGGTACTACTCCCGCCCGAGCACGCTTAACTACAGAGTTCTTATGGGATCTGCTGCGCTCACTACTTTAAAACGCGTTATGATAGGGAAGGTATCCACGCACCTTATAAGAAATGCTTAGTTCTCCTTCCCAGCCGATGTGGGATTAGATCTAACCCACTTTATGTGGGATCAGATCTAACCCACTTTGAAAGTGGGTTAGATCTGATCCCACATCGGCTGGGAAGGAGAACTAAGCATTTCTTATAAGGGGCGTGGATACCTTCCCTATCATAACGCGTTTTAAAGTAGTGAGCGCAGCAGATCCCATAAGAACTCTGTAGTTAAGCGTGCTCGGGCGGGAGTAGTACCAGGATGGGTGACCCCCTGGGAAGTCCTCGTGCCGAGTGGCCCAAAGCGGACAATATTGTGATACGTGCCAGAGGGGGATGTTACATTATGGGTCATTGTTGAAAGGTGGATTGATTACATGGGAAACTTTGATTTCTTATGGAGGCTTGAAAGATGATCATGGAAATTGATATTTCAACAGCTTGGGAAGATTAAAAGTTTGATCGAAATCACCATGAATACGTTATCTTGGTGTGAAAATCAAAAAGAAGGAAAAGAAAGATAATTATTCAAAAAGGAATATGTTTCTCTTATTGAAGACCCAAATGATTTTCATGTTCTTGAGTTTGTTGAATTTCAATAGATGGGAATTCAATGTGATTTTGATGAATATGTAAAAAATTTTCGTTCAATTAGAGTTCAAACCGATGAATGCTTGAATTCTTGTGATTCGTTTGATGGAATGGAGCCATATCGAAAGCCTTCAATCCAAGAAGTTCAAATGTATAAAACTCCAAAAGATTTGATTCAAACTTGCAAAGTTGAAGTTGTCAAGAATGAAGTTGTTCTTGAATTCAAATCTTCAATATCCAAAAAGATGAAAAGGAAGAAAAAAAAAAGAAGATCAAAACCAAGAACAATTGGGTTTCTATGCAAAAATCTTCAAATATTGTCATGAAGCCGAAATATATGAAGCAAATTTGGGTTCCAAAGCAACAATCATCAAGTGTTGTAGTGAATTTGAATTATAAACCCAAAAGTGTTGATGATTCTTATGAGGATGATGCTAGATCATTGAAAAATGATAAGAACGAATTGTACAACATGCATCGTGAGTGGTACAATGTGAAGATTGCATATTTTCTTGTTCCAACAAAAGAAACAAGATCTTCAATGATTGATTCATGTGTTGCAAACCGAGAAAGAATCATCAAGAAGGTGTCTCAAATTCTAAAGTGGATTCCGAAAAATTCATGTTGAGATAGAAGATGAACGATCAAGGTTTTTCTCAAAACTCGAATTTAATCAGTTTTTTTTTAAATCGTGTTTTTCGTTTTTTATTGTTGATCTGTTTGTCTCGTTGGATCTATTTTGTTTTAAATCCCATTGAGTGATCCAATAAATTTTTTGTTTAGATAAGCATTAGATGCAAAATCAAATTCTAAATTTTTTTACTGGTCATTGATTCATATTTCGAAGCCCAAAACCAAATCATTTACTCTTCATATGCAACATTGAAGCCCAATTTTCAGATCGTCTACTGTTTATTGAAGCCCAATCTTAAATATTTGGTCCATTACTGTTCGTTTAGTTCATCTGGATAAACAATTCTCAACTCGGTTACTTATCACTCCGTTTTCTTGAATCGTACCTTCTTTAATCGAGTAATCTTAATCAGTCTTGATCACTTTTATATATCGATCGAAATTATTTGATTCACACTCGTTTTAGTAATATTTACTCGATCTATTCTTCAGTATTGTGAATTTGGAATTTTTTTTATGATCGATTTCATCATTGTGGATCAGATTGTTCTTCTGTGTCGAAATTTTTTAATCGATATTTGTTTGTATCTTCTTATAATCAGACATGTTCTTAGTTCAAAGGTTTGATGTTGATCACTTTGTCTCACCATTCATGGAGATATATTGGATTGATGATCATTTGAATGGTTGGAGATACTGTTGAAAGTTACTCATAAACAATTATGAGAACAATGAAGAACATGATGTTCATCAATGAATCGGTGGGTTTGATCTGAAATTGTTTAGAAAAATGTTGATTTGTTGTATGTCGATAATTGATTTTGAAGGTCAAACGCTAAAAGTCAAAATTCGAATGAGAATTTTTTTTTGGAACGATTTCAGAAACTATGAAGGGATTGGATTTGAAATTGAGAAAGTTAAAAAAAAAACTTGCAAAGGAAGTAGCAATCAATGTTGAATGGGTTTGAAGGACATTGAAGGCTCGATGGTGCTTCGACTATAGTTTGTTCGAAGTCAAAAGCAGATTAACTTTGAAATCGAATTTGATTTGGACTTGATTGGAATTGAAATCGAAAGTCTCTGGCTTGAAGTCGAACTCATCTTCGAATGATGCTACTGCTCATTCGCATATATGAACGAATTGAGGGAGATCATGAGTTCGAATTGAGTGAAACTGGACTCATATTTGGTTTGAGTCTAACGACTTGGCATTCGATGTGTTTACTTGTAGGAAGATTGTGAATTCAATTTAGGTTAAAAATTGATTTCAAAAGTGACTTGATGGAATCTTGGGGACGAACGACTTTCTTGGAATCATTCGCATTGAATTGGCATCACTTTGGGTTTGGATGTCAAACTAACATTGGTTGGGTTTACTGATGGCGAAATCAGTTTCGTTATGTAGTCATATAAGTCGTTCGATGTGTGGATAGGGATTTCGACCTGTAGATGGCAAGATTGATTTGTGTAGATTGAGTTCGACATGAGAAGGTTGAATCGATTGGTATGAGGTCGAACAAAGTAATGTTTCACATCGAAAGATTTGGAGTCAAATTTGGTTTGGAGCAGTTTCGATGTGCAGGAACACGATTTCGACATGAGAAGATCATCTTTCGCATTCTGTCGCATCTGGGAAGCGAATTGGTGAAGAAAGGAAACATTTCGTTTCAAATCCCTCATCTTTTAGTGATTTGGTAGAAAAGACCCACTTTCAAAATGGGATCATTTTGTGTGAAGTATGTTGAATTTTCGTTTTGAATCTCTGATGTTCAACGCTTTGACAGAATTTACCCGGTTTCGACATTGGGGTATAATTCAAAGAAATGGGAAGAATTTTGAATATGGTCACTGAAGCTTTCGTGAATTGACACTTTATGCCCAGTTTCATATTTGGGGTAAAGTGTCGCATTTGAAAGTTGTTTTGGCGCAATGGATCTTTTTAGAATTACGAAATTGCTAGTTATACCCAAAATTTGAAATTCTTGCAACTCTCACCCAAAAATCGAAAATTTTCACAAAATTTGTATTTTTTTTCTTGGCTTTTCGTGATTGTTTTCGTGTAGTATTTTCGCGGTTTCATTTTTAGCACACATCGAGGGGGAGATTCGTCAAGTTTATTCCTAAAGCTCTTCTCATCCTTTATGGGTTTTATAATCACTTGTTGATTATAAAAAGGGGGAGAATGTAGATATGGGTATTCGAAGCTTCTCGAGTATTCATTTGCGGATTTGGAGATCAATATTACTTCGAGGGGGAGTTGGTCAAGATCGCACGAGCTCGTTTGGAAACTGAAGCTAGGACATCCAATCCTAACTTTGAGGGGGAGAATGTTAGGGTGCAAAGTTCTTCTGGGATGTGACTTACCCTCTTGTGCGTGTAATGAGTTGAGTCTTTCATATAAATAGAAAGTGAGTGACTCCCATTATGAAAGACCCTTTTGTGAGTGTTAGTTTAGTGAGAGAAAATACAAAACCCACTTGTACTCTTACTATTCTAATGGATCTTAAATGATTTTATTTACTCCTTGTGTTCTTGATGTTTGCATGATTCCCTAGATCTTTACTATTCTACACATGTCATCATAATCTGGGTCACTACAAACTAAAATTACCTTTCTTATGAAAAACCATTGGGGCCATAACCCAATTTTTTTGTATGATATTTATAAAAATTAGTGGGCTATTACTACTTCTACGCAGAAAAACAGGGAGGGGGGGGGGGGGCACAGCCCCATTTGGCCCTTAATAAGCTTTGAACATGCCATATAGAAACCCATTTTATTAAGGGTATTTTTGTCAAAATTGTTATGACTAAATTACAATTAAGATGTCATTTTAGATATGAGATCTAATAATCATTTATTTCATCATTCTTTAAAAACAAGCATCTCCTTTCTCTCCATCTACCACTAGTTCACACCACCACCATCACTACCTACCTCTGACGCCGCCACCAACCACCGTCGTCTCCTGCTACCGTTTCTGCCCTCTACCACCTCTATATCTATGTAGACTCATCATCCCCAATGGTTCGTCGGCGGCTTCATAATTTTGATGACTATTTTATGCTTCTTACTTAGATCTGCTTAGATCTGAGTGATTTCGATTGATTTTTTTTCTCCGGCGGTATTTCTAGTCCAGATATTATAACATCCGAATTTTGAGGTACGCTGTAGTTATTATATTCTTTGTACGACTTGACAAGTTGATACTAGATCGCGTGTTTCATTTAGTTACCACGACGTGGCGGCTTGTGGCCACGACGTGGTGGCGGCCTGATGGCAAAACACTAATTTTTTTAGGTATTTAAAGGAAAGTGGGGAAGCTAGAGTTTTCCACCTTCAGCTATTTGTTCAGACTAAGAGGCGAGTCTCCTCGCAGTGCTTGATGGGTACCAATGCCAACCCATGGATATTTTCCTTCACATCTTGCTCTCTTGTTTCTAGCACACCTCGTGTCCCTTGCTTTAACTGTTATTCTTGTCATGGTACCATTGAAGATTTCATCGAGGTCTTGTAGCATTCTTTAGATTCTTGATGAACCCTGACAATCTTCATTCCCCCCCCCCCATGGGGTAGGCATCTTGATGCACTAGTGGTACATCGACGAGACCCTTTCAAGTCATGGATGTAGATAGGTAACTTGATTTCTCCAACAACGTGCTTTGTTTCATCACTGAATCCTATTAGGACGAAGGATCTCTTGATTATTTCGGATTCTCGGATGTTCATCCTAGTTAGAGCGTCTAAAAGTATGATGTTCACTGAGGATCCTCCATCTACCAGGATCCTTCTGACGAAGTGGTTAGCGATATCTAAAGTAATCACCAACCCATCATGGTGAGGATCCTATATGTTTTCTCTATCCTGTTTGTTTGAGGCGGTCTCCTTGTTGTTTGTAATCGATGTGTTTTTTTGGGGGGTCTTTCCTCCTTTTCCGTCTTGGATAGTTTGGTATACCTTTTAGATGCAGAATAAGAAGTCCCACATATATCAGATCCTTTAGAAATAACATTGGTTACCTTGGCATCCGGGGGAAGGGATCCTGGCTTTTCCAGTATCTTCACATAGCCTTGTTCTTTTTCCCTGCATCTTTCTTTTTTCATTCATAGGATCTCTCTGAGATAACCCTTGATCAGGAGATAACTACTTTCCTTCCTGAGGGCTATGAAGTCCTCAGTGTTGTGACCGAAATCCTCATAATATGCACACCACTTGGATTTCTCTTTACAACTGTTTGACTTTTCTCCCTTTCTTGGCTATCTGGCTTTGTCATCAAGATTCTGCATAGCGAATATTAGACTTGAAACATCCACAAAGAAACAATAGTGAGTAGTTTTAGGAAATTCGTCTTCTTCCCCTTCATCATCGAGGGCATTAACCCTATAATGATCAGGTTTGGAATATGGTTTTTGTTAGGTTTTGAGCATTCTAACACTCCTAAGTGTACATGCAACCCTAAATACCTTGGATCTATGTTTTCTCTATTATACATGCAAATATGAATATTCCAAGGTATTACCCTAACTAGCATACAATCTTTTGATACTTGAATAATAAACTAGATAGAAATACATACCTTGTTGATGTAGCTTAACTCCATGAAGCTCGAGAGCCTAGTGCCCCAAGTGTGACACCTCAAATGGCTCACACAACATCATCAACACTTGGAATAACCATGAAAAGAATACACTTCATGCTCAAATTGGCTAGCCCTCAGATAAGTATCACTAGTGCCAATTTCTTGAGCTAAAGGGGTCTTTATATAGTGTGGCTATTAGGGTTACACCATGTAACTCATGACTTTACCCATTCCTTATGCTCCATGGGTTTTAACCTCCATGGAGTATCCATGGGTCACCACATGGGTTAAACCCAACATAAGGAATCTTGGATCATAAGCCCACATATATAAGAATTAATGATTTACACAATCAATCCCCATATATTTAAATAGTCTCTTTTGATCACTAAATTAAGTCCAAATTAATTCTTGATCAATACTAATTAAATAACATGATTTCATATTAATATATTAGAACTTGTAATATATTAATATGTCACAAATGTCTTTTTCTCACAAATGGTCTATCCAAATGTTCCGATGCCATGCAACCCAAATGGACCATGCCGAGTCGGGTAAAGTACATACCAATTATAGCTATGGACTTAGACACTAATCCAATAGTCTCCCACTTGGATAAGTCTAAAACTATTATTGAGTATGACTTCAAAACCTAACTGGCAATCATAGCTCTCAAAAGCCGTTGTCGAACTCTGACCTTGTCGATGAACTCTGACCTTTGTCAATGACTTGTCCATTAGATAAGGGATCATATATTCCTCCATTCTGGATATCATATGGACTGAGACATTGATTAAAATCATTCTCTCTGTCCATTTGTTGTTTCCCGATTTCCGATTTATGACGATTGACTGATTAAACAAATCAAATCAGTCATGGCTTGGCCAAGCACTCACATGATCACTCGTGATAAAATCCATGAAGTGATTCAAATGAGCGCGGGTTGAATCCAATACTCAGAACTTATGAGCACTCATGAGTGTTGTAGCACAACATTTTCCACCAACTTGGACCTCTACAAGCCAACCCATGACATTCTTGATTCATATCTACTTCCAACATATGACCGACTGTGGATGGTTTGAATAACTTAGTCATTCGGAAGAATAACCTAGTTATTATGGAAGTCAAAACATGTAAAGTGAAACACAAGAATAAATGAATCAAATATGTTATCAAACCCTATGAATATAAATAGACCACTTTTATTTATCACCATACTGATTACTCATTATTCATTGTTTCGGTTTTATCAACTTTATACTTGAATTAAAAACACTAGTTGTCCCATGCTCCCAGCATGTACACTATGTTTTTCTAAACAATAGCTTTGCCATACACCAAGTATGCACTCTATGTTTGTCTATGATCCTTACTTTGTGAAATAAACCAATTGACCAAACTTTCAATGATTCTAATTTCAAACTCCCAAATCGAAACCTTGTTAGACTTTAAACTTAAATGCACTACCCTCTTGTAATGAATGTGTACAAAGTCACAAAGACTTGTCGACAACCATTACAAGGTATTCCAATGAAGACCTACTCCATGGACACAAAGCCTTATGTTCAAAGTATGCATTGCTTTGAACATGCTTCTTGCACTGAGTTTTTTTTTCTAATCTTACACAGATTGCTTCTATCTGTGGAGACAACTCTATATTCCCATTTTGACTACCACTTCTGAACTAGAGTTGCCTCTTTTTTCAGACTATGTCAATATGACCCTTCCAAAATTCACACTATACTTCCAACTTTTCTTGAGCAACCAATCTTTGGTAAACCTTAGATTGTCCTCGACAATTGCTTAATCACTTTAGTCATATCCAATTCTAGACATTTTTCCCCTTAATGCCCCAAGGCAAACTGGAAAAATTCAGAAAGGATAAATATTATAGCACATGTAATCGATCTTGTACCCAAAGTAAATGGGACACGGTTCATGATGTTTCACATACAGACATGTTTCTAGACCAGTCTTTTGCCATAATAATTTTTGTTTGCTATATTATCAAATTTTGACTATGAAAAGGGATGCCGTGATCATAATCGAATTTTGAGAACGCAATATATAGAATTTTCTTAAGTTGAACCAATCCAACATGAAATTCATATATATATATATATATATATATATATATATATATATATATATATATATATATATATATATATATATATAGATATATATATATATAGAGAGAGAGAGAGTTAGGTTCATATATAATGTATAAATATTGTGTGAATGTATGACACATTTTCAACCAATCGTTTGATAAGGGTACAATGGTAATTTCATATATAAATCAATTAATTAATTTTAAATGATGATTCTATAATTATGGTGAGTGAGATTAACAAGGCATTTGATTTTAAAACCACCGGTTATAACATCAACCTAATTTTGGGAGGTACTTTTTGGGTTTTGGGAGGTTCTTTTTGGGCAAAAGATTCACGCATATAATAAGAAATAAGAATTGGAGGAAGAATGATGGAAGAAAAACAACATCGTCGGCTTTATAGATTTCATCTTTATCACTATAGAGGTCCTCCATCATCACCTTCTGTTTTTGTCGTCGCCCTTCAGGTACGTGTTTACATAACCGTTCAACCATCTTCTTTCATTCTGTCGTCTTCATCTGTGATGGATCCATATTCCAATCGATTAAACCCTAAGTTTTTTTTACTACACTATTCCATAGAAAAAACCTAAAACCATTTTATATAATTTTTTTTTATAAAATTATCCATCCTAGTATAAACTGTCAATCTTATTTTGATAGTAAAGTTGAAATTTTTGAGTAAATTTTAGTTTTTTTTTTTAAGATGAACATTATCCTCACTTTGAAAGGGAAAATTAGTCAAGATTCCTTATTTATGATCGAAGTACTAATTTGTGGGTGAATTTTTGTCAAAACATCTTGTATACTAGTTAATTAATATTCAGAGCATATATATATATATATATATATATATATATATATATATATATATATATATATATATATATATTCGATTCGACAAACATACAATGATACAGAGCTACAGACTTAGTGAAAACATTATCAAAATTTACCATTAGTCTTTTCTGCATAGTGAGTTGTCACATTTATACAAAGCTACAAACTTAATGTCGTTTTGAAAAAGGAAATGGCTTATACGGTTTTCGCGATTTACACCATATAATGCACACCCCAGTTTCTTTTTGGAATATTTTAATGCCTTAGAAAAATGATTTATTTTTTTCATAACATTCTAACAGTTTGGTGTTGTGCCTGAACATGCTTAATCTCTGACATTCCAACTCGATTTTGTGCCCTAGCATGCTCGCCTCTTTAAAATTACAACATGACACAATGTATCTAGAGATTGAGAAGGCACGGAATGGTAATTTCTTTGGCCTATCATAAGATCTTTTCTGAATGGATGCAATTGATTCAAATTTGATGTTGGAAATTTGTAAGATTGTCTTAACTTCAGTCCACTTTCTTGCAATTGAGTAAAATTAGATAGAATTTTAGTATCCTCTTGCAATACGTTTGGTTGATAATTTTTTCTTAGTTTTATGTGCATAATTCATGAAAATGGGATTTGCTTAATGAGCTTAATCGTACATTCATACCTTTTTTTTTAATTTTTTTTAAATATTGTATATTTATTCCAAATATGGTTTTATTGTTGCTTCCAGAGACTAAATGTCAAGCCATATTTTGAGAAGTGTAATAGCATATCAATACTTTTATTAATCAATGCATTTACAAAGAATTTTATCTTTTGATTCTTAAAGAATGACTTATGATTCTTAAGGAATTAACAATGGAAAATTATGGTGGTTTCTGATGATGAAGTCTTGCTGGTGACATTTTTATGCAGGTAAACAACATGAAAGAATGGCGATACATGTTGTAATCAACATTGATTGGAGAAATGACCATCAACATCCTCATCCTTAGGCAAACAAACAACCGTCAAGCACCCTATAAGCCACTTTCATCAAATCTTCAATCACAATACATAACCAATTACCAAAAACCACTAAAACACAACCTTGTTCATCACCATCTTAACAACCAACACCATTTCCAAAACACAACCAGTGTTCATCACCAGTTTTAGCATATAATATTTCAAAATGGTTATTCTTTTATGGTTCATATTATTTAAGAATAATGGTAATTTAGTCGAGAATGAAAGCAATTCAGATTTATTCTTTAAGAAAGACTATTCTTGCAATTGTAATTTCTAATAAGATTTTCATTATTTTGGTGCGGATTTCTATTCTTAAAAATATATATTTGTATTCTTTATGAATATTGATTCTAAAAAGAAACTGAAAACTAAAAGAGTTTTAGACAATGTATTCTTCAAGCACTCTTCAAGAATGCTTGAATTCTTCAAGAATTCTTATGTTGGAATGAAAAACTTGCTGTTACAGACCTGTAAATTAATCTTTATTCTTCAATTCTTCAAGAAATTTTCAGACCTGAAGACGTTGTTAATTGATATCGATTAGAGAAAGTGAAAACATAAAGAGTTTATACATAATATTCTTCAAACATTCTTCAAGAGTGCTTGAATTCTCCCAGAATTCTTCACTAACATATCAAATTTGTGGTGGTCCAAACATATAAATCCACACAATCAAACCAAAAGAATGAAGTTAATATTTAAAGAAAAAAAGATCTTATTAATTGTAGTACATCAATTTCTTAAAGATTACAAACATAATAATCAAGAAGATGAAACCATAAGAATAGAGATATTTTTAATAATTTCCAGTATATAGAATTTATTTATCATATTCTTAAAAAATGGACGAACAATAATCAACTTTAAGAAAAACTCTAGAGGGTTTTGCTAATCATATTAAAAGATAGGAAAATTAATTTAAAATGTAAAATATATAATTTTATCTTTTGAAATCAAATTTAAATTGCACCATTTATTACTCTCACTTTCCATAAATTAGTGTTAACCAATTTACTAATTTACCATTATAATTAATTAATTGTAGTTATATTGTACATGTTATCACATGTTAATAATGTATACTCTAAGATCATAAGCTTTTATTTTTTTTTAATCTAATGGACCAAAATTGGTCATACATTCACACTATATATGTTGTTCACATTTAATCCTAACCCTATATATATATATATATATATATATATATATATATATATATATATATATATATATATATTCTTGACTAAAGATGATTAAAATCTCAATATAAGCTCTTTAGAATAATCTAAGCTTTTTAGAATTGAAATGAAGTATAATTTCTCTCCCTTAATTTTAGCAAAACAACTTTTTCAACCCCTGCAATCTCACGAATTGAAACTTTTGTTTTCTATAATTAACATTGCTAACTTTCAATACTTATCAAAATTATCATGCTCCCACTAACATGATGATTATTAGCATAACACTTATGCTCCCACTAGCTTTGACATGTATCCAGAAAACAACTGGACTTGTAGAGGTCAATTCTAGATTGCTTTGATAAGACTTTATCAAAATCGTACACCTTATCTTAGATAACTCACAAGTGTGTCTAAACAATTTCAGAACTATGAAAAGGGATGTTGTAACCATAGTCTCAATTGTTTAGACCTTTGCTATCTGCTTCAAATCTACTTGGTGGAAGTGTTTCCTCACCATGATTTTCATGAATCAGAGAGAAACCTTATGACCCTTATATTTTATGGTATATGTGTTCCTTTCCATGTGAATTTTTT
This sequence comes from Lactuca sativa, assembly GCF_002870075.4. NCBI lineage: Eukaryota > Viridiplantae > Streptophyta > Magnoliopsida > Asterales > Asteraceae > Lactuca > Lactuca sativa. The sequence goes on from NC_056626.2 coordinate 21,652,290, forward strand.
TGTCAAAACCATAATCACAAGACAAGATTAGTGACAATTCCAAATTCATATGGACTGAACTTGTGCAATCTTAAATTCTTGCCACCTGACAGCACAAGAGCCTGCTATTGCTTCTAAGTAGTTATGAAAACAACTGAGAACATGCAGAACTTCAAATGTATAGCCAACTTCAACTGGAATGGGCACAGAATATCTCAACACGATAGGTTATAAAGCTCAAGTTGTGTGCTAGTGAAGACCTTCAGGTTTTCTTCTTGATTAGTTCTTGAGACTTTCAAGACCTTTAAGAGTCCCACTGTCCTCTTGACAGATAAGACTCTCTTGTCAAATATTCAAGAAATAGTGCGGATTTTTTTTATCAAGACTAACATTTCACACAATTGGCCTAAGCTGGTCTCTGTTTTATCCAAAACATCACAAATTTCCAATTTCAAATGTACAAGAGTAGAAAACCTTTTACTCTTACATTTGACTAGTGTTAATAAACCTTCTTTAAGATGTGTCACTCAAGTTACAATCTTGGAGTATGACTCTAAGAATTTTTTTTGGAACGAAGTGTGAACCATCTTCTTGATTTAACCACTTCAACAATTCATAACTCCTCTTCTTAGCTATCAGAATGCACTTAGAGGATGAATTGTGATAAGGTCTCTTAATCATTAAGATGATCATATATCATGATACTAAAGTACTCTCCCATCTTTTCAGATTCGAGAAACTTTTATCCTTCTGCCTAATTTGATTCTTCTTATTCGCTCTGCCATACATTGGATCTTTTCCAATGTTTCAGAACTATACTTAAGCTTATAAGTATAACCATATTTACTAAGCCTTAGTAAATTATGACGAATAGTCTTATCGATCTTTTGAGGTGGACTCTGACCAGTGCACAAGAATATGTACCTAATCCCTTAGTCCTTTACTTGACTCACACATCCATGTGAACAAGTAATTAGTCTTAATTGTCCAATGCTTGAAAGTTCTCATTCATCATACTATACAACTTGCATGATTCCAAGTTTCGGTCCAATTTAAACTTGGGTGATGAGAAACATTCCTTATTTGGTAAATTTAGACACTACCACAAATGAAAGAATCAAAACCATTTTCCTATATTACTATGGAATCATATAAACAACAATTTTTCACAAATGTCATTGTAAGGATACTCAGAATAAATAAAATCAAAAATTTCCTTTTATTTTAAAAAAATTTGCGGAAAAACTCATCCTTACAATCCATATGAAAACCTTGTTGTTATCTATTCCTAAGCAATGTGTCATAACTCCTAAGTAACACCTCAAAAATTCCAATGCGATCAAAATCCATCTTCACGATCAGAATCAACATGTACTTCCTTTAAGCTTTCTCTCTTTTCTTTGATTCTTATAACATCATAGTGTGACTCAGTCACATTATGTAATAAGAATCTCCAAATAGCAGCTTAATAGAGTTAGACAATGGACTTTGCCTGAAGTAGAGTCAAACTTATTGACTTTAACATCCTTAGGTAAATTTGGCAGCTTCGCAATCAATACCCCTTCCTTTGGCAATTTAACATATGGACCCTTTGGTAATGGTACATGGGACTATCATAGACTTAGCTTTTCTCTTTACCATTTGTTCAACCAAGTTAACTATGGCCGATCCCTTTCCATGGGGAAGAGAATGATTTTTTTGGATTTCTAGTGTCACCATTGTCAATGTCCATAAAGTTTTGGGAATTCGATCTTCTAATCAAATTTGCTTTACTAGCCTTCATTGCTGATTCAGCAGCACCAAGCAAATAGATAAGATCGTTAAGGGTCATGTCATAGTCTGTTTCATAAGAGTCCCAAAGGAACTCACTATGTGACTTAGAAAGTGATTGAACCACCAACTTTCTCAAGACTTTGACACCCAACTCTCACGACTTGTCAATATGTGACTTCATCTCCAAGATGTGATCACACTTAAACCTTGCCTTGCCAATAGGGCTTGAGTGACCTTGAACTTGTGGGTTAAGGAGAATAATTGGAGGAGGTGGAGGAAGTGAAGTTCCAAGAGATTTGGGAGGATCATAGATGTCTGAACTGGACATCTTTTGGGAGATATTCAAGATAGTTGATCTAAAGCCCCTAATATAACACCCAATGTGAAATATTAAGGCTAGGACCCAACAAACTATTTTATAAGTTGGAAGAGGGATGCTGTAATCCAAGCTATAAAATATTTGAAGGTAGGTGAGTGACGATTCACCAATTTCCACCAAGATAAATGAAATGTATTATTAGGTTTAATTGGTTTTGAAACTCCTAGATTCTTTTGAGATTCATTGAAATTTTCAATGGCATGTTTCAATCTCGGGTGTGCCCTTCAGGTTTTGTGACTGGGATGCCGAGGATCACAAAACAAGGTGTGAATAACCATGCAAATATACTTGGTACCCTTAATATTTACCCCTCAATCAATGTGCCGGTTAACCACACACGCTCCATCGATACTATGATAAATATTAAGTTACCCTTTGCCTACCTTGTTAAATACGAGTTAGTGTGACGGTTAACCACACACGCTCCACTAACTGACTTAAACAAAGTGCAAAGTGTAATTTCATGGATTAGCACCTTATTCACATTTTCCTAAAGTAACTATGATTGGGAATTATAAAAAAAACATTTAGTTACTTTATATTTATCATTAATACTTTTAATGAATGGGGAATTATAGTCATTGTCCTACTCGTTCGGCTAACGACCCTCCACCAGTCAAGGAAGCGGTAGGTGAGAGTGGACACCCATTAAACTGCCATTTTATAGGCAGTAACCTTATACCCCTCTTATAGACCGGCTTCATGAATGAGGCCTATTAATGGTAAAACGACTTGCTCTTATACATACATATATATATATATATATATATATATATATATATATATATATATATATATATATATATATATATAGGGTTAGGATTAAATGTGAATTGTAAATATAGTGTGATTGTATGACCAAATTAGGTCCATTAGATTAAAATAATGAAGTGTTAAGATAATAATGGCATGATGATAATTAAATGAGAAAATATTAATCACTTTCTATATTGAAACCACCATAATCATTTATTACTTATTTTGATTTTAAAGAGATTTGGATGCAAAAATTTTAAGATATATGTTTCACTGAATTTTATTATCACGTTTTGATCTTATTTTAATTTATTTCAATTGCACATAATATTCTTAAAGAATGTAATATTTTTGAAGAATCTACAACATTCAGTTTAATACGACTTTAGTTAGTTATCAATTATACAAAGCATTGTTTTCACACATAATTCCTTAACAACACTTAAATGTATTATAACATATTTTTAAAGAATATATAAAATTCTTTTTAGAGAATACTCACAAAATATACATCAATTTCATAGATTATATTCTTTGAGAATAAATATATAACTTCTATAAGAAACTTTAGCTGAAAACAAGTTTCAATTCTTTAAGATTGCAAACATTCTTGAAAAACACTTGAATAAAAAACGATACCCATATCTGAAAATTTCAAAAATTCTTAAAGAATTCAAGAATAAAAATCCAATTGCATGTTTGTAACACCACAACCTTTTTATTAGTCAAATCAAACTCCAATTTCATAATCACAATGCCAATTTAACAAAAAAAAAAAAAATCCAAAAAGCATTACAAGCATTATTCTGAAAACAAACATCACGATTGATAAAACAACCTGTTATATTAAATTCAAAATCGGCATTATGTTTGTTCCATTTTCCCAATCCAATTGCTCAAGTAGATTTTAAAAAGCAACAAATTAAGAATAACAAAATGAGAATTGGGAAAGAAACCGATATTATGTTGCATGTGGGCCTATAAGTTTTAATAACACGAACTTAAATAGTGGATTTCGAATTAAAGATAATTACGAGTATCCTAAACTATAGCTATTTGATTTAGATATTAATTAATAAATTAATCAAAAAATGATTGGACCATATTTGGCCACACATTCACACAATAATTATGGTTTGTATAGGAACCTAAGTCTATATATATATATATATATATATATATATATATATATATATTAACTTATAATATTATAAAGTATAAGGGTTGAATTTTTAACTTTTAAAATTCTAAGGGCTTAACTTGGAATTAAAGTATTCATGGGAAAACTTTACAAATTCCAAAACTTGAGGGCAAGTTTTTGAAATTATTCAAAACTTTTTATTTCATAACTTATGAGTTTAATGGTTCATTAAAATGAAGACTCTTCATTTTTTATGTAACTTCTTATTCTTTAATAACACTTTTAAAGAAGTGACTCTTAAACATCCATAACTTGAGGACAAGTAATAGAGTCATTATACTATTTAATGAAAAAGACTCTTCATTTTTTATGTACCCTATGGCACTTTTATGAGTTTTAGGATTCATAAATGTGACCTTTTATGTAACTTGAGGACAAGTTACAAAAACACATTTTATGAACTACCTCTAGATTAATTTGGATTGAAAACAACTAAAACACAATTTTTTTTCATTAATCTAAACTAACTCATAAATCAAGGAAACATAAAACTTTTGGTAATCCATAACTTATGGAGTTAAATGCTTTTTTTATGATGAAACTTTTCATGTTCCATAACTTAAGAATAAGTTATGGAATTCTTTAAAACATTAACACCAAATTTTGTAACTCCATAAAAACTTTGAATCAATTTTTTTTTAAAACCTTTTCATATCCATAACTTATGGAGGTTCCAAAAAAAGAACTTTTTAGATCAAACTTTTAAAACTAATAAAATAATCATATCATTTTATCTTTTACTAAATTTCACCTAATTCAACTCATATAGCAAATGATTCAAATTTTACAAATAATTAGTTTTTCACTAAAACAAGTAATTATCTTAAAATTTGACAAACGACATGTTTTTTTTCCTTTTTTTTTCAACTTTAAAAATAGAACATTTGCATCAATATAACAGAAAACAACCCATGGCTCTGATACCACTGTTGGGTTTTGAGCATTCTAACACTCCTAAGTGTACATGCAACCCTAAATACCTTGGATCTATGTTTTCTCTATTATACATACAAATATGAATATTCCAAGGTATTACCCTAACTAGCATACAATCTTTTGATACTTGAATAATAAACTAGATAGAATACATACCTTGTTGGTGTAGCTTAACTCCATGAAGCTCGAGAGCCTAGTGCCCCAAGTGCGACACCTCAAATGGTTCACACAACATAATCAACACTTGGAATAACCATGAAAAGAAGACACTTCAAGCTCAAATTGGCTAGCCCTCATATAAGTATCACTAGTGCCAATTTATTGAGCTAAAGGGGTCTTTATATAGTGTGGCTATTAGGGTTACACCATGTAACTCATGACTTTACCCATTCCTTATGCTCCATGGGTTTTAATCTCCATGGAGTATCCATGGGTCACCACATGGGTTAAACCCAACATAAGGAATCTTGGATCATAAGCCCACATATATAAGAATTAACGATTTACACAATCAATCCCCATATATTTAATTAGTCTCTTTTGATCACTAAATTAAGTCCAAATTAATTCTTGATCAATACTAATTAAATAACATGATTTCATATTAATATATTAGAACTTATAATATATTAATATATATATATATATATATATATATATATATATATATATATATATATATATATAAATGCATATAGATAAATATGATTTTTGTATGTTTGAAAAAAGGAAAGGTTTTGTTTGTATGTGTTATGACCGATCCCATAAAAATGAGTTTTTTTTTCTAACTTTCGACTCGAGAGGAAGAATAAAATAAAAACCTTTTTTTGCTTGTTTTTCTTTAGTCGATACATCTTGGATCAAAATTTTGATCCAGGTAAAAGATCAAATGAAAACCACTAAAGGTTATAAACCATTTAGTAGGGGCGGAACTTGAACAATTAATTTGTGGGGTCGAAAATATGTTAAGGTGCAAAGTTCTCATTGGATGTGGCTTACCCTCTTGTGTGTGTAATGGGTTGAGTCTTTCCTATAAATAAGAAGTGAGTGACTCCCATTCTGAAAGACTCATTTTGTGAGTGTTAGTTTGGTGAGAGAAATAACAAAGCCCGCTTGTACTCTTACTATTCTAATGGAGTCTAAATGATTTTATTTACTCATTGTGTTATTGATGTTTGCATGATTCACTAGATCTTTACTATTCCACACATGTCATCATAATCAGGGTCACTACAAACTAAAATTACCTTTCTTACAAAAAACCAGGAGGCCATAACCCAATTTTCTGTATGATATTTATAAAAAATAGTGGGCTATTACTACTTCTACGCAGAAAAACACAGAGGGGGGGGGGGGGGGTCACAACCCCTTTTAGCCCTTAATAAGCTCTGACCATGCCATCTAAAAACCCTTTATATTAAGGGTATTTTGTCAAAATTCTTATGACTAGATTAAAATTAAGATGTAGTTTTAGATATGAGATCTACTAATCATTTAGTTCACCATTCTCCAAAAACAAGCATCTCCTTTCTCTTCATCTACCACTGGTTCACACCACCACCATCACCACCTACCTCCGACGCCGCCACCAACCACCATCGTCTCCTGCTACCATTGTTGCCCTCTACCACCTCTAGATCTATGTAGACTCATCATCCCTGATGGTTCGTCGGCGGCTTCATAATTTCGATGACTTTTTTATGCTTCTTACTCATATCTGCTTAGATCTGAGTGATTTCGATTGATTTTTATTGTCTCCAGTGGCATTTCTAGTCCAGATCTTATAACATTCGAATCTTGAGGTACGTTGTAATTTTTATATTCTTTGTTTAGGGTCGCCATGACTTGGCAAGTTGAGACTAGATCACGTGTTTCATTTTGTCACCACGACGTGGTGGTGGCCTGATGGAAAAACACTAATTTTTTTGGGTATTTAAAGGAAAGTGGGGGGGGGGGGGGGGGCTAGGGTTGTCCACCTTCAACTATTTGTTGAGACTAAGAGGTGAGGCTCCTCACAGTGCTTGATGGGTAAATGATACCAATGCCGAACCATGGATTATTTTCCTTCACATCTTGATCTCTTGTTTCTAGCACACCTCGTGGCCCTTGCTTTAACTATTATGCTTGTCGAGGTACTGTTGAAGGTTTCATCGAGGTCTTGTAGCATTCTTTAGATTCTTGATGATCCCCGACAATCTTCACTGTCCCCCATGGGGTAGGCATTTTGATGCACTAGTGGTACATCGACGAAACCCTTTCAAGTCATGGATCCATGGTTTACATAATATAACATTATAGGAAGAAAAGGCATCAATAATACAAAAGCTTTGCATCGAATTTACCCCTTCGATGTAGATAGGTAACTTGATTTCTCCAATGGCATGCTTTGTTTCACCACTAAATCCTATTAGGACGAAGGATCTCTTGATTATTTCGGATTCTCGGATGTTCATCCTGGTTAGAGTGTCTAAAAGTATGATGCTCACTGAGGATCCTCCATCTATCATGATCCTTCCGACGAAGTGGTTAGCGATATATAGAGTAACCACCAACCCATCGTGGTGAGGATCCTATATGTTTTCTCTATCCTGTTCGTCTGAGATGATCTCCTTGTTGTTTGTCATCGATGTGTTTTTTTGGGGTCTTTCCTCCTTTTCCTTCTTGGATAGTTTGGTATGCCTTTTAGCTACAGAATAAGGAGTTCCATATATATATCAGATCCTTCCGGAATAACATTAATTACCTTGGCATCCGGGGGAAGGGATCTTGTCTTTTCTAGTATCTTCACATGGCCTTGCTCTTTTTCCTTGTATCTTTCTTTTTTCCTTCCTAGGATCTCTCTGAGATAACACTTGATCAGGAGATAACTACTTTCCTTCCTGAGGGCTATGCAGTCCTCAGTGTTGTGACCGAAATCCTCATAATATGCACACCACTTGGATTTGTCTTTTACTGTTGTTTGACTTTTCTCCATTTCTTGGCTATCTGGCTTTGTCACCAAGATTATGCATGGTGAATATTAGACCTGAAACATCAACAAAGAAACAATAGTGAGTAATTTTAGGAAATTTTTCTTCTTCCCCTTCATCATCGAGGGCATTAACACTATGATGATCAGGTTTGGAATATGGTTTTGACTTATAGGATCTCTGGGTTGAGGATTAAGTCTTCCTATTGGGATTGCCATAGGAACTTCGCATGTTGGCCCTCTTTTGTATTTCTTTGTCTTCTTCTAATTTAATGACCCTTAATGCTCGACTTCTGACTTCATCCATACGTTTACATGGAGTCATCACAAGGTCTTCGTAAAATGGGGAATCCTTCTTCAAACCCATCTTAAAAGCCTCCATGGCAGTGGCCATGTCGATGTTTGGTGTGTTCAGGGCTTCCCTACCAAACCTGCTTACAAAGTCCTTTAAGGATTCTTTGGGATCCTGGACCACCCGGTAAAGATCTGTAGTGACCCTTTCAAATAGTTTTGTTGCAAGAAACTTGATTATTGAAAATATTAACTAGATTAGCAAAAGTGGTAATAGAATAGGGTGTGACATCCCCAATTTCTCGGCCAGAAAAGACCGATTTAATTTATGCTTTTGAAATAAAATCAAAGTAATCTTTTAAAAGATGTTGCGAAATTTGTCCCAAAAACAAAACATGATAAAAATTTATCAAAACATTTCTTTAAAGAAATATGTATTTTCATTATATATATATATATATATATATATATATATATATATATATATATATATATATATATATATATATATATATATATATCAAAACCTCGAGATGTCATGTTCCGATACAGACCAAAAGCATAAACAACATATTATAGACCTTACATCACATATTTACATCTAATGGTCTATAATTCAAAATCCCTCTTCAACATCCAACTATGCTCTGGGTCCACTACCTGTAATAATAAAAGTTGAGTGAGTCAGTGTGACATCCCTATTTTCACGGCCAGAAAAGACCAATTTTGTTTATGTTTTATAAAAATCAGAGTACTTCTTTTAATAAAAGTATTGCGGAATTTGTTCCCAGTAAAACATGGTAAATACGTTATCAAGGCATTTACAAAGAAAAGTATTTTTATTCATTTAAAAACATTTGGGATGTCATTGTCAATACAGAAACATAAGCATTAACAGAACTTACATTCATTATCACTAGTGATCTATATCTCCTTAATCTCTCGGTGTAATGTGACTTCATACCAACACCTGTGATATAAATAAAATGAGTGGGTCAGGTTGGGAAACCTGGTGAGTACATAGGATTTTCAACCCACAATAATATAACTATTATGTTTAAACATTTAAACAATCAACCCAATTACCCATCCCAATTATCTTCTTTATTCTGCCCTAAGAATTCAGCTATTCCTCATTTATTTATTCCTAAGGGTTATCCTAAGGAATAGGCACGAAATCCATCGTTGACAAGGTTTACTCAATAGGCACTAAATCCATAGTTACCAAGGTTTATCTCGTTTATTGACAATATCGTTTCCGAGACTCCTCTCGCAATACAGGTTAATGGGTTTTATCCCGTTTCTCGACAATATCGTTTCCGAGAATCCACTCGAAATATATGTCGATGGGTATTTAGAGTACACCTAGTGAATACACAGTTCAAAACACCTACAGGTTGCGAGCCTTCTAGTGTCCACTAGACTATCTAGAATAGTCCGTGGTTGTCATCCATACTCTGCTGGATGACGAGGCCATCACTTGGGTAAAAAGCTTTTCTCATGGTTCACCTCTCACCCTTACCTCATGGTCTATATCACCTCTTCATCATTTTATTTTTGTCACACAGAAACTATTTCATCTACCCATGTTTTACCCAACACATTTTGTAAATATAAAATACGTATACAGTTTAAATAATTTAAAACATGTATGAAAATCTTTCACCCAGCACAGACAGCAAGTATTCAGACGATATACACACATAGCATGTATTTTATATAAAATACTTCATATCTATGTGTAAGATGAAAGTAACTATGCACTCACCTGATACGGTGGTGACTCGGTACTCGGACAACACTTCGTTACTCTCAACACAATTTTCCTCGGACAAAACCTAGTATCATTACCACTAGAGTTTAGTTTAATATTCACCAAGACTAATTAATAGTATAGCTATTATTAATATTATATAAGCGTTAAACAATACTTATATAACCCATAATAATATCCCAAGTACTTATTATAAGGTCCTAATAACATTACTATATTGAAACATAATTTATACTAAAGATAGGGTAGGCGTAGCTCACTTACAACAGGTTTTCTCGAAAACCGGGCTTCGTTAGAGCAGCGTTCCCGAGACGAAAGGCTCTTTTCTCGGGGATTTGGGAGCCTCGGGGCTTCATTCAGGTTCTAGGGGGTTTACCTAGACTTTAGGGGCTTAAGGGAGGCTAGAGAGAGAAAGTTGAAGGGGAGAGGTGTGGGAAATGAGAGAACCCGACACCTCTATTTATAGGGTGATATCCTGATGGACTCGCCGATTTGGTTCACGGACTTTCCGATTCGGTGCCACGTGTCATCACCTGATGGCTTTTCTTGGGGAGAAAGCCTTGGCCTATATTCAGCCACGTCACCCCTTTTGCAGCAGCACCCTGCCGACTTTTAAACCCCGTAACTTTCGCATACGAGCTCCGTTTTCGACGTTCTTTTTTTCCATGCATAGGTAAAAACAATATCTACAACTTTCGTTTATACTTCGTTGGCTAATTATTGACCGATTTTAAATTTAACAGTAGGAGGAGATTAGACTGTTAAATGACCACGAAAAAATTTGTAACTCCTTCATACGGACTCCGTTTTCGTCTGTCTTTTTACCATTGAGTTCCTATTAGTGAGATCTTCAACTCTCATTAAGGTTGCATAAGCCAAAAACCGCTCGAACTAAAATTCGAGTTTCGGGTCGTGCACTGCTATGCCAAATCTTAGAAAAATCATAACTTCCTCATACGAAGTCAGATTTGGGCGTTCTTTTTTTGTATTTTATCGGTTTAACATTTACTACAACTTTTGTTTAGATCACTAAGGCTAAAAATTCCTCTATCTTAAATTCACTATTTACATCTCCAGTGTCGTGTCGGTTTTGCTGAAAAACTTCGACGAGCCATAACTTCATCATTATAACTCGGATTTCGGCGTTCTTTATATGTACGGAACCCTTGAAACATATTCTACAACTTGGTTAAGATTATTTATTTTAAATAATCTTTTATCGAAAAGTCATTTTTGACTCCTATTATCTTTAAATTGACTAGCCCGGATCTACGGGCGTTACAGTCAGGTTTGGGAGCCTAGTGAGCATATAGGGTTTTCAACCCACAAATAATAAATTTATTAATTTCAACAACCAACAATAAATTTATTAATTTCATCAACCAATAATATCCCTGATTACCCATTCCCGTTATTCTCATTTTACATCCCTAAACACCTATCACAAGGGACCTAGTTTAAGGATTTATCATCGGGATGAGACTTTATTGCCAAGGGGATTCCTCATCCATATATGTCCGTAAGGCAACCATGAGGGGGATGAAGTACACCGGTGAACATGCCGTTCACAAACACCTACAGGTTGCGAGCCTGCCAGCGTTCCACTGGACTGTCTAGAAAAGTTTGTGGTCGTCATCTATACTCCGCTAGATGACTGGATCAATAACAACATTGAGGCTTCTCATCATTTTATCACACATCAACTTATTTCATTTACCCATGTTATACCCAACATATTTGTAGATAAAATATATGTACATATTTTAAATCATTTTAAACATGTATAAAACATTCATTCAACATCCAACTCAAATAAACAATCAATATAAATACACATAGCACGCATTTTATAGAATATACTTTATATCTATGTGTAAGATGAAAATTATTATACACTCACATTGATAAGACGGCGGTTGGACAACACCTCTTCTGTCACAACTAGGAATTTTGAGGCCTTGTAACTACAACACGTATAACAATTATGAACCAATAACAAGAAAACATGCATGATGCTTATTCTATAACAACAAAACTTCATCAAATACTTCATTCTAGCACTACAAATGGTCAACAAAGAGTTGGAAACCTTTGAAATCCCAATTTGAGTCCATTTTGGACTAGGATTTCCTTATTGGGCCTAAGGGACTAATAAACTTCCAATTTATCCATCTTGAACCTAGAACTCTCAGATGGGCCCTAGTTGGACCCATATACATGAAACTTAATATTTTTGGGCCTTATGAGCCCAAAATATGCTAGGTTAACTTTAATGGGCCTTAATGGGTCACAACCAACTTAATTTAGCCCTATTAGGTCATAAAAATTACACTTTGATTTATTTGGGGCCAAACATCATCTAAAGTGAGTCATAATATGGGCTAAGCACTCAATACCCAATTCTTTCTCTTTTCCCTCCCCATTCTCGTCCCAAGCCCACAAAGAAGGAGGAGTTGACTTTGTGTGTGCCAACTCATTTTTACTTAGTGGTTTTCCATGCAACTCCCATATTTCCATGCAACCATCTCATCAATCCTCTCTATTCTCTCCTATCTTCTTCTCTCGTCCGAACACAACACACACACACTCACAAAAATTCATTCCATTCTCTCAAACTCTCACTAGAACATCCTTACACTCACTCATCAATTTTTCAAGTTTAAGGGAGCTTTCAAGGAGATTTTTCCCACAAACACATCATCTAAGGTAAGCTGATGTTAAATCCATGATCTAGCTACTCCATTTCATCAAAAATCTCTTTTAAATCTATTCCAACTTGTGATCTTGCACCTTAGAAGTCACTAAACTCGAGATCTACCAAGAAGACTTGCTAGGATCAAAATTTTCTTCTTTTCTCTCTTCAAAACCGAAAACACAACTCAAGGTGAGCTTCATACCCCTCTCTTTTCAGTTTTCATATGTTTTATGGGGGAGAATACAAGAAAATGTGTAGATCTATGTGTATGTGTATGCTATGTATGATTTTATGCATGTATGTGTGTGATTTTATGTGTTTTTGTGACAAATATGTAACCAAAAGGGGTGTTAACTTGAGATCTATGACTTGAGAAAGGAAACAAACATAATCTAAGTTATTTTACACTAAACAAATCTAGAAAAATAGCTTATAAGGTTATGAGGAATATATTCTAACATAAAACCCATTTTAGGGCTTAAATTGTCAAAAATACAAAACTTGGGTTAAAAACTGACAATTCACGGTTTCTTGAGGGTCAAAAGAGTCAAAACAGTTTCTATAATCATTTTTCTGAATATTGGAATTTTCAAAGGACTTGAAATGCAAAAATTTAGCTTAATGGGCTAAATTTGGGCTTTCGGCCCAATAAGCCCATAATTGCGAAATTTGAAGTTTTAAGGGGCTGAATTGTAACATTCTGCAAAACAGGGGATAAGAAGTGAAATAAAACTATTTCAAAGGTCAAAAATGCTTTTCAATTCCAAAAAGGATAAAAAATGTAAACTTTTTATATTTTGGGTCAAAAGTGTAAAAGTTGCGAAATAGGGGGTTCTAACCGAGAAACTCCATTCTGGAAGGGCTAAAGCTGTTTACAAAATAAATTTTGGGTTAAAAATGTCTTTTAACAAGTTTATGATACAAAAGTGTCAAGAAAATGTTTTAAGGACTAAAAATGAAATTCTTTTATATAACGGACTAAAAGTATTATTTTTATAAAAGAAAGGTAGTGAAAAGGTCAAAATCATACTTTTAAATAAATTAATTCATTAAGACAAAATAGAAGATACCCGACTAGCGACAAAAAGGAAAACGAATACACCTTCAATACCAAATATCGTTATAAACGAATTGATTCGGTCTCGAATCAATACAAAACAACAATCGCTAAATCAAAACTCTGCAATAGATATGTGATGACTAAAAGGAATAAACCTACAAACTTTGGGCTTATGAGTTTCAAATCATGCTTGTTGGGCCTTGCAAGCCCGTCAACATGATCTTTGGGCCCAAAGGGATAACGCTTATATGTTATTGGGCCTTCAATGACCCAATATTTTATAAAAGGACTTTCAATAGCTTTTATGTGCTAGCGGGCCAAAGTGTCTCGTTAGAAAAGCTAGTAAGGTCACAATAATCAAATGCGAGTTGGACCATCGTGTCTTTCGCATCCGCGACAGTCTAAGGTACTTATGATAGTAGTGGGACATAATGCCCCCTTCTCTTCGTTCGCTAAGGCTTATGAGAAATCAATGTAGACAAATTAGGACGATATACAATGTGGATTAATCAATATTCATTCGTTAAGACAATACAAAAATCAGTAATCACGAATACATTTCAACATCGGAAAACATCGAGTTTTCCGGGGAATTCAATACTACTCGCTCGAAATTTTATAACTATAATACAAAATACCCTCCATATATATATATATATATATATATATATATATATATATATATGTATATATATATGTTTTTGAAATCATTCATGCATCAACTTATGGATCTTCACACTTTGATAAACAAAAGTCTTTTCAGAAAATATCGGATTTTCTGGGTTTTACAAACTATACAAATCATTTTATCACAACATTGCTTATGAACTCACCAATATTTCACATGTTGACGTTTTTCCAAAATAACTTGTATTCTCAGGTAACAGGTAAGCGGAAGAGTAATATGAAGTAATGTTAGATGTTATGTTGTTAAAAGCACTCAAACTATTTATGTTATGAATGTGTAATGTTAAAACAATGTACTTGATGCGAACAGATCCAGTTGTAATATATTGATGCACGATGACGTTTATGTTATGATTCATTATATTCATTGTGATGATATTCAATTAAAGTCACGCGAGCCCTCGGAGGTTTCCGCCGTCTGGTTCAGGGGTGTGACATCTTCTCTTAAAACAATTGTTTCTGATAAAACCGAGATGTTTTCCCAAAAGTCGGGCTTCACGCGGCCAGAGTTTCGACTTGATAGATATTTTCCTCGGGATCTTCGGGCTCTCCAGGACTTGCTTATGATGTTAGGATGATATAATAAGGTTAGGGGTAATTTTTGCAAAGTAGAAGAAAGTATAGGGTGAGTGGATTGAAAATTTTAAACAAAATCCATAAGGCATCGGGTGCTATTTATAGGGGCTGAACCATCGGATTACGCTGGGCGTACTCCCTCTTCAAGCAGTACGTTGGGCGTACTCTCTCTTCAAGTAGTACATTGGGCATACATTTAGAGTACATTGGGCGTACTCCCTCTTCAAGCAGTACGCTGGGCGTACATCATGGTATGCGGGGGGTACTAAAGGATAACTCTGGACTCAGCAAGGCTATGACACGTGGCATTCTTGCAAAGGAGTAGGGGAGGTGACGGACTCCGGGTTACGTACAAGAGTATATTAGGCGTACTCCCATTTCAAAACTTCAAAAGTTTGTAACTTTAGCATACGAACTCCGTTTTTGACGTTCTTTATATCCACGCATATGTGCGACTATGCACTACAACTTTCGTTTAGACTCCGTCGGCTAATTTTGACTTTATTTTTAAAGTTATATTTTTAACAGGCCAGGATAGGAAAAGTCCGTTAAAAATTCATAACTTCTTCATCCGAACACCGTTTTCGTCTTTCTTTTTACCGTTGAACTACAATCGACAAGATCTTCGATTTTCGTTTAGATTGTCTCGGGTAAAAATCACTCGATCTAAAATTCAAGTTTTTAGTTGTCTACCACTAAGCTGGAACTTAGAAAAATCATAACTTCCTCATATGAAGTCAGATTTGGACGTTCTTTTTATGCACGCGCTCGGTATAACGAACACTATGAATTTCATTTAGATCACTAATGCTAAAAAGCACTTTATCGTAAATTCAGTTTTTACGTCACACAACATCGTGTTGGTTCTGTCGCGAAACTTCGACATGTCATAACTTCTTCGTTATAACTCGGATTTCGGTATTCTTTATATCTTTGGAATCCTTGCTTCAACCGCTACAACTTTATCCTTAGATATTGGCTTTATCTAATATTTATTTTCGACGTTTATTTTTATTCTTAATTCATTAAATCATAATAATTAAGTAAATAAGCACATAATTCACATAATATTCACATAATTCCTCTTTATTACTTCAAAATGAGTTACAAAGGTTGACCTAGACTATTACATCATCATTAATGCTTTAGCCCAGAAACACGGGCATTACATAGGGAGGAACATTAAGTATCCATTTTAAGGTTAATCATGTAAGGGTCGATCTGAAGCCTTTGCATAGACAGGCTTCTTTTAAGTGTGGCGAAATGGGGATTATCTCCAATCTCTCTATATTGTGTCATATGTTCTTCAGGATATGTAGTTCCATCGTAAGGCTTCATTCTATGAGTATGGAAGGGCTTGGAAACTTCGGTATCGACTATTGAAGGGATAAATCTTGAGATCTTATAACGGGTGGGGATGCTTCCGGTATAGGTTGGAGTGTTGGACCACCCTTGGTACGCTTGAGATCATCTGTGTAACATCCCGATTTCTCGATATCAGTTTAAAGATCCAAGAGTCATGTTTCAAAGGCGACTCGACGAGTTGATAGGCAAACTCGTCGAGTATAGACCAAATCAACTGCGTGGGCTTTAGACCCTACTCGACGAGTTGGAGGACCCGACTCGACGAGTAGGTGCTGGAAAGTGAAAACCCTAAATTTTAGGGTTTACACCCTATTTAAAGGTCCTTAACTTTCCCATTAGCCTCCTTTGTCACTTCCACATCCAGAGAAAAACTCATAGCAAGCTAGCCTCCATTATTGAGTCTGCGAGGCTAAAAGAGAGAGTTTTGGAGCATTTCTTGAGGAGTGGAAAGCTTGGATCAAGGAAAAGCTTGTAGATCCAGTATCTCCAGTGTTGTGGCAACAAGTTGGAGGCATAAAGCTACCACCTTTACATTTCATTGCTTAGATCTCCCTTTGTGAAAGAAAATGGTCATTTATAGGGCAAATTGGAGTCCCATTCGGGTTTGAGCTTGTAACAAGGGCATGGTTTCGGATCTGGACTCCTCTAAGTCCCCTTAATCATAAAGTTATTGGATTTAGTAAGCTAAGGCTCTTCTTCTTGGTTCAAACCTTCATCTTAGCTTGGTTTTGGTATCAAGGACCTTACATGCACATAAAGTTAGCAACTTTATATTATAACAACACCCTAGGAGCATAGATCTCCTGTTTGGAGCTTTGGAGCAGCTTAAAATCGTCTAAATAAGTGTTGGACTGAATGAGACTCGACGAGTCGGTTGAAGATTTGACCGTGTTGGTTTTACATGGACTCGGCGAGTCAGTAAGAAGACTCGACGAGTTAGCTAGGGTTCTTCCTGACGTTTGGACATGCATGGTCTCAATGAGTTGGTTGGAAACTCGACGATTTGACTCAGGGTTTTCGTGGTTTTCTGAGTTTTGGAGGAACTCGGCGAGTCTGTAGTTGGACTCGACGAGTTGGGTCAACATGGACTGTTGACTTGGACTTTGAGCATGGTTGACCATGTTTGACTTTTGAGGGTATTTGGTAAATCAAGTATTTATGGAAATGGATCATTGGTGGTTATAGGTGTTGGTGTTTGGGGCCGCATTTTGGGAGCTTAATTTCGTGATTCAGTTCGGCATTTGCAAGGTGAGTTATCCTCACTATACTGACAGGGTCTATGGTACCAATGTCGACCCTTATCGGATTTGTATTCGGGTTATTGTATGTTATGTTTATTGATTTATATCATGGTTATAGGATGGTTGTTATGTTAGAGATTGGTTAGATCAATATCCTAGTTATAAGATGGTTGTTATGTTAGAGATCGGTTGGATCAGTATCTTGGTTATACGATGGTTGCTATGTTAAAGATCGGTCAGATCGGTATCCTGGTTATAGGATGGTTGTTATGTTATAGATCGGTTAGATTAGTATCATGGTTATAGGATGGTTGTTATGTTAGTGATCAGTTAGATCTGTAATGTGATTGTAGGATGGTTGCCATGCTAGTGATTTGTTAAATTATGTATGATTATCGGTACATGCTAGTTTACAAGGATCTTAGGATGAAGGGTTGGGTTCTGCTTCGCAGCTCTTGTTTGAGTCTAACAGCTGTGGGGTCGAATTCTTTAGCCTAAGATTGTTTAAATTGTGTGCATGTAAGCTTAGTGATCTGTAGGTCGGTTGGACTGTTATGTATGCTAGTGTATGATATTTATGTGTACATGTTTGTTGGTTTGGGGAATGGGTTGAGGCAGGTCCTACTTTGTGCTGTAGGCCAAGACACCTAGGGCGGACCGGATAGACTGCAGGCTTGGGTAGGGCAAATTAGTCAGGCCGAAGGCCCGACGAGTGGTCCGAATAGGTTGAAGGCCCCGAGGAGGGCGGTCCAGACATGCCGAGGGCTCGGAGAGCGATCCAGATAGACTAAGGACCGGGATTCGGTCCAGTCAGACTGAAGACTCATTATGCATGTTGTATTTCTTATATTATATGATTATGAGGCGATGGTATTTTGGGGGTAACTCACTAAGCCTTCAAGCTTACATTTATCGATTATTGTTTCAGGTACAACAAATGACCGTGGGAAGGCGAAGGCGTGACCGTACACATCCTCACATTTTATGGTTTGGATTTATTGGATACTCTGATATAAAACTATTTTGGAAACCTTTTTGTAATAACTAATGGCTTTGAATGTTTGAAAAAGTTTAAAATTGGCTTGATTTTTATGGATGTTACTAGTTGGTATCAGAGCCTTGGTTTGAGTGAATTGGAGGAACACCCATGTGAATCCAATCTCAAACTAAGGAAAAGATTTCTAAAATGATTTTCAAATGGTTTTCAAAATATCAAAGGAGGATGCGATGTGTACGATCAGCCAAAGCCAGTAAGTAGACCCCAGAATACCATACAATTATTTGATATCGTGATATGTTAGAACAACATGCTAGTACTAGGCTAGGGATCTTTAGGAACTGCATGATAGAATTGCCTGATTATATGATGTCTGGTAGCCTAGGGTTTTCTTTATATGAAATTGACATCATTACTGTAGTTGCTTAGTGTATGCATCACGGTTGTACATAATTAAGATCTTATAGCCTAAGAATGTTTGGTTTGGACTCATTTCATGTTCTTGTATGATTAAGGGCTTAGCGTAGGATCAGGTATTCGAAAGTCTATGGGGTACAATGTTATGTATGGATAGCATACACTAGTGCTACAGGGTTGGTGGAAGTTTCATGGGTGGTTTGTGTGAAGCCGGGAGGCCAGTTATGAGATATTTAGCATCCCTCTAGGAGTGAGGATCAAGCTCTCATTTATGTTTATGTATATGGTTAGGGCGTTGTGGTGATACTTGAGACAAATATGGGTAGGTGTGGAAGGTAGTATGGGCTCATACTACTGAAAACACAGGACCTATACGCGTAGCAAGGAAGTCACAAACCCTAGGGTTTTGTTGGGAGCTAGTCGTCTGTTATTATAGGGAGTGTTTGGTATCTTCTTGGTAGATTTTCAGCATGGTGGTCACGAGGCGATTTGCGACAGGATCCAGATCAGGATCAGGAGCTGGCAGTCAGGGTGAGCCAGCAGCAACGACAGGGACTACTGGTCAGATGAGACCAGAGGGTTTAGATGCCAAGATCCGGGAGATCCTGCATGATGAGGTTGCTACATTGTTTAGGGAATAGTTGCCAAAGATGTTTGGGTCTATCAAGACCGCCATGGTTGGGTAGTTCGATGAGCGCTACGCAGTCCTTACTCAAGTGGCTGTCGCGGCAGCTACTGCAGCTGTATCAGCGGCAAAGGGAGGAGTTAGCGTCCATGATAGGTCAGTATTGTCCGTTGATAAAACACAAGAGACGATTTATATGGAGGTATCTCAGATTTTGCAAGAAGAATTGCTTAGTGTTGTGGACCGGGTCACTACCAGGGTGATCGCCAAGCCCAGGGAGCAAATTGCAGTCCTGCAAACTATGAGAGACGTTGCTACTGGGAAGACCTCTATGGGAGTGTCAGTTGTAGGGTCACAACTAGGAAAGAGGAGGAGGGACTTTACGGCAGATGATGAAGAGTTAACGACTGCTGACTTGGGTACGGGAAGTTAGGAGGGTCAGGAGGTGTGTGGCAGGTGTGGGGGAACCTACGGTTATGCTTGCCACAAATTCAGGTGCTATAAGTGCGGAGAGAGAGGGCATGTGGAACAGAATTGCAAGTAGGATCGGATATGTTTTCACTGTCACCAGCCAGGTCATTTCAGGTCCAGTTATCCTACATTAGGGACGGAAGGAATTCAGATTCCGATCGTCATCGTTCCTCAGGAGGTCAAAGTCGAGCTGCAAGATATCTCATGCATGTAATTGGACAAACCCCCCCCCCCCCATTCGGTAATAATATCATGGTCGGATTGTCTTTGACCGATAGTTATGTTTCCTTGGAATATCGTTGAGTGTGGATAAGCAGTAATTTCGGGTTAGTTACCTGCTTTGCTGGATCTATGTGTTGCGAAACTTCCTAAGTCATCAGGACAATAGAAGTGCCACGAGAGTTTATTAGCAAAGGATTGTAGGTAGTTAGAGTTCAAGGATTCGTTAGAGGATGGAAAGTAGAATGGTTAATTGATGGGTTGGAATGTTATCATCTATGGCAAGGGTGATACCCTTTTCAGTTCTTCCGAGTTCACAGGAGTGAGAAGTCTTATGACCCAAGGTCAGGTGGTACTTCCAGCCCGGGGTCCGCTGGTCGTAGGGGTTGGTGGCAGCACTTCAACACTGGTAAGCGCAGGCGACATGATGTAGCATGAGTACCTTGCGAGGCAGGTTAGGTATCATATTATCGGGTATGACGGGTGCCGTATTGCTATTTGGATGGTAAACAGGAGCTAATGAATGTCACCTGGGATCGAAGGAGAGAATTGGGAATTCTCAGATGGAGCATCAACCATTGAGGGTTATGTTTAGCTTCCTGGGGTTCGGTAGTACTTTCAACACATGTGTGCGAGTTATTTAGCACATTCGGTGGATACGCGGGGTCAAAGATTAGACCATGGTCTCCTGAGAGGATGGGCGATCAACATGAGGTCTAGAGTTAGGCTGGGATCATAGTTCACGGATGGGATCATGAGTTTGAAACCCCAAGTGGGGGGAGAACCGGCTATTTAGGGAAGGGGCACCAGGACATGTTCAGGATTTTGCTCAACAGACCCAAGGCGGCCTGGATAGACTAAGGTCCCAGGGAGGTAGACCAGCCAGGCCAAAGGCCCAGAGAATGGTCCAGACAGGCTGTAGGCCCGATCAGGGTGGACCAGACATGCTAAAGGTTCGCAGAGTGGGCCAGACAGACTGAAGGCCCAGTGAGGGCGGTCCAGTCATGTTGAAGACTCTGTATGGATTCTGTTAGATCTGTAAGCAGGTATTAAGTGTGTTGCTATGTTACAACAATCAGGATGTCCGATTCCTGGTATTGAGCCGGTCATTTTGGTGATGATAGTTTAGAGAACCGTGCATGACGTGCTCGTTGGTTACCATTTGTGGAGTACCCATAGGGGTTGTCGATGGGCATATAGAAGAGCCTGCAAAGCTTGAGGGAATCAACTTATTTTATAAGGGAATCATGTACGTTAGAGTTTCATTATTGTGGCGCTACTTTGATGTGGTAAAGGACATTGATTAGGCCTTTGGGGTAATGGAAGAAGGTAGGTATCTTCAGGTCGGAGAGTTGGGCAAGTGATGTGTCGGCAGCAGTGATGATAAGTTATCGGGAGCATCCCAATCATAGGTTGTGGGAATAGAGAATAGTGAATAACTATTTCTCCTGTTGGGGCGTGTTTGAAATGAGCGTATTGTTGAGATTCATATGAGATATACTCAGTGGCGACGGTTCAGAGAATTTTGGAAGCGATGCAAGGATAAATCCTTGGATTTCAAGTTCTGGGTTTAGACTTGGGTTATGTATTCGGTGGTATTACATCCTAGGGATGATCGGACCGGTCATAGGCATGCATGGTTTTCCAGCCCGAGGCTGATTGGGCCAGGTATGAGTGTTCATGCTTGTTAGCTGGTTGTGTATGTGAGTTGTTTCGGGAGCCGAAGGAAACATTATCATGTCAGCACGAAAAGGGGGTTCGCTACAGGAGGGGGAAAAGATGAGTCCCCGATACTTTGAGTCATCGGGATTATGCCGGGATTGGCAAAGTGACAGATAGATTAGGCCTTTTGAATGTGCTTAATCGGATTATAGAGATTTCCATCATTCACAAGTTACGAAAGTGCATGTAGGACGGGGATGTTGTGGTATCATTGGGTGATACTTAGGTTGATGTGTGTTGTCATTAAGTAGAGAGGCCGGTGGCCGGCCTGGAAGGAAAACTAAGAGTCCTGCACAGAAAAAAAGTTATCTCGGTAAAGGTATTATAGCAGTGGCTGAAGAGATCTAAGTTGACTGGGAAGCCGGAGGCTACAATGCAAGAGCATTATCCGAATCGTGCATTGCAACAGGCTTCGAGGACGAGCCTAGTTTAAGTGGGATAGATTTGTAACATCCCAATTTCCCGAGCAGTTTAAAGCTCCAAGAGTTATGTTTCAAAGGCGATTCGACGAGTTGATAGGCAAACTCGTCGAGTAGAGACCAAATCAGTCGCGTGGGTTTTAGACCCTACTCGATGAGTTGGAGGACCCGACTCGACGAGTAGGTGCTTCAAAGTGAAAACCCTAATTTATAGGGTTTTCTCCCTATTTAAAGGTCCTTAACTTGCCCATCAACCTCCTTTGTCACTCCCACGTCTAGAGAAACCCTCATAGCAAGCTAGCCTCCATTCTTGAGTGTGTGAGGCTAAAAGAGAGAGTTTTGGAGCATTTCTTGAGGAGTGGAAAGCTTGGATCAAGAAAAATCTTGTAGATCCAGTCTCTCCAGTGTTGTGGTAGCAAGTTGGAGGTATAAAGCTACCAACATTACATTTCATTGCTTAGATCTCCCTTTGCGAAAGAAAATGGTCATTTTTAGGGCAAATTGTAGTCCCATTCGGGTTTGAGCTTGTCACAAGGGCATGGTTTTAGATCTGGACTCCTCCAGGTCCCCTTAATCATAAAGTTATTGGATTTAGCAAGCTAAGGCTCTTCTTATTGGTTCAAACCTTTCCCTTAGCTTGGTTTTGGCATCAAGGACCTTACATGCACGTAAAGTTAACAACTTTACGTGATAACAACACCCTAGGAGCATAAATATTCTGTTTGGAGCTTTGGAGCAGCTTAAAATCATCTGAATAATTGTTGGACTAAATGGGACTCGATGAGTTGCATGATCAAATCGACGAATCGGTTGAAGATTTTCCCGTGTTGGTTTTGCATGGACTCGGTGAGTCGGTAAGAAGACTCGACGAGTCAGCTATGGTTCTTCCCGACGTTTGGAAACGCATGGACTCGACAAGTTGGTTGGAAACTTGGCAAGTTGACTTAGGGTTTTCGTGGTTTTCTGAGTTTTGGAGGAACTCGGCGAGTCTGTAGTTGGACTTGACGGGTTGGGTCAACATGGACTGTTAACTTGGACTTTGAGCATGGTTGACCATGTTTGACTTTTGAGGGTATATGGTAAATCGAGTATTTATGGAAATGGATCATTGGTGGTTATAGGTGCTGGTGTTTTGGGCCACATTTTGGGAGCTTGATTTCATGATTCAGTTCGACATTTGCAATGTGAGTTATCCTCACTATACTGACAGGGTCTACGAAACCAATGTCAGCCCTTATCGGATTTGTATCCAAGTTATTTCATGGTATGCTTGTTGATTTATATCATGGTTATATTATGGTTGCTATGTTAGAGATCGGTTAGATTAGTATCTTGATTATAGGATGATTGTTATGTTAGAGATCGGTTAGATCAGTATCCTGGTTATAGGATGGTTTCTATGTTAGAGATCGGTTAGATTAGTATCCTGGTTAGAGGTTGGTTGCTATGTTAAAGATCGGTTAGATCAATATCCTGGTTATAGGATGTTTGCTATGTTAGAGATCGATTAGATCAGTATCCTGGTTATAAGATGGTTGCTATGTTAGTGATCAGTTAGATCTGTAACCTGACTGTATGATGGTTGCGATGCTAGTGATATGTTAAATTATCTATGACTATCGATACATGCTAGTTTACATGGTTTAAAGGATCTTAGGATGAAAGGTTGGGTTCTGTTTCGCAGCTGTTGTTTGAGTCTATCCTTTGTGGGGTCGAATTCTCTAGCCTAAGATTGTTTAAACTGTGGGCATGTAAGCTTAGTGGTCTGTCGGTTGGTTTGACTGTTATGTATGCTAGTGTATGATATTTATGTGTACATGTTTGTTGGTTTGGGGAATGGGTTGAGGCAAGTCTTGCTTCATTTTGTAGGCCAAGACACCCAGGGCGGATCGGATAGACTGCATGCCCGGATAGGGCAAATTAGTAATGTCGAAGTCCCCGAAGAGGGATTCGGATAGGTTGAAGACCCCGGGAGGGCGATCCAGACGTGCTGAGGGCACTCTAAAACTTCCTCACTCTAATACCAAGATTCTTAGGCACTCTAAAACCAATATTGACAGAGAATTGGTTGACATGTACTTGATTCATAGGCTCTTGATTGACATGTTCTTGAATGACCCAAATGTCATGTACACATGGAATTCCCGTGAATTACCAACTTCCGCATCCACACTCTTTCTTCTCCAGGTCAACACCATACCTTTCATTACCTTGCACCACTTTAAATTTTTTGTATCCTCTAACATATGGATTCCAGAATCTGTCATTATGTAACATCCCCAAAGATCAAAGAAATTTAACATCTTAAAAATCAACCAGTCAACATCATTGTTTACAAAAGAGTCATTGTTTCAAAAAATATTATTTCAAATTGGAGTTTTTCCCAAGATTCGAAGACATAAAACTAGAAGTCCTGTATGATCAAGTCTTCGCCTTTCCACGATCCATAGAAGTACCTAAAACCACAAAATAAAATTGTAAGCCAAAGCATATTGAGTTCCCCCAAAGTACCACCACATAAACATAACATACACCAGCATGCATAAATGAGCCTTCAGCCTAAATGGACCGCCTCGTAGGGCCTACATCCTATCTGAACCGCTCTCATAACCTCCGACATGATTGGACCGCCTCGCAGGGCCTACAGCCTAACCGGAACGCTCTCTGGGCCTTTGGCGTGACTGGACCGCCTCGTAAGGCCTACATTCTATCCGGACCGCCCATGGTATCTTGGCCTTTAGCACAAAGCAGGACTGCCTCAACCTAACCAAACATAACATGTCGACATATACATAACAGATAAACAAATAGTCTGTCAACAGATAACCAGATAGATATACAGATCACTACGGCATGCTACCATCCTATATACCACGATACCGATCTCACAAATCTCTTCAACATAATAACATACTACCATACAAAAGGATATCTAATCCAATGGGTCGGCCTTGGTGCCTTCGACCCATGAGTACAGCAAGGAAGACTCACTTGAAGTGGCTGAATATCTTAAACAAATGCTTGGACTGCTTATCCGGAAAATCCTCACACTAACCAATCAAATACACTCAATTAATAAGTTGAGTCATAATCCAAAATCATGAATCTCATACAATTGTCCAATACCAAGGTAAAAGACCCTTTTACTCTTTATTCACTTGGCTCATTAACCAATGCCCATTCCAATAGCTCCAAGAGCCCAACATGGCCTAAAATTCTAAATGCCACCCAAAGCCCATTATGGGCCCAATCCTAGAAGGACAAAAGCCTTAAAATGCCCTAATACCAAATGACTATTGGCCCAACACGACCCAAACCCTAAAAGTCCAAAATATAACCCAATACGCAAAAGTCAACAAAAAGTCAATGGGTATCAAACGAATGAGTACGCCCTACATACCCAGTCTACACCTAGCATACTCACCCTTGACCAGGGTGTACAGGTTGAGTACTCCCATCGTACCCCCCTAACAACCCATTCTCCTTATTAAGTGCCTTACCTCTTAAGACTTTTTGTCTAGAACTCAGATATAAGTCTAAATGATTCCTTAAATCATAAAGCTTCCAACTTTATGATATTGCATGACTATAAAGGGTCCATATCTAAAACACTAACTTATCATAATCTTCTAAACTTCATAATGCATGTATGGGAGGAAGAACAGGGCCATGATCATATTTTTATAACTTAATATCCTTTTACACGCCTCAAAATGCACTTCACAAGATCAGGAATGACCCACACTCAAATGGAACAAATCATGGGAAAAAAAGGATATAGCTTTAATCATTAAAATAGATCTACCAATGGAAGCATAAAGGTACAAACTTTATACCTTATGGAGATGAATGATGGAGGAGAACTTCAAGATCCAAGGTTGCTTAAATCTTCTAAACAAAATCCCCACATTCTTCTTCCTTCAAAGGCACACAAGAACACCTTCTTTGCTCACAAAGCTCCATCTAGGGTTAGGGTTTTAAGGGAGAATGTTTAAGGGGGGTGGAGGTTATGAATAGAAAGGGTTGGAGTGAGTTAAGGAGCTTCAATAGGGCTCAAAACTCCCAAATTAGGGTTTGGCACCTGAGTGTGTACGCCATATGTATTCCTAGTACGCCCAGTGTACTAGGTTAACCCTTCGCGATCACTCTGATCCAGTACACCCTGTACGCCCCGCATACTAAGCTTTGAATGAAAACCTCCTAACTTCTGAAGGCCATAACTTCTTCTTTCAGGCTCCGATTTTGAAGATCCTTGTATCCTCGGAAAGGTACTTAAGAGATTTACAACATTATCTATATATCTTGGACTAAAAATTCTCGAACAAAAATCCATATTTCATGGAAGAAGTCCGAACACTGTTTTTCCTGTTATGCACCTAATGCTCCAACACACACCAAGGGATTGGATTGCATAACCCATATTATCATCATCCAATATAGTCTAAAAACTATCTCCTTGGAACTAAGGCCTTCATTTGATCTATTTATTTCCCATAATCCCAAAATAAGAAACTTCTCGAAACATAGTGTTACACATTAAACAATTTATTTACGTTGCCATGTATATGGAAACAATTTGTCAATGATATTCTAAAGTATCCAAAAATGAGTTTGAAGAAGATGAAATCCATGGTCTCCAAGACATTCAACATAAATTTCTATCCTGGAGAGTGTAATAATTCAACATAAATGTCAGTCCTGGATGACATAATGCCCTTTTAGAATGTCTTGAATTCCCTTGATCATTTATGGTCTTTTTAAGGAACTTTATTTAAAATGCTTATTCCTATTTCGTCTAGGAAGCTCACTGCCTAAAAGGGCATTGTGGATTCTTTTCTTTACAACACTTTACAAGCAACACATCTTTGTCATTTTTCTCATGATACAAGTCATACCCATATGCTACTACATAGTTGTTATAACTTGACTTAAGTTCAACAGTAGAGGAGAATCGCATACCCAATTCATGCTCCATCTTCTTCCATTCCTGAGTAGCATCATGCCTAAGGTAGACAACTAGTTGTTCATTGGAGTCTTCATCATCATGTTCTATTGGACATAACTTGTTCATAAAGTGATCACTTATCGTTCTTTTGGAGGTTCTAATGCTTGATATAACGTCACCGTCTTCTTCATGCTCACACTTACATATACTATAATGGAGTAAACATATTCATCTTCATACTAAGGTTCCTCGAGGTCCGACTCTTCCTTCTCAATACAATCAAACATAGGTTCATTATTATGATCAATGTACACATTCACATATATGTGAGCATTTTTAACCTCAATAAACTTAGAGTAGTCACGATCATTTTGTAGTTGTAACACTATAAATTTTTGAAAAAAAATTTCATTTTTAGATCATCTAAAACTCAATATCACATTTTCTCAAAAACCACAATGTATCAATTACCAAAACACAACTCAATGAAATAATTGATAATATCCCAGAATCCTCATTCATAATCTCGAACAGGTGTGTACAATTAAATCAGCGCCTTCCTGCGATCCTGAGAAGTACCTGAAACACATATCACATAACACGGTAAGCACAAAGCTTAGTGAGTTCTCCAAAAATATTGCACACATCTCATTAGCCTCTCATGGATATATCTCGGTTCGGACCCTCCAGTCAAAGTGTCTCAGTGAAGACCTTCTGGTCTCACAACTCGGGTTGGACCCTCCGGTCCCTCAACTCAGCATAGAACATAATAATACAACACATATCACAATACAATACATACATCACCTAACGCAATATAAGCACATAGGACCCTTTCGGTCATAACTCAGTATATACACAGAATAATATGATAGCATAAGTCACAAAGACAAAATGCATAATAACACATATCACGATATAAGCAAATAAGATCCTCCGGTCAATAGTAAGGACCCTCCAGTCTCACAGCTCAGGTTGGACCCTCCGGTCCTGTATCTTAATGAAGACCTTCTGGTCACATAATAGTTACCGCTCAGGTAAGTATAGTGAGAAGAATCACATCGTAGAGTAAAGCAATATATCCCACACTCGTTGCTATTGGTCTAATCTCCACCCCTCCACGACCACCAAAATCCATAGTTGACAAAAACCCTAAGTCAATGGAAGTCAACAGTCAAAACTGACCCAATTCTAATAGTCAACAGTCCATGTTGACTCAACTCGCTGAGTGCAACTCATGAACTCGTTGAGTCCCCTGAAACATAGTAAATTACGAAAACCCAAGTCTGCTCGCCTACTTGTCGAGTCCACACAATGTCCAAAACACCATGAAAGCCCCACCTACTTGTCGATTTGTCTCATCAATTCGTCAAGTCCACTCTGAATCCATAGATGGGTAAAACCCTCTCAACTTGTCGAGTTGTCTTACCAACTCGCCGAGTTTTTGACGCGTCCAAACCATCGGGGTAAACTCTAACCGACTCGTCGAGTCCCTTAAGTCTGCTTTCTCATTCAGATATTTTAAGGCAGAAAAACCACCCCAAACTCTAGATCTAGCCTCCCAAGGATGAGATACCACGTAAAGCTGCAAGCTTTACATCCATGCAGGTTTAGAAGGGATAAAGTCATCAAAACAAGGCTTTACAAGGACATTAGCTCTTGTAGGTTGTCCTAAGCTTGATAAAGCTTGTGTCTCTTTGTCCAAGGGACCTCCTACTATCCAGATTTGAAGTCACATCTCCATATCATGCTCACAATCATAAATGACTCAAAAAGAAGCTAAAAAAGCCATAAACTCATAAATAAGGGGATCTAATGTTAGAGTGATCAAGGTAACGACTAGTTATGTAACGACCCAATTTTCAAAAGAAATTTTTCGTTTTTAATTTGTCAAAACACTTTCCACAATATCCAAAATACAATTGTTTTCAACCAATAATAGTTACAAATTTATTTCAAATCATCAGAGTGTCCCAAAATTACATGTGAGAGAGTGTACGTCACGTCATCAAGCCTTGCCCTTGCCATTGGGCTCAGATGTACCTGAAACAAATCCACAAACTGTAAGCTAATGCTTAGTGAGTCCCCCAGAGAATACCCCACACACAATCCACATAACATATATCATATTAGCTCTAAAATATATCTCTACCACATAAGCCATGCTTACTGAAATATAAGGATGTCGTGGGCTCCTCCCAAGGTCTTACTTCAGGATGTCATGGGCTCCCCTACATGGTCTTACACCTAAGTGCCATGGGCTCCCCCATGGTCTTTAATTGGATAGAAATGGGCTCCCTCACATGGGCTTACATCCAAATGGCATGGGCCGCCCATGGTCTTTAGTTGGAAAGCCATGTGATCCCTCATATGGTCTTACATCCAAATGCCATGGGCTCCTCCCATGGTCTTCCCTGCAAGTATTACATATATAGCTAGCATATCACCAAACATATCTAACTATCATGCCACATATGTCTACAATAAGTATACCACATAACTCTACACAACAAGTATACCACACATCTCTACAAAATGGGTCGGACTTGGTGCCTTAGACCCATTTGTATGGTGAGAAGACTCACCTCTCGAATGCTGAGCTGATAGGCTAAAGTCAGGTATCTCCCACGCGCTGCTCCTCCTCTACTTCCTATAATCATCAAGTGATTAACTTATCGCAATCCCATAAATACCCTCAAAGTCAGCCCTGGTCAACCCTGATCAAAGTCAATGTCAACAGTCAAGGTCAACAGTCAATGTTGACCTCAACTCGCTGAGTGCATCCAGCAACTCTTCGAGTTACCTGAGTAACTCATCAACCCGCCGAGTTACCATTGTAACTCGTCGATTTCCTCCATGACCAGGAAAATCGAAAACCCATGAAGGCCGAAAACCCTAATCCTCCTCTGAATCACTCGAAAGATCCGAAAATGGGTAAACCCTCCTCGACTCGTCCAGTCAACTAAGGGATTCGACGAGTTCCTTCAGACCATTTCATGTTCAGTCCTTTTCAGTAGGATCTAAGGTCCCAAACTTCATATCCAACTTCCCCTAGTGCAGATACCACGTAAAGTTGCAAAATTTACGTGGTGCGTGTAAGGCCCTCCAAGGCTATAACTCCAAAACTAGGCTTCTTACAAGGTTCATGTGCATGGAAAGTGGCTAGACTACACAAAGTGAGAAACTTTATGTCATTGGGGACCTAAAGGGATACAAATCTGGAACCATATCCTTGTGATAGGTCCAGATCCGAGTTTGGACTCTATTTGCCCCAAAAATGGTCATTTACTAGTAAGAGAAGGGATCTAATCAGCAAGAGCTCAAGGTGGCAGCTTTATACCTCAAGGTGATGGCTAAAATGAAGTAGATGTTGGATCTACTATTCCTATCCTTGCTCCTTCCTCTTTAAGCTTGAAATCCTTCACAAATATCCCAAAATGGATCACACACACTCAAGGAAGCTCAACAAACGGATAAGGTTTCTTTTTGGGTTGCAAGAATGCTAATGGAAGCTACAAATGAGCCAAAAAATCCTTTAAATAGGGTGTAAACCCCTGAAATTAGGGTTTTCTCTTTACATATCCTACTCGCTGAGTCGGGGCCTTCTAACTTGTCAAGTAGGTCCCGATTCTGCGTCCATAAATAATGCCTCTATTCGACGAGTTGGACTCCCAACTCGTCGAGTCCACGCACCAAAAATCCTAAAATTAATTGAATCAAGTAATAACTAGAACATGTGTTAAAAATCTCCCCCACTTGAACTACACTTCATCCTCTGAGTCTACTGATCCAAACAAATCTGGGTAGTGATCTCGCATCTCGTTATTTGGCTCCCAGGTTCATTCGGATCCCCTTCGGTGCTGCCATTGCACCTTCACCAGCTTCACTTCCTTGTTCCGAAGAACCTTGGTCTTTCTATCCAGAATCGCCACAGGTCGCTCAATGTAGTTCAGGCTCTCATCCACGTGAATGTCGTCCAGAGAAACGACTACGGCCTCGTCGGTGACACACTTCCGAAGTTGTGACACGTGGAAGGTGTTGTGAATCTGGCTAAGCTCATCCGACAGATCCAAACGATATACCACCTTGCCCACCCGGGTCATAATCCTAAACGGTCCAATATATTGGGGCCCTAGCTTGCCCCTCTTCTGAAACCTGATGACTCCCTTCCATGGGGACACTCTCAGTGACACACAATCCCTCAACTGGAACTCAAGATCCGATCATCGTCGGTCAGAATAGTTTTTCTGATGGCTCTACGTGACTCGAAGCCGGTCGCGCACCTGTTGAATTAACCTGCTAGTCTTGAGCACTACGTCCGTGCTCCCCATGACCCGGTGTCCAACTTCACCCCAACAGACTGGAGTCCTACATATCCTACCATACAACATCTCAAACGGTGGTCGGTCGATACTGGTATGGTAATTGTTGTTGTATGAAAACTCTGCCAATAAGAGGTATGTATCCCAACTCCCTCCAAAATCCAACACGCATGCCCGAAGCATATCCTCAAGTGTCTGGATCGTCCTCTCGCTCTGGCCATTTATCTAGGGTGATACGTTATACTAAAATGCAACTGAATGCCCAGGTCCTCATGGAACTTCTTCCAAAATCTAGAAGTGAATCGAACATCTCGATCAGAGAATATTGATACAGGTACCCCGTGTCTCGCCACCACTTCTCGCACATAAATATCAGCCAACTTTTCAGTGGATATACTCTCAGAGATCGAAATAAAGTGGGCACTCTTCATCAATTTATCCACAATTACCCATATGGCATCTACACCCCTCGTCGTCCTCATTAACTTCGTGATGAAGTCCATAGTGATCTCTTCCCACTTCCACATGGGAATGGGTAGTAGCTGAACTTTGTCATGAGGCCATTGATGCTCGGCCTTGACCTTCTTGTAGGTCAAGCACTGCTCCACAAACCAAACAATCTCCCGCTTCATGTAGGGCCACCAGTAACTCGGTCTCAAATCCATGTACATTTTCGTAGCCCATGGATGTATAGAGAATTTGGACTTGTGTGCATGCTCCAATACCCTCTGTCTCACTACCCCAGTCACTGTTACCCACACTCGACCACAACGCGTTAGAAAACCTCAACTATCCTTAACAAACAAAGGATAATGTCCCCAAATCCGCTCTATTATCCAATTCTCCTTCTTCACCCTCTCGACCTGAGCCTCCTTGATCATACCCAACAATGGAGAGATCACTGTCATCCTCAAACAAACATTCCCAATCGGGGAACATGCCGCCTTGTGGCTCAAAGCATCAGCCACCACGTTGGCCTTCCCAGGACGGTACAAGATCTCATAATCATAGTCTTTCAGCACATCCAACCACGTCCGCTGCCGCATGTTGAGGTTCTGCTGATCCATCAAATACTTCAAACTTTTGTGATCGGTATAAATAGTGCACCATACTCCATACAAGTAGTGCCTCCAAATATTGAGGGCAAACACTACTGCCCCCAATTCCAGGTCATGAGTAGGGTAATTCGCATCATGAGGCTTCAACTGCCTCGAGGCATAAGCTATCACATGCCCCCTCTGCATCAGTATTGTGCCTAACCCTGAGATCGATGCATCACAGTACACTACCAAGTCATCCAACCCCTCCGGTAGTATTAGAATCGGAGCCTTACATAACCTCTGTCTCGGAGTCTCAAAATCCAACTCACGATCCGTGCCCCATTGAAATGTCACATTCTTCTTGGTCAAGCAGGTCAAAGGCACACCAATCTTGGAGGAATCCTGGATAAATCTCTGATAATAGCTCGCTAGACCCAAGAAACTACATATCCCCGATGTATTCTTCGGTACTTCCCACCGCATTACTGCCTCCACCTTGGTTGGATTAACCAAAATACCCTCTTGGTTGATGATGTGCCCCAAAAATTATACCTCTCGCAGCCAAAAATACACTTGGAGAACTTGGCATACAACCTCTCCACCCTTAGTGTCTCCAACGCCTCCCTTGGATGTTGCTCATGCTGCTCCTTGGTCTTAGAATAGACCAGGATATCATCAATAAAAACAATCATTGACTGATCTAGCATCGTTCTACACACTCTGTTAATGAGATCCATGAACGCTGTTGGGGCATAGGTGAGCCCAAATGACATCACCACAAACTCATAGTGCCCATATCGAGTCCTGAAAGCTGTCTTTGGTATGTCCTCATCCCGAATCCTCATTTGATGATATCCTGACCGAAGATCAATCTTGGAAAACCAAGATGCACCATGCAATTGATCGAACAAATCATCGATCCTTGGTAGCAGATAATGGTTCTTCACCGTTAGCTTGTTCAGCTCTCGATAATCAATACACATCCTATGTGACCCATCCCTCTTTTTTACAAACAGGATCGGATCTCCACACGAGGAACTGCTTGGTCGGATAAACCCTCGGTCTAGCAGCTCCTGAAGTTGCATAGATAACTCCTGCACCTCGGGCGGTGCTAGCCGGTACGGTGCCTTTGCTATCAGTGCGGCACCTGACATTAGATCAATGCGAAACTCTATCTGCCTCTCTGGAGGCACCCCTGGTAACTCTTCGGGAAAAACGTCCCAAACTCCTGTACACTCGAAAAACAATCCACATCCGTCGTGGTCTCAACTCTCGTATCTGATATATAAGCCATAAATACTGTACATCCCTGCTGCAAAAACCTCCTAGCCCTCACAGTTGAACAAAGGGTCGGTCCATACGAGGCTATCTCACCATGAATAACCAGTTCTCCCCCACTTGGGGTTCGAACCCTCACCAACTGGCACTCGCAATCGATCATGGCCCCATTTTCCCCCAACTAGTCCATTCTGACTATCACCTTCAGTCCTCGCAACGGTATCGGGTCTAGGTCAACACGAAACCTCTCTCCAAGCATATTTAGGACACATTCCTGATACACCCTCGCAGCACTCAAATTACGATCATCTACTATCTCTACCTCGAGCAGGGAATCTAAAGTTCCTGGCGCATCCCGAAACTTCTTGCTAAGCGCAAGTGACACGAACGATCGGGTAGATCCCAAATCGAACAAAATGTGAGCAAACATATCATTGACCAAAAAGGTCCCTATACATAAGCACAATATACACATAAGCAATACAAATAATTGTAGAGCAAAGAAGAATAAACACGTATCAGTCACAATGTCTGGCGCTGGCCGAGCCTTCTTTGTGGTCAACTAAATTGCAAGACTCTTCACCGCTGGAGCATTCTCCTTAGTAGGTCGGTCATCCGTAATACTCATCGTGGCGGGCGCAACGCCGCTACTGCTCCAACCCCTCTCCGCAACCTCGGAAAATTGGCCGCTTATGGCCAGTCTGGCTGTAGTAAAAACAAATCAAGCCTTTTTTAGGGCAACCCTTCTCAAGTGACCCTGTTGGCCACATGCGTAGCATCCCAAGTAGGCTATCCGAAAAGCTCCACTTTGCGGCTTACCGCACTTGGCACACCGGCCCCTAACCCTTCTGGCCCCTACTCGATGAATCCAAGGTCTTAGGATTTTTAACCTGACCTACTACTGTTTGTGCCTACTCGGGCTTCCGATTGGCGTGGAAGTCCAACACCATCTCCTGCTCATAGGCCTTGTCCACAATCTCATTCAGGGTTGTACACCCTGTAAAGCTCACAAACTCCCAAATATCATCCATCAACATGGAATGATATCTCGTCCTCCACATGTCCTCATCAGTAGCATACTGAGGGATCAACAATGCTCGCTCCCGAAACTTGGCGGTGATCTCTGCTACAGTCTTGGTGGTTTGTCGAAGGTCATGAAACTCCCTCACAGGACGTTGCACCTCGATAGGTGGTGCAAACTCCAAGTCAAACCGTCTAACAAACTCGACCCATGTCATCTCAGCCACACCGACCGCTTCCACCTGTCTAGTAACCTCGCCCCAACATACATGAGGCAAAACCCACCTTTGCCGCCTCCAGGGAAGAACTCGTGCGTTGGGAGTTCTCGATATCCGCCACCCAGCATCGACTAACAATGGGGTCCTTGACCCCGAAAATTGTGGTGCCCCACACGCATTGAAATCCCAGAATGAGGGAGTTCGGGCCCCAACCTGGCCCGCATAAATCTCGACCCTGAATGACCTGAGCATATCCTCCATAATCTTCATCATACCCTCTTTGACCGTCCCAAATATCAATGAGGTAGCGTCAATGATGCCCCTGGTAACCCGTGCTGCAATGAGCTCACACATCCTCTCATCAATGGCCTTGGTAATGTCACCTGACCTAGCCCCGGATCCAAATCCTGATGGGCTTTGAGCATTCTAACACTCCTATGATGTACATGCAACCCTAAATGCTTTGGATCTATGTTTTCTCTAATATACATGCAAACTTTCAAATTTCCAAAGCATCATCCTAACTAGCATACAATGAAGTATCTATACTACAAAAACATAGTTAGACGACATACCTTTTGATGTAGTTGAAACCTTGAAGCTTTAATAGCCTAGCACCAATAATGCGAATGCCTCAAATGGAACCACAAATCACCACCAACAATTGGAGGAACTAGAGAGAGGTTACTTGCACTCAAGTTTCGGCTAGTACTCTTGTATGTATACTTGGTGGCCGATTTTTGCTAGCTAGAGGGGTCCTTATATAGTGTGGCTTGATTAGGGTTACACCATGTAAATCCTAATGTGCATGACTTTCCACATTCCTCATGCTCCATGGGTTTAAACCTCCATGGATCATCCATGGGTCACCACATGGGTTTAACCCAACATAAGGAATCATGGATCACTAGCCCACTTCATAAAAATGAATGATTTACACAATCAATCCATATATATTTAATTAGTCTCTTTTGGTCACAAAATTAATTCCAAATTAATTCTTGATCAATACTAATTAAATAATATGATTTCATATTAATATATTAGAACTTATAATATATTATTAAATCATAAATAACCTATTCTCAAAAGTCTGTCCTTATAAATTGTTCTGGTGAAATGCAAACCAAATAGACCATGCTACTCTTGGGTCAAGTACATACCAAATATAGTTATGGACTTAGATGCCTTATCCAATAGTCTCCCACTTTGATAAGTCTAATAACTATAGTTGTAAGTATAACTTCAGGATCCAACTAGCAATCGTGGCTTCTAAATGCATTTGTCGAACTGAGACATACAATTTTAGATAAGTGGTCATAGAATACTATGTTCTCAAGATATCAGCCAGAAAAACACATGGAACATAGTTAATCTTACTGTCCAACAATTTGTTTCCCGATTTCCGATTCGTTTGACATAAAACTTAACTGAACACATCAATTTAGTTCTGACCGGGCCTGGCACATAAGTCAAAACAAAATCATCGAGGGGCCCAAGATATCGCTTTTAACCTCCGAGGACTAAAAGGAACAAATAAACTTCGACAATATATGCTTGTACTAACTATTCATTGAATCATACACAACAACATGTTTTATAACATCGAGTTACTGATGCGTTTTCGTATTATCAATGTACAACCAATTCATAGTCAACAACTCATGTATCTAGATTTAAAGATTATATGATATTACCGTCTCACGATCACTCGAGATAAATTCCATGAAGTAATACAAGTGAGCGTGGGTTGAGTCCAATACTCAGACCTTTTGAGTACTCATGAATGTCATAGCAATGTCTAACCATTTTCTGATAATCTACAAGCTAAATTCATGATAGTCTTAATTCAATACCTACTTCCAAAGTATTATCGACTGTGGATGGTTTGAATAATTCAATTATTATGGAAATCAAAACATACAAAATGAAACAATAGTAAACAATTGACATGAGACAGTACCATACTAGTAAATAAAATACCCTTTATTTAAGCATCAAACGTCAATTACAATTTATCTATTACAAGTTTTGAAACATCTTTCTAACCATTAAAACTAATATGATCCCTCAGTCCAATGCGCCTCGCATGTTGTAAATGCTTAACCCTACTTAGTCCCTTTGTAAGGGGATCTGTCGGGTTCTCATCTGATGATACCCTATTTGCCACGATGAGTCATTCTTCTATCTTGTGTCTTATGAAGTGATATTTTATGTTGATGTGTCTGGACCTGCAATGATCCCTTGGTTCCTTGGCTAAGGCAACCACACTATCACTGTCACAAAAAATCTCCACATGCTCCTTTATAGCCGGTACAACTCCAAGGTCTCCGATGAAGTTCTTCAGCAATATCGCCTCCTTCGTCGCTTCGCTTGCTCCTCCATTCAGAGTAAAGACCCAGCTCGACTGAGAGCAGAAATTATCCCTGTCGGTCTGAAAACTGACGTCACTATACACCACCACTCTCAAGTAATCACTTCCAGCGAGGGTAAGAACCTTGTCCTTAATATTCCATAGGTACTTGAACAGACTTATGCGGTTTCAGTTTCAATTATCATTTTACGAAATCGATACCCGCCGGTTCCAGTTCCAACAATGGATACCCAAAATCGGCGGTTACCCGAACCGGTAACGACGGGTACCTGCATTTTTTCTAAAAATTATATATATTTTGGTGATTTTGTATTTAAAAAATAAGGAAATATATTTATACGTGATTACCTTAGACCTTAGTCGTTTTTAGGGTTTTGGTGATTCATTCATAAAAAATAACGCCGACACCCTCTGTTCCCGAGTTGCAATTAACGAGGGAAATCGAGTGAAAAGGATGGATTTGGAGAGAAAGAAGAATTCAATGGCATTCGCGAGTTTATTTTTTTGACTGATTTGGGAAGAAAGGAAAGGAAATCGGAGGTATCTTTTCTCTCCTAATCTTCCTCCCAAATTGGAGAGATTTGGAGAGAAAGAATCATTGACAAGCAAAAAATCTCGGTGATTCCCAAATTGCCCTTGAACCCTATATAATCACGTCAACAGCTACAAATAATGCTATTTATATCTAAAAGAAACAAATGAAAAATAAAATGATAATGACCAGTGCATGTGCTTCTATAACTTTTCTCTTGTTTTTAATTTGGTGGTAGTTGTTAACATATGACTAATTATTGCACAGATTATTTGATTCATTTTCTTGGTGCCAATACTACTACATAGGAGTTTTTTGCAAAAAATTATATTGGAGTCCCATAAACAGTTAAACTATCATAACATATTAGATGCATATCCCTTTTTATTATCAATACTTTGTTATCTTTCATTCATATTTTATATTTATTATGCTTTACTATTTTATCTATAAACGTATTTCTTTAAAAATGTATACATCATTATTTATTTTATTATAATTTTTTCATAAGTTTCTTCAATTCAATATTGATTTTTCATATTATTATAAATGTATAAATTATAAACAAGTACATTTTTATATATCGTTTAAGAAATTTATTTTCACAAATTTGTTTGCCCTTGAATATACCTTTGGTTTGAGTAAGCAACTATAACCATACAATAACCTATACATCCACAGATAAGACAATAATCACAGTTTAATAATTTTCATAAAATAGGTAAAAATTTCGATGGATAGTGAACTACAAACACCCGCTCAATTTCTGAGAGTCAGGCAAAGACAAGTAGTTCATCTGCTTTGCTTGTTGATGGCCATTCTGACATATCGTGCCCTTGCCAACACAAACCGTCCCAAATTACCTTCTAGGAAACTTATTTTAAAACGGCGACGTATACGTGAACAGTTGCTACACGACCTTTCAAACGGTGGTCAATGTCGTGAACTTATCCGTATGAGTGAGCAGGCTTTTAAGAAATTGTGAACTATCTTACAACAAGTTGGTGGTCTTCGAGCTACTCAACGCATGTCCGTTGAAGAGCATGTTGCAAGATTTTTGCACATTGTCGGCAATGATTTTAGAAATCGATTTGTCTCTTGGCTATACTGTCGCTCTAAATCCACTACAAGTAGGTGCTTCCATAGAGTTCTCCGAGCAATTATATCACTGGAAAGTTATTATATTCAACAACCAAAAGGCGATGTTGTACAAAAAGAAATTCAAGAAAAAAAAAACGATTTTATCCTTACTTCAAGAATTGTATAGGTGCAGTTGACGGGACACATGTTCGTGTCAAAGTACCTAACAAAGATGCCCCTAGATATCGTGGTCGCAAGGGATACCCTACGATAAATGTCTTAGCTGCTTGTACATTTGATTTAAAATTTACGTACATTTTAAGTGGTTGGGAGGGTACAGCATCAGACTTAAGGATACTAAAGAATGCACTCAATAGAGAAGATAAACTAGTAATTCCAAAGGGTAAATTTTTAATACCAAAATTACTCTTATGTGTAATCTAATTTTTAATACATAACTAATTACAACTTATTTATAGGTCGATACTATTTGGTAGATGCTGGTTTGCCCCATACAACTACACTAATGGCACCATATCGCGGTGTCAGATATCATTTGAAAGAGTATTCTGCTCGGGCCCTTGAGAATGCAAAAGAGTTGTTTAATCTCCGTCATGCTTCATTACGTAACGCTATAGAACGGGCATTTGGTGTTTTAAAGAGAAGGTTTCCTATCATTAGAAGTACACAAGAACCTTTTTATTCCTGTGAAACACAATCAGACATTTTCTTGGCATGTTGTATTTTACATAACTTTTTGTTAGAAGAAGATCGAGACAAAAATCTTGAAGATGAGGTCCTACAAGAAATGTTAAATGAACCATGAGAGGAAATGTGCCATAATATAAAAGAGACAAATCAGGGTAATGCTGCGGCAGAGCAAATGAGGAACTTAATTGCAAATCAAATGTGGACTGATTACTTGCCAAATCGAAACAATGAGATCGATATGTCAATGTAGCTACTAGTTTTTATTATAACATTTCAATTTGATTTTGTTTGGATCTTTTGTGTTTGACTTGATTTTGTATGAATCGTTACTGTTTTGACTTTATTTGTGTTATTTATCTTTTGGACATGTTATTTACTCATTATTTGTACATCCTCTAAGTAAGTATTTTTTATGTTATCAATGCTTGGTTTGTTTATTTATGATGTTATGCAGGTCAAGATGATGAAGGAAGAACAAGTTACTAAGAAAGAACACATAAAATGGACAGATTGGATGGATTCTTGTTTTATTCAATATATGATGACACAAGATGACAAAGGATTAAGGATTAGTGGGAGTTTCATCCCACAAGCGTACTCTAACATGGTGGAGGAGCTTAATCAAAAGTTTGGGAAGAGTTTAACAAAAAGTCATCTAAAGAATCGTTTGAAAACTTTAAAATCAGGTTTCTCGCAATGGTTTGACATGTTCCGCGGAACTTCATTGAGTGGGTTCGGTTGGAATTCTGAAACACAACTAATTGAAGCGGACGAGGAAGTGTGGGCCAACCTAATTAATGTAAGTTTTTTTACTGCATGTTACTTAGTTTGTATACATTTATGTTATTTTTCTTAACAATAATTGTATTTGGGATTGTGTGTTACAGTTAAAGCCAGAGGCAATTTCATTGAAGTCCAAAAAATACCAAACTACAATGAAATGATAGCTTTGTTTGCGAGAGATAGGGCTTCAGGGGTGCATGCTGAAACCCCGAAAGAGAAGAATGCTCGATTGAACAAGACTGGGGATATCAAAGTAGAAACAATTGAAGAAGTGGATCAGTTACTAGCAAGCAATGACATAACACTTGAGAAACAACAAAAAAATAATGATGATGATGATGATGGTCTTGATGATATTCAAGTGTTATCTCCTACATGCTTTTCACCGGTGCAAAATTCAAGTTCTAAGAAGTACAAAACTAAAAAAAGGAAACATGAAATTGAAGATGAAGATGAACCTGAAGTTGAACCTGAATCGTTTGAAAAGGTTATTATGCGTGCAGTTAAAGATGTGGCTTCTGCTATGAGGGAGGGTAACAAAATCTTCGAAAACTCTCATCATCGAGTTTATACTGGTGATGAAATTTATAAAGAGTTGGAGCCAATGGATTTGGAACCCGATGAATTAGCGGAAGCTCTCATGTTTTTGTCGCGAAATCAATCTAATGCGGGGACGTTATTTAGAGTTCCATTTAAAATACGAAAAAGTTTGCTGAAAAAAATGATGGGGGCAAGTAAATGACTTACTTAGGATGATAGTTTTTTGATTTTTTTATTAGTTTGACTTCATACTTTTTGGTTTTTGGTTTGA
Source organism: Lactuca sativa (assembly GCF_002870075.4). NCBI lineage: Eukaryota > Viridiplantae > Streptophyta > Magnoliopsida > Asterales > Asteraceae > Lactuca > Lactuca sativa. The sequence continues at coordinate 21,693,955 of NC_056626.2, forward strand.
GTTCATACATTGGAATTTGTTTGATTATTCTTGCATTGACTTTAAATTGGTTTCTTATGAATTTGTTTGATTATTGATACATTTATGTTATTTTTGGTTTGGGTTTATTTACTTCTTTTACCCTTTATATTGATTTTGTTTGAAAAAGTTATATAAATGAAGAATATACTAGAATTGTGATTAATAATGAATTATGCATTAATGATTTTTATATAAATAATCATGTGAAAAAAATAATTAAAGAAAAATAGTTTAGGCATAATTTTGTTTTCAAAAGAATCGCATGGTATATATTTGAAATTATGGAAAAAAGGTGACAAGGGTATAGTTGTCCACTTTTAGTTTTCCTTTCTTTTCCTTCCAACTCAGGAACACAAAGAAAAATAATTTTCCTTTCCTTTCTCTCGAACTCAGGAACATAAAAATACACTTTACTTTCTCTTTTTTTCTTTTCTTTTCTCTCCACATTTCTCTTCTTTTCTTTTGTTTCCTTTAAATGAAACTCGGGAACAGGGTGTTACACCCTGTTCCCGAGTTGCAATTAACGAGGGAAATCGAGTGAAAAGGATGGATTTGTAGAGAAAGAAGGATTCAATGGCGTTCCCGAGTTTATTTTTTTGACTGATTTGGGAAGAAAGGAAAGGAAATCGGAGGTATCTTTTCTCTCCTAATCTTCCTCCCAAATTGGAGAGATTTGGAGAGAAAGAATCATTGACAAGCAAAAAATCTCGGTGATTCCCAAATTGCCCTTGAACCCTATATAATCACGTCAACAGCAAAACACAGAAAAAAAAATCGCTGCTTCCTTCTTCACGCTCTGTTGGCTGTTCTCTCTTTCAGCAAAACATCAGGTTTCATTTTGTTCTTCGCTTTCTTCTGTATGATCGTTATTTGTTTTTAATTTGGTGTTAGTTGCTGTTTCAACCCCTTCTTCGACTTCTTATGTATGATTCTTATGTGTTTTTATTTTATTTTGGTGTAATTGCTGGTTCAACCCTCCAACTCTGAACAAATAAGTAACAAAAGAAGCAACAAGTATTTTGCTTTTGCTTTTGCTGCTGTACACGACAAGAAAAAAGAAAAAAAAAAGATGTGAACTTTTCTTTTGCTATTTATCAAGTAACTACAAACAAATTATGATATTTATATGTAATAGAAACATATGAAAAAGATATCTCATAAAGTAGCTACAAATAATGCTATTTATATCTAAAAGAAACAAATGAAAAATAAAATGATAATGACCAGTACATGTGCTTCTATAACTTTTCTCTTGTTTTTAATTTGGTGGTAGTTGTTAACATATGACTAATTATTGCACAGATTATTTGATTCATTTTCTTGGTGCCAATACTACTACATAGGAGTTTTTTGCAAAAAATTATATTGGAGTCCCATAAACAGTTAAACTATCATAACATATTAGATGCATATCCCTTTTTATTATCAATACTTTGTTATCTTTCATTCATATTTTATATTTATTATGCTTTACTATTTTATCTATAAACGTATTTCTTTAAAAATGTATACATCATTATTTATTTTATTATAATTTTTTCATAAGTTTCTTCAATTCAATATTGATTTTTCATATTATTATAAATGTATAAATTATAAACAAGTACATTTTTATATATCGTTTAAGAAATTTATTTTCACAAATTTGTTTGCCCTTGAATATACCTTTGGTTTGAGTAAGCAACTATAACCATACAATAACCTATACATCCACAGATAAGACAATAATCACAGTTTAATAATTTTCATAAAATAGGTAAAAATTTCGATGGATAGTGAACTACAAACACCCGCTCAATTTCTGAGAGTCAGGCAAAGACAAGTAGTTCATCTGCTTTGCTTGTTGATGGCCATTCTGACATATCGTGCCCTTGCCAACACAAACCGTCCCAAATTACCTTCTAGGAAACTTATTTTAAAACGGCGACGTATACGTGAACAGTTGCTACACGACCTTTCAAACGGTGGTCAATGTCGTGAACTTATCCGTATGAGTGAGCAGGCTTTTAAGAAATTGTGAACTATCTTACAACAAGTTGGTGGTCTTCGAGCTACTCAACGCATGTCCGTTGAAGAGCATGTTGCAAGATTTTTGCACATTGTCGGCAATGATTTTAGAAATCGATTTGTCTCTTGGCTATACTGTCGCTCTAAATCCACTACAAGTAGGTGCTTCCATAGAGTTCTCCGAGCAATTATATCACTGGAAAGTTATTATATTCAACAACCAAAAGGCGATGTTGTACAAAAAGAAATTCAAGAAAAAAAAACGATTTTATCCTTACTTCAAGAATTGTATAGGTGCAGTTGACGGGACACATGTTCGTGTCAAAGTACCTAACAAAGATGCCCCTAGATATCGTGGTCGCAAGGGATACCCTACGATAAATGTCTTAGCTGCTTGTACATTTGATTTAAAATTTACGTACATTTTAAGTGGTTGGGAGGGTACAGCATCAGACTTAAGGATACTAAAGAATGCACTCAATAGAGAAGATAAACTAGTAATTCCAAAGGGTAAATTTTTAATACCAAAATTACTCTTATGTGTAATCTAATTTTTAATACATAACTAATTACAACTTATTTATAGGTCGATACTATTTGGTAGATGCTGGTTTGCCCCATACAACTACACTAATGGCACCATATCGCGGTGTCAGATATCATTTGAAAGAGTATTCTGCTCGGGCCCCTGAGAATGCAAAAGAGTTGTTTAATCTCCGTCATGCTTCATTACGTAACGCTATAGAACGGGCATTTGGTGTTTTAAAGAGAAGGTTTCCTATCATTAGAAGTACACAAGAACCTTTTTATTCCTGTGAAACACAATCAGACATTTTCTTGGCATGTTGTATTTTACATAACTTTTTGTTAGAAGAAGATCGAGACAAAAATCTTGAAGATGAGGTCCTACAAGAAATGTTAAATGAACCATGAGAGGAAATGTGCCATAATATAAAAGAGACAAATCAGGGTAATGCTGCGGCAGAGCAAATGAGGAACTTAATTGCAAATCAAATGTGGACTGATTACTTGCCAAATCGAAACAATGAGATCGATATGTCAATGTAGCTACTAGTTTTTATTATAACATTTCAATTTGATTTTGTTTGGATCTTTTGTGTTTGACTTGATTTTGTATGAATCGTTACTGTTTTGACTTTATTTGTGTTATTTATCTTTTGGACATGTTATTTACTCATTATTTGTACATCCTCTAAGTAAGTATTTTTTATGTTATCAATGCTTGGTTTGTTTATTTATGATGTTATGCAGGTCAAGATGATGAAGGAAGAACAAGTTACTAAGAAAGAACACATAAAATGGACAAATTGGATGGATTCTTGTTTTATTCAATATATGATGACACAAGATGACAAAGGATTAAGGATTAGTGGGAGTTTCATCCCACAAGCGTACTCTAACATGGTGGAGGAGCTTAATCAAAAGTTTGGGAAGAGTTTAACAAAAAGTCATCTAAAGAATCGTTTGAAAACTTTAAAATCAGGTTTCTCGCAATGGTTTGACATGTTCCGCGGAACTTCATTGAGTGGGTTCGGTTGGAATTCTGAAACACAACTAATTGAAGCGGACGAGGAAGTGTGGGCCAACCTAATTAATGTAAGTTTTTTTACTGCATGTTACTTAGTTTGTATACATTTATGTTATTTTTCTTAACAATAATTGTATTTGGGATTGTGTGTTACAGTTAAAGCCAGAGGCAATTTCATTGAAGTCCAAAAAAATACCAAACTACAATGAAATGATAGCTTTGTTTGCGAGAGATAGGGCTTCAGGGGTGCATGCTGAAACCCCGAAAGAGAAGAATGCTCGATTGAACAAGACTGGGGATATCAAAGTAGAAACAATTGAAGAAGTGGATCAGTTACTAGCAAGCAATGACATAACACTTGAGAAACAACAAAAAAATAATGATGATGATGATGATGGTCTTGATGATATTCAAGTGTTATCTCCTACATGCTTTTCACCGGTGCAAAATTCAAGTTCTAAGAAGTACAAAACTAAAAAAAGGAAACATGAAATTGAAGATGAAGATGAACCTGAAGTTGAACCTGAATCGTTTGAAAAGGTTATTATGCGTGCAGTTAAAGATGTGGCTTCTGCTATGAGGGAGGGTAACAAAATCTTCGAAAACTCTCATCATCGAGTTTATACTGGTGATGAAATTTATAAAGAGTTGGAGCCAATGGATTTGGAACCCGATGAATTAGCGGAAGCTCTCATGTTTTTGTCGCGAAATCAATCTGATGCGGGGACGTTATTTAGAGTTCCATTTAAAATACGAAAAAGTTTGCTGAAAAAAATGATGGGGGCAAGTAAATGACTTACTTAGGATGATAGTTTTTTGATTTTTTTATTAGTTTGACTTCATACTTTTTGGTTTTTGGTTTGAGTTCATACATTGGAATTTGTTTGATTATTCTTGCATTGACTTTAAATTGGTTTCTTATGAATTTGTTTGATTATTAATACATTTATGTTATTTTTGGTTTGGGTTTATTTACTTCTTTTACCCTTTATATTGATTTTGTTTGAAAAAGTTATATAAATGAAGAATATACTATAATTGTGATTAATAATGAATTATGCATTAATGATTTTTATATAAATAATCATGTGAAAAAAATAATTAAAGAAAAATAGTTTAGGCATAATTTTGTTTTCAAAAGAATCGCATGGTATATATTTGAAATTATGGAAAAAAGGTGACAAGGATATAGTTGTCCATTTTTAGTTTTTCTTTCTGAGGAACACAAAGAAAAATAAACATAAAAATACACTTTACTAAAAATACACTTTACTTTCCCTTTCTTTTCCTTTCTTTTCTCTCTACATTTCTCTTCTTTTCTTTTCTTTTCTTTCCTTTAAATGAAACTCGGAACAGGGTGTAACTCTCTTCTTCTCGTCGGTCTCCTCTCTCAAACCAGTCATCTTGGTCGCTCACATTACCGATTAACAGAAATACCGCGTTATTCTCCTTTCAATCGTCATCCGCCCGACATCAAACGCCATCCGTTGTCACTCTCGTCAAAGTCGTAACCTAGGTTGTTCAATCGGCTCAATCGAAGGTTCAATCTGCAACTATTCTCCAAGTTCAGTTATCACCACACTCCACTCACGCCGGTTAGATTGAAGACGACTAGTTCGTAAGACGTAAAACGTCGACATTTCCCAGGTGAGAATCTTGTTTTCTTTCAATTTTTTCCCAAAAAATAGATTTTTTTCTTTTCTTTTTGTTTTTTGTTTTAGGAAGTTTAGTTTTAATTGGTGAAGATTGTGTAATCGTGTTTGTTTGTTTGCGTATGGGATTTGGTTAACTTGAAACGAAAGCATGGCTATATGTGTTGGTTGAGTTTATTAATGGGAGTTTGTTTGCTACCGATTTTAGTTCAACTCTTCGTTGTTTTCGAAGAGAATGACATGTTGACTAGAAATTAGAATTTGGATGCCGAATTTTGTGCTGAAATCAGGAAAATTCGGTGTATTTTTGGTGTTTAACCCTAAATATCACAACCATGTTTCTGTATTTTTGGTGTTTAACCCTAAATATCACAACCATGTTTCTGTATTTTTGGTGTTTAACCCTCCATGACTTACCTGAGCTTCCAGAACTTGACAACTTATTTGCACCTGTGGGACCCGTTTTAGATGCTCAAAAGCAAGCAGCCGAATTGTTTGGAGCTACAGAAACATGCTTCTTAGTTGGCCATATATGTAATCTTTCCTAAATTACAGAAAAATTAAAAAAAAAGTAAAGGTAAATCTCATATTTCATAAATTGCAGGTACTTAATGATTGTCTTGGACCCTTGCTTCTGAATAAGCTGATTAAGTATCTTCAAGAAGGTCTATATCTATTTTTTATTTCGTTTGGATTTATAGAAGGGTGATATATATTAGATAGCCCCCATTAAAATACATATTTTTCTATTAACAGGATCTGAGAATTTTGATGGTTATATCCTAGCAATTTCCCTTGGATTGACTTCCATTTTGAAGTAAGTGTCATGCTTAATATGGAATCTTGTAATTTTTTGAATTGCATATTAACTTCTCACCATTTAATAATGTGATTTATGTTCTGATTGTGCAAGATCTTTTCTTGATACAAAATACACATTTCGGCTTTCCAAATTAAAGTTAAAACTACGTTCTGGCCTTATGACTTTTATATTTGAAAAGGTAAATCATTCTTGTGTGATTCTTCATCATCTTGCTCCAAATGTAGAGATGAAAATATGGATATTCTCATGAAAGATGCATGTTATGTATTGTCAAGCAGTGATCAAGAAGTGAAGTAGCTGATTATGGATCATGTCAATCTTTCCATTCCAAAGGGATCTCTAGTTGCAGTTATTGGAGAGGTCAAAGTCAAACTTACTCATTTGACTTATATCTCTACCTATGGCTATCAGTATTTAAATGAAATACGTATTTGCATTGCAGGTTGGTTCAGGTAAATCATCCTTGTTGAACACTATCCCGGGAGAAATGAAGCTTACCAAGGGATCTACAAATTCAAGTAGATCTGTTTCCTATGTCCCACAGGTTTAAAAAGCTTGACTTAATATATTTACTGATGTCAAATTTTTTTTCCCTGAAGTTATATGATTGATTGGTTTGCTAATGTGACTGGTTTTGTAATTTTAGAGTTCGATTTTCTTATTTAATACTTTGTTTATCTATCATCTTTCGTGTTGAATGGCAAAAAGCATGTGTTTTTCTAACTTGATTAATTGGAATGAACCGGTTACCTGTTCCATTAATCTGATATCGTGATTTTTATTGTTAAACACTAATATCATACATCAGGGTAAATTAATATGGTTTATGTTCATTTCTTTTAATACAGAAATGTTTAGATAAGAACAGGTGATTTGATGGTAGTTTTAAAAGGTCAACGGGGTTTACTGTCAAATTAAGTGTCCATAATATGATATATGATGATGATATTGGTTCTTTAAAAACAACCATCAAATTCTATTTTGCTTTTAATCTAATTGAAAATATTGTTTCAAATATGATTTGCTTACTTTGCTTTCAAACCTACATATGACCAATTTTAAAGCTTTATTGTAGTTATTTTCAACTTGTGTGGTTGTCGGCTTTCAGATTATTTTGTTATGAAAGAGAAAGTATAGAATGTTGTTTATACGAGATGCTAAACTTGAAACTAGGTAAATAGCATGCAAGGTTCTATGCACATGAAAATTTGTATAGTAATGTTAACATGTTTAATCTTTGCGACTTAATTTTGATTGCAGTTTGCTTAGGAAAGATGAACCTTAACTTCACTTGCTATATATTAGAAAAATCAACAACATAGACAAGTAACTGAAGACCGCATAATTTGTTTTTGAGTCTCATTTGTCACTGTGAGTTCTCAGACAGCAATATCAAGAGGTAAGCACAACATGTTACAACCTGTCTATGTCGTTTTGAGTCATGTCTTGTTGGATTAGGAGTTGTTGGTACTATAATTTCTTTTGCAAAACACATCATTGCTCTTAAGACCTCTTGAAAACATTGATGAATCGTTTGTGTGGAGTGTTTAACCTTTCCTTAACCACGCGAAAACGTTCATTATGTCCTATAACATGTAAGAACATAGTCATCTTCTCTTCAATGCTTATTTTCCTACTAGCTTGCAACCAATTTTTTTTGGGTAAAATGGTTGCATAATAATACAAATGCCTCTTGTGTAAGACACATCATATCATAACATTGTGTAGGGTCTCCATGCATCAAATCTTGTGTATACGCATACCCGTTTGAATCGTTATCTCTTATTCTATGAATTTTGTTTAGCCTTCGTCGGTTTGACCTTAACCAATAAAACACAAGTAAAAGAAAAACTACAACTTCACCATCAGAAACCATAGTTTACATCTTATAAACAATTATAGATAACATGTTAAAGTAAAAAAAAAATCATGCACCAAAAAACTAGTAAATAACAAAATTCATCTTCAATATCAAAAAACATAACATCCAAAGTAACAAAAGTCATCCAACAAAAAACTAGTAAAAATTATCCAAAGTAACATCTAAAAAATCATCAAACATAGCATCTAGAAGTCATGCAAATAACAAAAGTCATGCAACAAAAAACTTGTAGTCGGAAGTCATCAAAGGTAAGCAAACTTCCTATACGCACCCATTAATCATGACTCACAACTAGTAGGCGAAAGTCGTAACCAAACTTTTCGAACATCAGCACTTTCACCAAATAGCAAAAGAGCGATCTTGTGTCTTTCATATTCTCCTCGTTACACTTTCTTCAGTTTATCCATACATCAACATCCCTATCCATTTCATTTTTTTCAATGTAATTTTTTCCCACAAATTACCTTGCAAGCTTGACAATATCCTCCTCAACTTTTAGTGCCCTTGTATCTTTTTTTTTTCCACCAACTCTTTTGTTTCCACCAACTTCCTTATATTTTGAATGCCCTGAAGATTCTTCACTTGCACGTATGTGTTATGTTGCGATTTCCATCAGAACATCATCATCAAAATCATGGACACTAAACTCTTCTACATGACGATGGAGTGTAGAAGATGACCTTCAACTTTGAAAGCCGATCGAGATCGACCCTTCAAATAGTTGGGTGCAAAGATCAGGGTACAACAGGGACTTAGTTTTCAGTGACAACACGAACTTGTTCAGTTATTTACAATTTTTGTAAATATTAGTATTTGTTATAAAAATAATCATATTAATATTTGTTATAAAAATATTACCTTGCCCTCTTCCTTCCATTGTTTATTGGTCAGATTAAATTTATTTTTATAGGATCATATATATTGTCGGTTTTGGTTTTCAGTTTCACCCAATCAACATACTTTGATTTATAGTAGTCAAAATGGTTTTCTCATTTGTTACTGATCAACCTCTTTACCGTGTTCGTTTATCAATTTTTCGCGTATTGTCTTCCATGAACCTGCCTTAAGCCCAGAACCCTCACGACCATTAGTGGTTTAGTTCATGGATACATGCATCAATAAAAGTTTTGTCCTCACACTCGGTCCAAACCAACATCCTAAAACATAAATATTCAACTAATTTAAATCACCACAAAGGTATAAACTAACATCCTAAAACAGAAATATTTAAACCAATTTATCATAACTTTTATCAAGATCAAGATAAAACACCGAAATTGCTCCCAAATCCCAAAAATAACAAACTAACATAACTATTTAAATATAAAACAATTTTATACCGATGAAATCAACATTATCCTAAATAACAATAACACAATTAAGGTCAACAGTGTCCACATATACCCAAACAATTTCATAACATTTGGATTTTGATTTCATAACATTAGAAATAATAAGATTTCTGATTTCTTAGCTTATAAACAAAAAAGAATTCTGATTCTATAACTTATACGCAAACAATTTCAGATTTTATAATATTAGAGCATAGAAGTATTCAAATTTCATATAGCTTATACATAAACATTTTCTGATTTCAAAATTTATTAACAGAAAAGGAGAAGATTAGCTTACCTGTTTGATGAATTTCTGTCTGGAGGTCGAAAATAGGGAGGGTGGAGGTCCGACGGGCGACCTGGTGGCAAGATGGCGACGGCCGACGAGCTCTCTTTGGCCTCGATGGGGAGCTCTCGATGGCGACATTGTTTTTTGGCTCTGTGCTTTCTTTTAGGTTACGAGGGAAGAAGGAATGGAGAGGGATAGGAGCGTTCTTATTTCTAATTAACGTATGTTACAAGCTGACCGGGTAAGAAAGTTGGGCTAGACAATCTGATCGAGAAAGCCACATATTAAATATGTGGTGTCCGGGTCAAACGGGTATAAAGAGGTTAAATCCACGAAAAAACCCACATAAGCATTTTTGTTTTTCCTTAAAATTCCAAAAAACCCTTGATGAAAGGATAAATATATTACCCTGTATAAGTAATTTATAAAAGTGCGATGTCCCAATTCGTTCCCATCCATCTTTTACTCTAAGCTTTCTCGCTCTTTTAGTTTCCCTAAGACTATATTTGGCTAAGCTTAAAAAAAGCATTTTAACTTATTACCAATTTCACACCAATATAACTTAAAAATAATGTCTCTCTAAAAAGAATGTTTTAACAAACATTTTTTTTAAAAACAACTAAACTCGTTATTCCACTATGTCTTACCATTTGAAGAAATTGATCAATAAACTTTAACCTAATAAACTTTTACATCTACTGTACACATCACATACGCCTCCATCTTTCGATCGTTTCCTCCAAGCGAGACCTCCAGCTCGCCTCTCCTGATCGTAGCCTTCTCCCATGTGAAGCCACCTGCCGAATTCCGTTGACTCCACTGCTAGGTTTGTTTTTTGTCAATTTTTCCTGTTATCTTTGTTTTTTTGCTGCTGTTGATTTTTTTCTTAGCTTTATTCTTCCTTTGTTTCCTTCTGTTAGAATAATTTGTTGGTTCACTGTGTTGTTTAGGAGCGATGGGTATGCTGTTTAAGAAGTCTGGCTGTAAAGTAGAAACATCACTGTGTTGTTTTTTCTGCTGTCGATTTTGCTAGGTTCGTTTTTGTCAATTTTTCCTACCATCTTCGTTTTTTTGCTGCTGTCGATTTTTTCTTAGCTTTATTCTTCCTTCTTTTCCCTGGTTTCTGTTAGAATAATTTGTTGGTTCATTGAATTTATTATATGATGCATAAGAGTTGTAAAGTAGAAACATCAATGTGTCGTTTTTATTACCTAGCTTTATTCTTCAATTCTGTTATCAATTGATGCATAAGAGCTCTGAAAGTTGTTTATCTTTCAATTCTGTTATATGATTGTAGGATGCTAGATGTTAAATCAAAATGTTAAACATGTAACCTAGATGTTAAACCATAAGAACAGGAAGCCATAAATCTTTAATTTCTTGCTTGGTTGGGTTGGGTGGTGTGATGGGTTTTTTGAAGAGTGGAAGCCTATATATCTGCAAGCATTATTGTTGTTTGTTTACACAGTTGCCGGCGAATCTTGTGTTTGCATCATGTGTTGGACTTGGTTTACCCGGTGCTTCTTTAGGAGTGATGGGTATACGGTTTAAGAAGTTTGGTATAGTTTCCGGCTGGTGTTATGTTGGTGGTGTCATTTGTTACGACCGGAGGCTACTTAAATGGTGTTATAAGCAGTTTTCATTAATGCTGTTTAATACTTAAAAAATTGTAACTTTATGCACTCAAGATTCTATTTTTTTTTACTGAATGAGAAGTATACATTCAGTAAAGAGTTGGGGGATGAGTGTGAATCATGGTAGTTTCCTTAAATGATTATGAAGTTTTCTGGTAGCTCCTTTGGAAAATAGCTTTTGAAAAGAAATCACTATATGGTGTTATGATATTTCATAGCAATTCCATGATGGAGGATTTGTATATGTTAACTACAAGGAAGCCTTTTTTGGTAATTTTACACATATAAGCAGTTTTTTTTGCCAAACACTAAGAGTGGAACTTATAGCAGTTTGACATCGGATAAGTTTTGTCAAATATATTTTTTTAAAACTCTGTTTTGACATCGCTATAAGCTAATAAGATATAAGTTAATAAGTTAAAACTATTTTAATAAGCTTTGCCACACACCCTGTAAGACCTAGCAAGAATGTGTTCATCGTCATACTGAATTGATCCAAAAAAGGTAATTAATCTTGTCTGATGATTACGCTTTTGTATTATTGTTCATATTTCTTAGTTTTTTGATTGATTGACTCTATCTTATATAATTGTTAATCTCTTCTATTTTCGATCTATTGTCTCGGATTCCGGTTTAGAGGATTTGAGCTCATCGGATTCAAGAAAGACATAAACTAGTTGAAACCAAATTGTCTTCAGAAGTTTAAGAAGTTTAGTCAGGTTAGCAATTTTCCCCTTTTATTATTCTATATGTAATGAAATTTTCTGACCGCCGGGTGTTCAATTAAATGTCCGGAGGTTTTCAAGTATTAAAACATGAATTATAAACTCAACTGAATAATTCTATGCAAATATAAAATGATTTTACTTTATTAATTGATGATTTTAAGTTTTAAATGATTTTGTAACTTTAATGATAGAATGGAATCAAGATCACTAATTTATAAGATGTTAAGAGTTTTAATAATTATCTTTTTTTTACAGAAATGGTCACTTTGATTTTTGTCTAGTAACGAGGTAAAATTTAATTTTAACTATAAACATTCTGTGAATATTTGTTTGAATACAATCTACTTTATAACTTAAAATTCTATTTTTCTTTTTGATAAAATAGATCTTTTGGCAAAAACCTCTTCCAACTACTATGACTCATAAAGGTACTGTTTGGACCTTAAAAGGAGGGGTCTTTATCTTCAAGCCTTTGAACATAATCTCCCTGTTTGGTTGCATGGTTAAAGAGATATGATCAAAGAAATAATTTCTTGAACACTTCACATTGCCTATAAAGTGTTCAAGAAATGATTTTTTTGGTGACATCTCTTTAACCATGCAACCAAACAGGGAGATTACATTCAAAGGCTTAAACATGAAGGCCCCTCATCTTAAGGTCCAAGCAGTATCTTTAGAGTCGAAATTTGCGTTAGTTCGTATCCCTATTCCAATGACGATCATGTTTTTTCCTTCGGTAATTTTCTTAAAGAGGTCAAAATGGGGATATTTAGGATCTTTCCACTTGGTCTAAGGTTGATTTGTATACGGCTGATTGTGTGAATTTGTGTGTCTTATTTGTTCATTCCTCCGGTTGAAAATAAAAGATGAAACGTCATTTGGCTTGATGTTTTTTAATGCTATCAATATCTCCTTAAAGTTGGTGCAACACTAATGACACTCCTCTAATGGTAAATTTTATGCTTATGCTATCAATATCTCCTTTATGTTTTTATTATTAAAAAGGTAAATTAATAATAAAAACATAAAATTTACCGTTAGAGGACTATTGTTAGTTTTGCACCAACTTTAAGGGATATATTGATAGCATCAAACAACATTCAGTTAAATGGTGTTTCATTTTCTACTTTCAACCGGAGGAATAAAAAAATAAGCCTCACACAAATTGGCACAATCAACCATAGACCAACTAGAAAATGTGGAAGGATCCTAAATATCCCATTTTGACCTCTTTAAGAAAATTACTAAAGAAAAAACAGAATCTTCAATGGGACAGGGATACAAATTAACGCAAGTTTTCGACTCTAAAGGTGCTACTTTAGACGTTAAGAGGATGGACTTTCATGTTCGAGCCTTTGAACTTAATCTCCTTGTTTGGTTGCATGGTTAAAGAGATATCACTAAAGAAATCATTTCTTGAACTGTTTGGTTGCATGGTTAAAGAGATATCACTAAAGAAATGATTTCTTTGATGATATCTCTTAAACCATACCACCAGGGAGATTACATTCAAAGACTTGAAGATGAAGACCCTTCCTCTTAAGGTCCAAGGAGTACCTTTGGAGGTTTTTCCAAAGATATGTTTTATGAAAAACAAAAATAGAATTTTAAGTTATGAAGTTGATTGTATTCAAACAAATGCTTACATAATGTTTATAGTTAAAAATAAATTTTACCTTGTTGTAACTAGACAACGAATCAAAGTGACCATTTCTGTAATAAAAGATAATTATTAAAACTCAAAATACAAAACTCTTAACATCTTATAGATTTGTGATCTTGATTCCATTCTATCATTGAAGTTACAAAATCATCTAAAACTTAAAATCATCCATTAATAAACCAAAATCAGTTAATATTTGCATAGAATTACTCATTTGACCAGTGTTTTAATACTTGAAAACCTCCACTTACAGAAAATTTCATTACATACAGAATAAATAAGGGGGAAATCGCTAACTTCGTCTAAAGGCAATTTGGTTTCAACTAGCTTATATATCTTTCTTGAATCCGATGAGCTCAATTCCTCTAAACTGGAATCCGATACAATAGATTGAAAACATAATAGATTAACAAGTAGATAAAACAGAGTTAATCAATCAAAAAACTAAGAAATATGAACAATGATAGAAACACATAATCATCAAACAAGATTAATTACCTATTTTGGATCAATTTAGTATGATGATGAACATATTCTTGCTAGGTTTTAGAGGGTGTTTGGCAAAGTTTATTAAAATAGCTTTCAACTTATTAACTTATAGCCTATTAGCTTATAGCAGTGTCAAAATGGAGTGAGTGGCTGGGTGGGTTAGAGGGGAAGATAATAACATCTGATGCAAACTCGACATTGATATGGTCAAATGACAATTCAATCTTTCGTGTTCCTTTTACACAACTATATCAAAAGGTTTTATATTGAATTCTAAACCAAATTTCAAATCCTTTTAAAGTGTTTTTTCAAGAAAAAAGTTTTTTAAGAGGTTCCTGAAGGGTTTGGCTGGTTGAAAAAGATTCATGTTTAAGCTCAAGATTAAATGTCAATGGAGAAAATGTTACAAGGATGATTCAAGAGCTTGATCAACTGATGAAGACATATGAGTTCGTATATTATGGGAGTGAACTGCTTCAAATAGATGATCAAATGGGGATGCCAATTCATTTGATTTAGTTTTGGAAGTTAATATGAGAAGTCAGGTAAACTAATTGTAATAGCATTGTCTATTTTTTTTTTATTAAAACATTGTAATTCAAAAAATGTATTTGTTAATAAAAGTATAAGTTCCTTGTCACGGGATGACTCTTGTGACTCTTGTGATTAGTCAGGCTAACTTTGATGATCTAGATGTACTAACGAATTTGGAAATCAAGCTAACTTTGATGATCTAGATTTACTAACGAACTTGGAAATCAAGAGACACTTATCGATGAATTCTATGAAAGAAATCTTGTATTGTAGAACTCAACTACTTTACAAGGCAACTTATCAATGAATTCTACTAATGAGACCTCCTTTCTATTTATAGAGACTTTACACCTCCTCAAATGAAAGTTTCTAGGTTCTGTATCTTGCCGACTCTTATAGGCTCTTCCAATGATATCTATATAACATTTACAAGATTCTATAATATACTACACTATTCTACAACGTCCTAGAGATTTCTAGGACGTTCCAGCATTATCCAACTTGTTCTTTCGTGACCTAGCATGTTCTAGGATGTTCTAAAGTCCTCAGAGTTATTCTAGTTTCATCTTGTATCTTCTAGATCATCCCTGGTCGATGGTTGTCCATCGGAACCACTATTAGGTTGATGATTCCTTCCCATTGTGCGATCTTCATGGATATCCCACGAAAAGCTCCTAGGAAAGGATTGGATGGAGAGTTAACAACCTTTAACCGACCTAACTGATTATATATATAATAAAATCCCAAAAGGCTTATGCACGGTGCCTAAGTCGTGCTCAATACCAAGTGGTTTCAAGCCGTATTCCTTGATGATTGTGGTTCCCCCCGCTTCGTGTATCTCGTCCATCAAACGTTCTTTCTTCCATCTTGTTTTTTCCGTTTTTTTTTGTTATTCTAAGAGGGTGTTTGCAAAGCTTATAAAAATGCCTTTTTAACTTATTACCGATTCCACACCGGTACAAGTCAAAAAAAATGTTTGGGTATTTTTTTTTTTTTTAAAAACAGCTTTTAGCTGTTGGGAACCTCAAATAAGTCGTTTTTTGATAACTTACCCCTCACATATCAAAACTCCTTATTTCACCGTTCAAAAAATTTGACAAATATATCCTTACCCTAAACCTTACATCGACTCAAATAATCGTACGCCTCCAACATATGCTGTTCTCGATTTGCCTCCTCAAGCCGTCCCCACGAAGCATCACCATTAGGCATCTCCTCCCCACCGGCCGATCGTCACAGCCCACAGCACTGGCGACCTTCGACCCCATAAAGGTTTGTGTTTCTGCATTCATTTTTTTTACCCTTGCTGTCGATATTCCTTCTTTTCCCTTTGTTTTCTTTTGTATGATAGAATTGGAACTCAAAAAATCATGGCTTGTTTTTGCTGATGTCGATTTTTTATGTGATTTCACTTCCTTTTGTTCCCCGGCACATACAATGTTATCAATCTTTTGACCTTTAAGTTAAAGGACAGAAGATGTATATCAATGGAGTTAACTGAAGTATTTTACAAAAAATATTTTATTGAAACCTTCTGTTAGAATTTGATGTATATTAAAGGACATATTTTTTTAGCTACTGTGTTTTATTTTTTGTGCTCCCATTGCTACTAATTTGAATTGGAACTCAAAAATATGATCCGAATCTTGTGTTCCTGCCGATTATTTTGATTTGTGTATGTGTTTGTGCTTCAATTATCAAAGAATAAAAATTGTGAGTTCTTTTTTTTTTTTTTTTTGCTGATGTTGATTTTTTTCTGTGATGCTGTGTTTTATTTTTGTGCTGCCATTGATACTAATTTGAATTGGAACTCAAACAAATGAGCTGAATTTTGTGTTTCTGTCGATTTTTTTGATTTGTAAATGTGTTTGTGCTTCGATTATCAAGGAAGTCTTTTTTTGGTAATTTTACATTTATAAGCTGTTTTTTTTTTTGCAAACACTAAAAATGACTTATCAGCTTATAGCGTTTTGACATCGGATAAGCTTAGCCAAATACTTTTTTAAAAATTACGTTTTGACTCCGCTATAAGCCTTTTTAAATAAGTTTTGCCAAACACTCTCTAATGCCTTGTTTCCGAGTTTTTTTGTAAACTCAATAAAGGAAAGGGAAGGAACATTTTGACAGAAAGAAAGGGAGAAGAAGGAAAATATTCATTATTCCATGTTCCCGAGTTCAAAGGAAATGAAAGGAAAATTTTAAGTTTTTGTGATCCTGAGTTAGGAGGAATAAGAAAATAAAACTTAAAATTTTCCTTCCTCTCACTTTCTTCCCAAATCCGCATATTTGGAACAAAAGTTTTATTTGATATATGTTTTGAAATCAATTACGATTGAATTTCTTTAATTATGGAAATGTGGTTGCTTATTTTAAAATGAAAAATTTCTTTGAAAAATTGGTTCGTTACAAATTTTACTTTATGTTTGTTCATTATATAATTATTTTGATTGTTTTACAACTTGTAGTATTGGAGACTGACGTGTTTATTGAAATTCTTTCAAGAACATCATTAAAAACGTTTCATATTATACGTTGCACAAGTAAACGTCTTGAAAAACTAACTTGCAACAAGCATGTTCTTGATCTTTACAAGCGAAAAAATAATGTGCTTCATGGTTTTATTGTTCAACAAAAAAAACCATGGGGAACGATAGAGCGTCAGTTTGTTCCATTGTCTGGTGCAAAGAGTTTTGGCATTGGTTGTCTACCAAAAGCGTTTACAATTTTAGCAACTTCGTTGAACAGACTCATTGTTGGTGAATGTGATAACCGAGATGAATATCCAAATAAGTTTTTATTTGTATGTAAGCCAACGACTTTAGATGCCAAATCATTACCATTTCCGATTTATAAGTACATTGCGGTTAAGTTTGCTATGGTGGTTATGCGTTCGAACCCATTACATTTCAAGATTATTCGTTTATCATATGCAGAGCCATCATAAGCCTCTTTTACTATTATTATTTAACTATTTGTTTTAGTTGGTTCTATAACTTTTATGTTTTTTTATTGTAGTGACTTGACAAATGATCATGGCTATGAAAACTTCCAAGTAGAATTATTTCACTCCACTACTTGGGAATGGAGGGACCTTGGTAATTTTCACTTACTATCTTCTTTTCATCCTGTATTGGCAGTAGCAATCATAAGTAAAGATGTAGTTTACATCTTACTATCAAACTATGAGATATTATGATTTGATGCATATTCAGAAGAATATGTAATCATATTTTCACCTTATACACATATACATTACATGTCGTATACTTCGAGGCTAATAAAATTTGAGGGGAAATTGGGATTTCTATGTCTAAATGGAGATTGAATGTGGCGTCTTTGGGTTCTCATTCGCAATCAGTGGGTTGAAGTTGATTTTATTAATAACAATGCAGATGCACATGAATGGTGGGATTATCGAAACAATGAACTATCATTCTTAACAGGAAAAAAACTTGAGTGTGTTGTTCCGATTCATCAATGTTATGAAGTCTTTTCATTTCATTCAGATTTTGAGACAGTTTGTATGCCAAGGTGATAGATGTGATTGTAAATATGATCATGTTTTTTCATTTTGATACGGTTTGATGTTATAATTAGACATATTGGTTGTACAAGCACGTGATATATACCATTTATTTCATGTCATTTTGTTTTGGTTTTTGAAACATGGGTATGTTTTAAGACTTTTGACACCCACTATACCCATCTTTTCAGTACCATATGATTACAATTTGCTGTTTGTCAAGGGTAATACATCTTACTTATGTTCTGTTATTAATATGTCATTGTACTTTACTAATACATGAAGATGTACAGAAAAGGTACTTTATTATTATGTCATTCTACTTTACTGATACACTGACTTTATTTGCCAAAAAACCATTATATCATGAACAAGGGTAAAAACGTTCGGAAATTATATGACATTAAAAACAGATATGTAACAATTCATGTTCTTCACAAAAACTTATACTTTTTATTTATGAACATGTAGGGTAAATTACATTAAATAAAAATTTTAATTCCTTTTTTATACTTATATTGAGTAAATTACATATTTTAGCCCTTCGTTTAGCTATTTCTTTTACCTGAACCAAAATTGAGCTAATTTGTCCTCCCTCATGGCTCCCCAATGATTGGTCCACTGCAAATGGTTAATGTAATTAGCAAACTACCCCTACACTTCATCAATGGAATTTATTTCTCACTGATATTCTCATTCTCTTTAATGTGTGTCAAATAATAGTTTCCAACAATGTCATATTGAATTTCATACTTATGTGTGTGTGTGTGTGTGTCTTTGAGGGGTAATTCAGTTTGGCAGTTCATACGTATAATACAATCAATACCATGTGAAATAAGCTCAAACATACATAACTATTTAATTAAAACCTATGTTTTTTCTCAATTGACGAACTGAAAGATTGTAAATATCATAAAAAGAAAACTAAAAATATAATAAGGGATTTATATTATAAATGCGACATAATTATAACATCAAATACACAACTAATCACTTAATTGAGTTCCTCAGAACAAAAAATAGATGATTTGATTATTTTTTCAGATTCATATTTGTTGTATACTATTTATTTTATTGAAAATATAATCGGTACTGGCCAACATTTGGTTTTTTATCACACGTACAGTTACATTTTAGAGTTGTGGGTTGGTATATGTGGTTTTTTTATAACTTGACCAAGGCAGTTCTCCATATTTTTCTCACATCATTATGTCGGTTTTATCCTTCATGATGTTTAATATATGGTCAATATAATTCGGTTTTATCCCTTATGATGTTCATTGTGTGAGGCTTTGAGCACTATAATTCAAGTTGTCCTTCCCCATTATCCATTTTTTTCTTTACAGATTTTTAAAAGATAGGGGGGGGGGGGGGGGGTTTCGGTGTTTGCCAGAAACCAATAACAAAAGAGGTTCAGTGGTGAATTGTAGAAGAGGATTGTAAGTTCCTACATTGTCTTTAATTTTGTATATTATGTAACTTTTTTTTCTTTGTTTTCCATTGTTCCATTAGTGGCCCTTTTGCTCTTCATTTTCCATTTTACCCATACTGTTTATTTTATCGAATTCTACTTATTTATGATGTTTTAATCAAATTCTATTGTTTCCTGGTTTGAGTTACAGAGGCATATGTTTAGTTATTTTATGCTCTGTTTTAGCTGTATCTTAATACTTAGTAATATGTGTTTTTAACCTTCTCCTTTTATGTTTAATAGTTGAAGATTAACATGTTGCATCATTGTTAAATATATAGGTTGCATATTTTGGAAAAAATATCGACTAATACATCTTAATTTCTTTTTGATTTACTATTATGTCATCGTTTTGTTCTGATACACTTACTTTATTTGGCCCAAATGACCATGATATTAGGAACCGGGGCAAAATTGTCCAAAATGATGTAAATATAAAAAAAAAACTTTTTGAATGTTGACCTAATAGGCTATGATCATCATATAAGTTACGGAAATTTTTATTCAACTTGTAACATCCGGATTTTTAGGGTTATTATTGTGTAGGTTAATCTTTTAATTAAATGAGAGACTCGACGAGTTGAGGATCCAACTCGCCGAGTTGAGTCGGGTTTCTCACGCGGATTTAATGAGTGGACTCGACGAGTAGGTGCTGGGCAGAGAAACCCTAATTTCTCGGGTTTGGGACCTATTTAAAGGTCCTTATGGCCTTCATTTGCGGCTACCACACCCTGAGAAACCATAGAGAGCAGATAGGAAGCTTGTAGTGCAAGAGGAGGGCTAATTCATCATCCTTTGGAGTGTCTTAGCAAAGGGAAGGAAGGATTTCGAGTTGGGCTGTCTTGTAGGACTCAAATCTTCCATCATTTCGTTCAGAGATGCTGTGAGAGGTAAGGATTCATGTCCATCTGCGTTTGTTTAGTAGATTTTATGAATCTAAGGTTTCTTCATGCTTTATTTAGCTTGAATCTAGAGTATGAGAGGTCCCATGGTGAAATGATTCCTAGATCTGGACCTTAAGAGGTCCAGAGAGTCCCTTCCATTCTGCTTTATGCCTTTTCCTTGGAGTTATGAGCTAGGGTTGTCATGATATGAAGGATTTCACCAAAATAAGCATAGAGAGCCTTGCATGTGTACCAGGATTCGACCTTTACGTGGTTATTGGTCGTAAGGAAGCCAAATCTATGGATTAGAGGAACAGATTTGATCTCAGAAGGTCAGATGAGTGTTGTCATGGGAGCAACTCGTCGAGTCCATGGGAAGACTCGACGAGTCGAGTCGGGTTGCCCCGCGATTCGAATGCAACAGAAACCCGTCCAGTGAAAGGTTCACTCGACGAGTCGAATGAGGCCTTAGAGGAGTCGAGTGACACGCATGGACTCTCCGAGTCACTCTTGTGCACTCGACAAGTCTGGTCAGAGTTGACCGTTGACTTGAGTTGACTTCTGTTGACTTTGGGGTTTTGGTCAACATAAGTAATAAAGATTATAGAGGGGTAAAATGGTCTTTTACCCACTACCCGAT
Source organism: Lactuca sativa (assembly GCF_002870075.4). Classification (NCBI taxonomy): domain Eukaryota; kingdom Viridiplantae; phylum Streptophyta; class Magnoliopsida; order Asterales; family Asteraceae; genus Lactuca; species Lactuca sativa. The sequence continues at coordinate 21,715,078 of NC_056626.2, forward strand.
TAGAGAGGGAAAGAGAAATTGTCGGTTTAATTAGAGATATTTGCCTTATGTTTTAGGCGGTGGCGAGTTCGAGATTCAAGTGTAAGGATAACCGCTTTCTGCTTTCAGGTGAGTTTCTCACTATACTTTACCTTGAGTGGTAGTTATGTGTGACCAGAAGGTCTTATGTGCTCACATTGAGTATTATGTTATCCTGTTGTATGTGACATGCTATGCATTATGTCTTTGTGATTTATGATATGCAAAGTTTATAGACCGGACCGGAGGGTCCAATGATTCATGAGGCCGGAAGGCTCAAGCAGACCGGACCGGAGGGTCCAATGAGCTTAGGACCAGAGGGTCCACAGAGTTATGGGACTGATGGGTCCCACTGAGACACATTGACCAGAGGGTCAACAGAGTTATAGCTTCGAGTGGCTAATATGTGTTGTATGTAGTATTTTGGGGAATTCACTAAGCTTCGTGCTTATTGTCTATTGTGATATGTGTTTCAGGTATCTCAGAGGATCGCGGGAAGGCACCGGATTGATTATACACACCACAGAAAGAGTTATGTGTTAAGGATCCTGGATTATTAATAAGAGGTGTGTTTTGTAATTTGAATAACCGAGATTTCCATATAAAATGTTATGAAAAGTATGCGATTTTAGAATGAAAAAATTTGTTTGAAAAATTACGGTGTTACAAGTTGGTATCAGAGCCTTGGTTTGAGGGATTCGGACTCACCTTCGGGTAAATCTGGACTCAAACTGAGGAATTGAGAAAAAATTTCAAAGAAATGATTTTGCTAAAGCGAATAAGAGTTCAAGGAGAAAACGAGAAAGAGCAGTGTGTACAATCAGCCAGAGCCCGAACGGTGATTTCCCAAAATACCCTTACTTTTGTTACGAGATGTTTATGACACATTTTATGAAATATTATGTATGCTAGAGACAGGTTAGGTATTTCATATGTTAGGACTAGAGTGGCCTTATTTGTGATGCCTTAGCCTAGGAGTTGTTGTTGTATGTGATGTGCTTTTGAGTATGAGATGAGTGAGAGTATTCAGCAGGAATCCTTTAGGGGATTCGAGTAGAGGAGTAATCTAGAAGAGGTATCTATATGAGCATATGAGGAGTCTTCCGAGAGGGTAGCCAGAGGCCATGTGGGGCGAAGATGTTAGAGTTAGGTGATATCATTCAAGTATGAGGAAAGCGAGTAGATAATAACCTAAGGAGGTTTTACGTGCTGAAGGAGATACTTCGATGCCCGAATGCTGCTTGCTTCGTGCTTTGTGGAGCTCTCGATGATGGGAGTTAGCTACTAAGTGAATATGACGATATTCAGGAGGTAGATGGCTGGCATCATTAGGAGTTCTTCAGCAACTGATGGCGGATAAGTGGTAGAACCAAGGAAGAGCCTAGGTAGTAACCTTAGCTAGATGAGTGTGCTGGTAGAGTATAGCATTTCGCTGGGGAGCAGGCACGCGTGGCGGAATTGGTGAACGAGAAGGTTGAGCAGCTACTTAGGAGCTCCGGGATGGTCTGTGTGGAAAGTATGGGTAGATGTGGCAGGTAGTATAGGCCTGTACTATCGAAAGCAGAGGACCCATACTCAATACAGGGAGTATTCTGAAGGTTCTAAGTAGCAGATTGATGAGTGATGTTATGGTTCGAGTACCATACATTGTAGCAGATTGAGGAGTGATGTTATGGTTCGAGTACCATACATCGTAGCAGATTGAGGAGTAATGTTATGGTTCGAGTACCATACATTGTAGCAGATTGAGGAGTGATGTTATGGTTTGAGTACCATACATCGTAGCAGATTAAGGAGTGATGTCATTGTTCGAGTACCATGCATCATAGCAGATTGAGGAGTGATGTTATGGCTCGAGTACCATACATTGTAGCAGATTGAGGAGTGATGTTATGGTTCGAGTATCATGCATCATAGCAGATTGAGGAGTGATGTTATGGTTCGAGTACCATACATCGTAGCAGATGGAGGAATGACGTCATGGTTCGAGTACCATGATTTGTAGCGGGTTGAGAAGAGATAACATGGTTCAGGTACCATGATTCATAGCAGATCGAGAGGTGGCCACATGGTTCGAGTACCATGACCCGTGGAAGTTAGTGTTATTGGTTCTACCAGTTATTCTGTGGTGATTGGTTAGACCGAGATCAGATGTGAAAAAGTATGGGGCCAGAGGGCCATGATGAACAAGTTTTAGTGGAGCATCCATAAAAAGAGAAATCGAGTTAGCTCCGAGGAATTGTTGGTGAGATGCCAATTGGAGTCACAAGACTCAGGAATGAGTAGAGATGGCGGTTATAGAGGATTGTGGCATGAGTTGAGCAATCATCCGATGGTGGAGATGTCATTTTCTGTGACCTGAGTGGTGTTATTTATGTTCCTGTGGGAAACAGGAGAGATATTGAGATTTTCGGTTTCCTGGGGATGGGGGTGAGCCCTGTAGGGTGGCTTTGGTTACAATCTTTCATCAGAGTATTTGGGCAGTATGTCTGCCGAGAGGTAATGTTAGAGCCTGAGCAGGTTGTCAACGGAGACTGAGATGGTTAAGGACAAGGATACACCCTATCTGAGCATAGTAGGTCATGTATTAGCTGCAGCGGCAGACGATCAAGAAGAGGATATTGGGGCGGTGGCTATTATTGTCTATGATGAGTGACAAGTGTGGTAATGAGGAATCCACTCTTATTACAACCCACGTGATGGAACGTTGGTTGAAGAGTCGAGGATGAGGAATATGTAGTTCGTTATTTTCAGACTGAGAGTCAGGGTTACGAATGGACAGTTGAGATGTCCGGTAGTGGGATGGTATGAGATTCTAAATGACTAGAGGTAGTCATGATGAGAAGTTTCTGAGGATTTCATCGGAGATTCAGAGAATTTGGAATTGCTTGACCTCCATCAGGGAGATCATCGAGCATTGCGTATCACCTTCCAAGAGTAGGTGTGATGTTATTGGTAAAAAATAGTTTGTGGGTTAGATTGTTGGCGAACCAATTGGTGATGGATCAAACCCTAAGTTGGGGAGAACCGAGTACTTTTGAGGAGATTTGAGAATTGTTCAAGAGCGATTAGAGAACTGGATAGAGAGGCCTGCAATGCGAATTCCTGAGACCAGAGTTATTGGTGGTCAAGGAGAGGTGCAGAGCAAGATAGTGCATGTGATACATGTTTGAGAAAGGATGAGTGTCTCCACGGCAATTGGCCGTTGGTCGGAGACCTTGTGGTAGTTAGGAATCCTTCAAGGTTAAAATGGTGAAATCGAGGTGGTTGGCTTGCGAGGTTAGTTCGGCGGTTGAGAATTTCTGGTTCAGAGTATGGGCTATTATATGCAGTATGGGAAGGAAAGAAGTTGATTGGGCGACCAACCTCAGGGTCGTTCAGTGTATTCTTGCATGTGTTTTGAGCAATAAAGGAGGGAGTTTCGGATGGTTGTCATCATGTTCTGAGTCATTGTCGATTCATTAGTGTTTCGATTGAGAGTTGGGATACTCCGAAGTTGCGAGTTGTGTGAAATGAAGGATAGTTATGATATCCTGAGGGAATGTACGGCGGTATCCGTGAACGATGTCGTAAGTATGGGATTGGTGGTTGAAGCAGGACATTGTTGTGACAACCCGAAATTTTCCATTCAAATCAAACCACATCAATCCAATGGAAGTAGAGCAGTTTCAGTGAAAATTCAAACTTTTGGAATAAGTTTGGCAGTTTTAGGGTTTTACACCTAAGGAGTTATTAGGAGAGTGGGTGCACTAGGATTTTGTGCAACACTGTAATTCCATTACTCTAGGTCATTAGAATCCATTCCGAGAATAGAAATATTTTCTGCCAAAAATCTCTGGACTATAAATAGAATTCTGAACCAAATTGGTTCATTATTTGATTTCCAAATAGAGAAAAGCCAAATACTCTCTCACGGATCTTCGGGTTTTCATCCCAAATTGTGAGTCTACTTCCCTAAATGTGTTTTAATACTTGTTATATGCTTTATAACATTGTTTACATGTCCAAAACACAAGATCCGGGAGTTTACCGCCCAAGAACGTTCTTGGGGAGTAAACTCCAAAATCAAGCCTAAAGGCCACATAGTCCCATTTCCGTGTTAGGCATCTAACTAAGGACTTAGTGTATGATCATTAGAGGCTAGAAACAAAACAAAAGCAAGTAGTTTGAGGAGTTTACGGCCAAGGAACCACCTCTTGGGCCGTAAACTCCAAGTAAAGGGCACAAATGAGTGCCTAGTGATCCTTTAGCCTTAGAACAAGAACCTAGAAGCCTTAAGCAAGTGTTTTAGACCAAAAAAACAATTAGAAACCAACATTGGAAGGGAGTTTACGGCCAAGATGCTCCTTAGGCCGTAAACTCCAAGTTTTAGGTTCCAAAATGCCTTCAAACTCTTCCTAAGGCTTAGTCTTCATTTTTGGCAAGTACCTTAATGTGTTTAGGACCTAGATAACACATGAAAAGCATAAGTGTTGAAGAGTTTACGGCCAAGAGTATTTCTTGGGCCGTAAACTCCTTTAATGGGGTCAAAGGACACCCTAGACACTTCCTTAGGCCAAGAAACTTTTAGGGCAAGTACCTAGATGAGATATGGACTAGTTAAAATTCTTAGGACCTCATGTGTGAGGGAGTTTACGGCCCAAAGAGTTCTATGGCCGTAAACTCCATCAAATGGTCCCATTTAGTGCCATAAACCTCTCTTAATCCAAGTATTGAAGCCTAGACTTGTTCCTAGAAATATTAGAGACTTGAAAGGACAATAAGAACCCTCCCAAGGGAGTTTACGGCCGTAAACTCCAAGGGAAAAGGGTCTTTGGGCCGTAAACTCCCCTTAGGAGTCAATATGGTACCTTAAACACTTGTATAGCCTTGAAACAATTCCCCTCTAAGGATGTAGTACTTCCAAACTCCATTCCAAGCCTTGATTGAGAGTTTACGGCCAGGAGCTTACTCCCCTGGGCCATAAACTCTAATGAATATGGTCTTTTGACCTTAAACTTCCATTAGGGGCATTGCACTTCTTTGTTGCAACCCATTAGCCTCCTAGCACTTGACCAAAAGTGTTGTCCTCGCGCTTAAATGTTTATACTTGTATAATTAGTGATTTAATCTCTAATTATTTATATACATATGTCTTCATATGTAATTAGGATCATTGTGTGTGTCTAACTCATCACTTGACACCAAGCACTTGTCCGATCCTTCCATACGATAACAGCCGTTCAATTCCAGTCACATACTGCAGGTGAGTTCATACCCCTTAACTAATGTTTTAAACTATTTTAAATGTTTTATGGGGGGGGGGGATACAAGTAGAATCATGCTACTTATTATGTCAATCATATGTGATTAGTAAGTAGGACATTATTACTTATTACGTCAATCACATGTGATTAATATACAACATTCAAAAGATTTGGCTACTCATTAGCCGTTTTACCGAATAGTTTCCTTCAAATGGTTTTTTATAAACATTTTATATGATTTAAACTACTTATTACACTGTACTTCTTACTCTGTCATCATATTTCAAACTTATTTACAACTGTGTTTTCAAACAAATGTTCCTTGTACTTATATTGTTTTATCAAACAAATGTTCCTTGTACTTATATTGTTTTATCAGACTTATGCCTTCAAATTATTTTATAGATTGACATCAAGTCGATCTTTCCTTAGACTAATATTTATATTTCAAATGTTACTAAACTTATTTATGCTTTGATATTATAAATTGCATGCCTCTATATGTATAGTTATATAAGAAATGTTTAAAAGACTTAGGAAGGCTATCCACCCTATTTCCTTTTCGCGCTTGAGATGTGGTCTGGTGGGATATCGGATACTCGTCCGAAGGTCGTTTAAATATTAGTTATATATCATGTGTACATATAAATTCATAAAAGGGTCCTTCCAGTTCATCTTATGCCCTTAGGTAGCAAGGGTATACATCCACGTCCATACGTAACACTTAGTTTACTAGCAAGCTACCATATGGGTAGTTCAAGAAGATACTAGAACCATTACTAGAACGCGATATCATACAATGAGTCAGTTCATTCATGAGTCAATACTTTCTAGAACATTACTGTACATTACATATACATCTATACTAGGACGAGAACGTATACAAGAATACTAGAATGTTTACATTACTATACTTGCTAGATAGAGAGAGCACACATTACAGCTAGCACACATAGAACATTACAGTTCATACATTGCTATACTTGGTAGAACAGTTCATTACATTTCAGCTAGCACACATAGAACATTACAGTTCATTACATTGCTATACTTGGTAGAACAGTTCCTTAATATACTTGCTAGAACAGTACATTCCATTACATATACGAGAATACGTTAATTACTGTGATTTAAATCGGAGCATGACTTAAAACCTCATGACTTGAGTTGCGGCCAGAGTCTCTTGAAGGGGGAGCGTTGAGTTTGCGTATAGATTCTATAAAGGATTGACTATCCTACGCCTTACTGCTAGCTACAGCCGGACCTGCAGGTCTGCGGGTGCCAAACGTCATACCTTATTTCGACCATTCTTATGTCGATGAACTAGTCCATAGTATGAGTTTGTGTATAGATCTATGCTGGATTGACAATCCTACACCTTGTTGCTAGCTACAGCCGAACCTGCAGGTCTGCGGGTGCCAAACGTCATTTCTTTATTACGACCATTCATTATGTCATTGTTACTAGTCGATAGTATGGCGCAATTTATCACATAGTGCCTTTGCCCAAAATCCGGCCTGAGGTAGTTAGTACGGTAGTAGTCCTTTTAGAGCTACGTTTAGTACTACGTTAATTTTTCCAGTACATATTTTTAGTGATAACCTCACTTAAACATAAATGTACAAACTATATTTTTGGATAATGATAGTTATACTTTGGAAAAACACATACTCTTACAAGAGACACACACACAGAACAGTTAGGTCTTGGTAGAAGACACCTTCACATACTAGAAGGAATCATAGGGATTCTAGGGTTTTTCAAACTTTTACAATACATAGACTTACAAATACTTACATACAAATTAAGACACTAAATGCTTATGATCTCACCAGCTTTAAAGCTGATACTCGTTTTCAAAATTACTTGTATCCTCAGGTTATCATAGACAGGTACCGATGCAAGGAGAAAGGAAGATGGAGCTTGTTCAAGACTTATCTTTCATTTTGATTTATGCTTTAGTGTTTATCAAAATTTGACAGAATACAATTGTATAATAATTATTTTATTAATGCAATGGACGATGTTGTTGCTTGTTTACTACTTTACATTGTTGCTGATATTATACATGACGTCCTCCGCCCCAGAACGTTTCCGCCGTTCTTGGTTTTGGGGTGTGACAATTGTGATGTTCTGCGATGGTGTTCCGGGGTATCCAAGTATGATGTCCTGAATTCTGAATTATATTAGAGTCGTGAATTTGAGGCGGCAAATGGTGAATTAAGTATCTACGGTTCCAGTGGGAGCCCTTCGGGTATTGACATCAAGAGGGATTATTCAAGAATATGGATTTCAGCATGGAAGGATGCTTTGTTATGGCGGTTGTCGTCAGAATCGGTGATGCTACGGGGAGCCATAGTACTTACTAGTCAGAGAAAGGGCGTTGTGATGCTACGGGGGAACCGTAGTACTCACTAGTCAGAGAGAGGGTGTTGTGATGCTACGGGGAGCCGTAGTACTCACTATCAGAGAGAGGGTGTTGTGATGCTACGGGGAGCCGTAGTACTCACTAGGCAGAGAAAGGGTGTTATGATGCTACGGGGGGACGTAGTACTCACTAGTTAGAGAGAGGGTGTGGTGATGCTACAGGGAGACGTAGTACTCGCTAGTCAGCACGAGGTTTTTATGATGAAGTACTCTTTGATTAGAGCATGACGCAGAAGAGTTTTAGGCTTGGGTAGCCCTAATCTATGAGTTTTGGGAGACTGGTGGTCGGATCAGGGGCGTGACGGGGGTCTCCTTAACGATCAAGAGTCGTTATATCCTGAGTTAAGGTATGGTTATCACAATCAGAAGGAATTTGGGAAGTGATGTACACATGGGTTGCGGGTCACGAGTCATGAGTTGAGTGGTTTGTTGGAACGAGTGGTTCCAACTCTGGGTCGGACCAGACTCTCGAGTTGAGTTTGGCTCTAGTAGTGCATTGAGTAGGCGAGATGAGATTCTGGATTCTGAGTTGGGTTCCAAGATGAGGGGTATTGTTCGTAATCTGATGTCTTAGGCCTGTATAGGTCAGTGCTCGGGTGCGGGAGATACCGCAAGATGTGCGGAGATATGTGTAGTAGACATCAGAGGTCGGGGCTAAGTTGATCTTCGGTTGGATTGTAGTTTTCGTTTGAGAATTTTGTGACTTGTGTGTCACAGGGCCGAGATAGTTGATGTGAATAGGAATTCAGTGAGACATTTTGGATCATGTTATGGGTAACCATGGAGGTTCAACTATAGGGTTGAGGTCAGACCTCGTGTGGTATTAAAAGAGATATGGAATTTGGAGTTGAGGATTATGAATGTGATGTTTGAGGACACTTCTGAGCGAGCATGGTTATGCATTTGTGTCTAAGGGCAGAGTGTTGGGGATTCTTTGTTCGGATGGTTTCTGATAGCAGTAGAGTAGATGTGCCACGGTGGAGTGTGATCCCTTTATTTTCATGGGGCATGATTCTTATGATTTAGCATGATCGTCTTGGAGAAGAGATAGACGGTTGTTGGATGTGGTCTTATGAGAATCAGAGAGCTAGTGAAGAAACTGGGTTGATATTCGAGGAGCAAATATCATGGTGATCGCTCAAGTAGGCGGTCTGGCGGCGGGTCAGGCCACTAGAGTTTCCGGTTATTGGAAAGGAGTATTTTAGCGACGAAAGAGTTGGTTTAAACTCTGGTTTTGGAGGTTCTATGTGGTTTTGGGTGTCCATAGATAAAGACATCAGTGTGCTATGAAGATCATTTCGGTAGTGCCTTTCGGGTTAATGATTTAATCTATGTGTGGTTAAGGAATGATTTCGAGGGCGGAATCTAATTCAAGTGGGGGAGAATTGTAACATCCAGATTTTTGGGGTTATTATTGTGTAGGTTAATCTTTTGATTAAATGAGAGGCTCGACGAGTTGAGGATCCAACTCGCCGAGTCGAGTCGGGTTTCTCACGCGGATTTAATGAGTGGACTCGACGAGTCAGAGGAGGGACTCGCCGAGTAGGTGCTGGGCAAAGAAACCCTAATTTCTTGGGTTTGGGACCTATTTAAAGGTCCTTATGGCCTTCATTTGCGGCTACCACACCCTGAGAAACCATAGAGAGCAGAAAGGAAGCTTGTAGTGCAAGAGGAGGGCTAATTCATCATCCTTTGGAGTGTCTTAGCAAAGGGAAGGAAGGATTTCGAGTTGGGCTGTCTTGTGGGACTCAAATCTTCCATCATTTCGTTCAGAGCTGCTTTGAGAGGTAATGATTCATGTCCATCTGCGTTTGTTTAGTAGATTTATGAATCTAGGGTTTCTTCATGCTTTATTTAGCTTGAATCTAGAGTATGAGGTCCCATGGTGAAATGATTCCTAGATCTGGACCTTAAGAGGTCCAGAGAGTCCCTTCCATTCTGCTTTATGCCTTTTCCTTGGAGTTATGAGCTAGGATTGTCATGATATAAAGGATTTCACCAAAATAAGCATAGAGTGCCTCGCATGTGTACCAGGATTCGACCTTTATGTGGTTATTGGTCGTAAGGAAGCCAGATCTATGGATTAGAGGAACAGATCTGATCTCAGAAGGTCAGATGAGTGTTGTCATGGGAGCAACTCGCCGAGTCCATGGGAAGACTCGACGAGTCGAGTCGGGTTGCCCCGCGATTCGAATGCAACGGAAACTCGTCGAGTGAAAGGATCACTCGACAAGTCGAGTGAGGCCTTAGAGAAGTCAGGTGACATGCATGGACTCGCCGAGTCACTCTTGTGCACTCGACGAGTCTGGTCAGAGTTGACGTTGACTTGAGTTGACTTCTGTTGACTTTGGGGTTTTGGTCAACATAAGTAATAGAGATCATAGAGGGGTAAAATGGTCTTTTACCCACTACCCGATTAGAGAGGGAAAGAGAAATTGTCGGTTTAATTAGAGATATTTTCCTTATGTGTTAGGCGGTGGCGAGTTCGAGATTCAAGTGTAAGGATAACCGCTTTCTGCTTTCAGGTGAGTCTTCTCACTATACTTTACCTTGAGTGGTAGTTATGTGTGACCGGAAGTTCTTATGTGCTCACATTGAGTATTATGTTATCCTGTTGTATGTGACATGCTATGCATTATGTCTTTGTGATTTATGCTATGCAGAGTTTATAGACCGGACCGGAGGGTCCAATGATTCATGAGGCCGGAAGGCTCAAGCAGACCGGACCGGAGGGTCCAACGAGCTTAGGACCAGAGGGTCCACAGAGTTATGGGACTAGAGGGTCCCACTGAGACACATTGACCAGAGGGTCAACAGATTTATAGCCTCGAGTGGCTAATATGTGTTGTATGTGGTATTTTGGGGAACTCACTAAGCTTCGTGCTTACCGTGTATTGTGATATGTGTTTCAGGTATCTCAGAGGGTCGCGGGAAGGCACCGGCTTGATTGTACATGTTGGATTAGTGTCTAAGGCTTTAACTATATTTGGTAAGTACTTGACCCGATTGTGCATGGTCCTTTTGGGTTGCCTTCACCATAGCAACTTGATAGGGTGATTTAGAGAGAAGAGATATTATTTATATATTGTAAGAATAATATATTAAAAGAATAATTATATTATTTGATTAATATAATTCATAAATTAATAAGGAATTAATTTAGTGACTTAAAGAGATTAATTGAGTAAAGGGGTATAAACTGTCAAATGTATGAAAGTTGTATTTTGAGCTGATAATCCTAATGGATATAGGGTTGGATGATTTTAGGGATATGGATCACCTAGAAATCGTCCAAGGCCTTATCTGAGAAGGGATTTGGATTGCTTTGAGGCTAAGTTATCCAATTAGGGTTTAAGGGTGAAACCCTAGGAGCTCACAGTATAAATAGACCCATAGGGTTGAGGAAATCGACCACCATTGTGATTGGAGAAACCCTAGAGCCGACTTCCCTCTTCCTCATCTCTCTCAAGTCACCTTCTTGCTAGTTTGTGTTTGTAAGCCATTAGAGGAGTGACATTTGTGACTCTTAGCTCCAAGAAGAAGAAGGTTTCAAGCAAGTAACTCAAGGTATTATTCTAGATCTCTTTTCATATGTTTTGTTCTTAGATCTAGCCATGAAAGTCTTGGAATTATGGCATGTTCAATTAGTGAAACCTAGATCCAAGCTATAGGGTTGTATGTGCACATAGGGAAAGTTCTTATGTCCAAAACCCATCAGTGGTATCAGAGCCATGATTGGTTTCAATTGAATATGATGCTTAAATGTTTTACTTGCTGAAAATCGTTTTTCTTGCCCTCTGTCGACCCAACTCGGCGATTCAGTTTTTGGACTCGGCGAGTTGACCCTACTCGGCGAGTCCCAAAGCTGGACTCGACGAGTCCGAGAGTCAGACAGAGGATAATTTGGGATTTTGTTGCTGTTTTGTCTTGGATTGATACCTAAATCGTTTTATTATGTAAAAATCCGAATTTTAACTTAATTTAATGATTATCCTTGACATAAATAAAGATAATTTCAAATCTTTTAAATATTGATTATTTATATGATAAATATTTGACTATTTAAGATTATTTGGTAATTATCTAATGACTAAAATTGGATTAGGTCAAATATAGATAATTATGAAATTAATTGTTTAATTTCAATTATTTGTTATTTGATCCCTATTGTTTGAAAAGTTCAATTTTTATCCCGAAGTTTTGAATTTTGAATTTTGTGATTAATAGTTTAATTTAGAAGAATTTAAATTTCAACCCCTAGAGTTTTACAAGTTTAAAATTCAACCCTATACTATTATATTATTAAAATCTTAATAAATATATAAGTAAGATTAAAATGCTAGTCTTACCGTTAGTAGGCCTCATTCACGAAGTCGGTCTATAAGGTGGGTATAAGGTTGCTGCCTATAAAATGGCGCTTAATGGGTGTACACTCACACCTACCGCTTGCTTGATCGGTGGAGGGTCGTTAGCCGAACGGGTAGGATAGGTCAACTCTCTATCCTCATTAATAAGTATAATGAATCTATAAAGTAACTAAACTATTTTATAAAATTCCCAATCTTAGTTACTTTAGGAAAAGTGAATTGATGCAATCCCATGAAATTGCACTTCGCACCCTTGCTAAGAAGTTAGTGGAGCGTGTGTGGTTTACCGGCACACTAATTGGTTCTAAGCAAAGGTGGTAAAGGGTGATTCATTGTTTATCATAGTTCGATGGAGCGTGTGTGGTTTACCGGCACATCGAATAGATGATTGAAACAATGAAGGCACCATGTAGATTTGCATGGTAATTCACACCCGCTTTGTGATCCTCGGTATCCCAGTCACAAACTAGAGGGGCATATGCCATTGAAAGGTTCAATGAATCTCTAAAATCTAGGAATTCTCAATAAAACTTAAAGTTATGTTTTCGTGGTGAATAATTAGTGAATCGTCATTCACTTACCTCCAAATTATTTGCATGATTGGATTACGGCATCCCTTTTCTAATATGTGAATAATGTTGTTGGGTCCTAGCCCTAATTTTTCATTTTGGGTGTTTAATTAGGGATCCAAATTCTAATCAAACTTTGTCCTTTCTATTTGTAGATGTCGAACGCAAACAACGCTGCTGCCAACTCATTCACCTTAATGAGTCTTTGCCAAAAGGTGACCTTCGATGGTACCAACTTTAGCGAATGGATAAGATACATTCGCACCATTGCACGCTATGAGGAAAAAGAGTATGTCCTCGACGAAAAGCTCGAGAAGGTCAACCCGGAAATCGCTACTCCCGAAGAGATGGCTGTCTTTGAGACACACGAACGTGATGCAACGAAAGTACATTGCATCATGATAGCCACTATGAACCAATAATTCCAAAAGTCCTATGAGGACATGTATCCGTATGAAATGCATCAAGACTTGATGGAGAGGTACCACCAAAGCGCGAGGCAAGAGCGCTACGAGATCATCACTAATATGATCACCGCTAAGATGGGAAATGGAGAATCGTTGACTGTGCACTTGCAAAAGATGCAGCGATATGTTGATCGTCTTCGCAAGTTAAATGTTAACTTTGGGGAGGATTTGGCCATCGACATTGTTCTTCATTCCTTGCCTTCATGCTACAACCAATTTAGGATGACCTACCACATGAATAAGGAAGAGGTCACCCTAATCAAACTCCAAGGACTGCTGAGAGCAACCTAAAGGACAAGTCTGTTTCACCAACTCCTGCACCAACCGCTGCTCCTGTTTTGGCTATAGGGCAGGGAAGGGGAAAGAAGAGGAAGGCTCCTTCAAAGAGCCACCACAAAGGAAAGTCCTAAGATGGTTCCTCTTCTAGTGGGACCAAAGTTGATCCTGCTAAGCCCAACCCTAACCCGAAGGAGGCAGAGTGCCATCATTGCCACAAGATAGGGCATTGGAAGAGAAGCTGCCCGGAATATCTGCAAGCCATCAAGGAGGGAAAGATCAAGCCATCTTTTGCAGGTATATACACAATTAAATCTAGTAATTCATCTCACACTATTTCTTGGGTTCTTGATACAGGATGTGGTTACCACATTTGTTCTGATTTGCAGGGACTAAGAAGAAATAGAGATGTGGAGCAAGAAAGAATAAATCTAATCATGGGAAACAGAAGATCGTCGCCTGTCACCAAGATTGGAGTGTATTCTTTAGTGCTTAGTAATGGATTAGGTCTAGATTTAAATAATTGTTGCTACTCGCCTGATATGGCAAGAAACATCATTTCATTTCATGGTTTATTTAGACAAGGATTTAGATATTCGTTTAATAATATGAATGGTTCTATTTATGCTTATCTAAATGGTGTTTTATACTTTGAAGCAATGCCTTGTAATGGAATTTATGAGACTGTTATGGTTGTAGATAACCTAGGAAATGATGTGTTGTGTATAGATTCTTCCAATAGTATGGATAAGGCATCTTTGTGGCATTGTCGTCTTGGACATGTCAACAAGAAGCGCATAGCCCAACTCCAAAAGGATGGAGTGTTGGAGTCATTCGACCTTAGGGAAGATGACACGTGCGAATCTTGTTTACTTGGAAAGATGACCAAGTCACCCTTCACTGGCACTTGTGAAAGGGGTGAGGGTTTATCGGATCTCATACATACTGATGCATGTGGGCCCTTTAGATCCACCACAAAGGATGGAAACCGCTTCTACGTGACTTTCACCGATGATTATAGTAGATATGGGTATATTTACTTAATCAAACACAAGTCTGAAACGTTTGAAAAGTTCATAGAGTTCAAGAATGAAGTGGAGAATCAATTGGGCAGGAAAATCAAGATGCTTCGATCCGATCGAGGAGGAGAGTACCTAAGTCTTTAATTCCATGCCTATCTCAAAGAATGTGGAATAGTTTCACAATTGACGCCACCTAGGACACTGCAGTTAAACGGTGTAGCAGAAAGGCGCAATCGAACCTTGTTGGACATGGTTCGTTCTATGATGAGTCGTGCTTCACTACCTATCTCATTTTGGGGGTATGCCTAGAGACTTCCGCCCATATTCTTAACCGAGTCCCTACAAAGAAGGTTGCCAAAACACCTCACGAGACGTGGACAGGGAAAGCTCCCTCGTTGGCACATATCAAGGTTTGGGGTTGTGAAGTTTTCGTAAGACGAGAAACTCATGATAAGCTCGAACCTCGTAGTGAGCAATGTATTTTCATCGGCTACCCGCAAAAATCCTTTGGATATCTCTTCTATAGACTGAGTGACAATGTGGCCTTCGTTGCGAGGAGAGGGGTTTTCCGAGAGCGAGAACTCATAAACCAAGGAGACAGTGGGAGGCAAATCGATATTGAAGAGATTCAAGAGTCGAGTGATGAAGGAACCTCTACCGCTAGTGCTCAACCCGAGGAGGAAACTCTGGTTGAACCAATTGACGAGTCATTGCCTCTTAGACGTTCCGAAAGAGTTAGAGTTCAACCCCAGTTGTATGGTTTTCATATTACTACCGAAGGGGACACGTATATTAGTGATAGTACACTAATAAGTCTAGATGAACCTAATTGCTATAAGGAATTCATGGCAGGCCCGAAGTCTGCAAAATGGAAAGAGGCAATGGACAGCGAGATTCAGTCCATGTATGACAACCAAGTTTGGAATTTGGTTGACAATATGCCCGGACGTAAGACGGTTGGGTGCAAATGGATCTTCAAGAAAAAGACCGACATGGATGGGAATGTGCACACGTACAAGGCGCGATTGGTTGCAAAGGGCTTTACTCAAACTCCCAGAGTTGACTATGATGAGACCTTCTCACCAGTTGCAAAGATAAAGTCTATTAGAGTGATGCTATCTATTGCCGCATTTCATGATTTTGAGATATGGAAAATGGATGTCAAAACTGCATTCCTTAATGGGAAGTTCGCTGAGGATGTTTACATGGCTCAGCCAGAGGGTTTTGTCGATCCGAAGCATCCGAATAGAGTGTGCAAGCTTGAGAAGTCCCTTTATGGACTTAAGCAGGCATCTCGCATATGGAATCTTTGCTTTGATGAGAAGGTCAAAGAGTTTGGATTTGTACGAAGCGAAGATGATTCATGTGTATATGTCAAAGCCAATGGGAGCATAGTTAGCTTTCTCGTTTTGTATGTAGATGACATACTGCTCATAGGACCTCGGAGAGGCTTCCTATATTTTGGGAATAAGGATAGTGAGAGAAAGAAGTAAAAGACTAACAGGACTTCGCTCTGAGCATGGTCAGTAGATATCAAGGGAATCCTGGTAGAGCGTATTGGATTGCGGTCAAGAACATTCTTAAGTACCTTCGGAGGACCAAGGAATGGTTTCTAGTCCTCAGAGGGAGTGATGACTTAAAGGTGCGAGGGTACAGTGATGCCAGACTGAAAGGGACAACTACCGTTCGCAGTCGAGATGCGTCTTTACCCTTAATGGAGGAACGGTAACTTGGAAAAGTTCCAAACAGGAAACTGTAGCTGATTCAACATGTGAATCAGAGTACATTGCAGCGAGCGAAGCGTCAAAGGAGGCAATATGGTTGAAGAACTTCATTGGCGACCTTGGAGTTGTGCCTGCTATAAAGGAGCCCATGGAAACTTTCTGTGATAATGAAGGAGCGGTTGCCTTGACCAAGGAACCGAGGGATCATGGTAGATCTCGGCATATCGACAGAAAATATCACTTTATTAGGCATCGAGTAGAAGAATGACACCTCGTGGTTAAGAGGATATCATCAGAAGATAACCCAGCAGATCCGCTTACGAAGGGACTGAGCAGGGTTAAGCACTTGCAGCATGCTAGGAGTATTGGGCTGAAGGATGATATTAGTTTAGATTAGATAGTATTAGAAACATGTAATAGATAAATGTAATTGACATTTGATGATTAAATAAAGGAGTATTATTTATAAGTATTGTTACTGTCTTATGTTAATTGTTTAGCTATTGTTTCACTTTGCATGTTTTGACTTCCAGAATAATTAAGTTTATTAAGAATAATCGAATTATTCAAACAGTCCACAATCGTTCATATGTTGGAAGTTGGTATGAATGAAGATTGTCATGAATTGGTGTGTAGATTGTCTAAATGGTATTAGACATAGCAAAGGGTTGCTACAACGTTCATGAGTGCTTATGAACAAGTTATGAGCATTGGAATAAACCCGCGCTTGCTAGAATCATTTTGGAGTGATCGCAAGACGATAATATCATATGGTCTTAAAACCTAGATATATGGCTTATTATTTACTAATTGGTTGTACATTGATAATGCGAAACCGCATCAGTAAATTGATGTCATAAGACGCATTGTTGTGTATAGTTGGTTAGTCGATAAGTAAATGCATATAAGTCGAAGTTTATCTGTTACTTTTATTCTAAGAGGGTAAAAGCGATATCACGGCCGCTCGATGATTTGATTTGACTTATGTGTCGGGCCCGGTCAGGACTGAATTGATGTGTTCAATTAAGTTCTATGTCAAGTAAATCTGAGATCGAGAAAATAGTTGATGGACAATGAGTATGACAATGTCTCATGAAATCGTCTGCACGATATCAAAACAGAGGGTTGTATGATCCCTTATCTAAAGGACAGGTTACTGATAAGATCAGAGTTGACAGCGTCTTTGAGAGCTACAATTGCTAATCGGATTGTGTTTGCGTTTATAGTTACTAGACTTATCCAAGTGGGAGACTGTTGGATTAGTGTATAAGGCTGTAACTATATTTGGTAAGTACTTGACCCGATTGTGCATGGTCCTTTTGGGCTGCCTTCACTATAGCAACTTGATAGGGTAATTTAGAGAGAAGAGATATTATTTATATATTATAAGAATAATATATTAAAAGAATAATTATATTATTTGATTAATATAAGTCATAAATTAATAAGGAATTAATTTAGTGACTTAAAGAGATTAATTGAGTAAAGGGGTATAAACTGTCAAATATATGAAAGTTGTATTTTGAGCTGATAATCCTAATGGATATAGGGTTGGACGATTTTAGGGATATGGATCACCTAGAAATCATCCAAGGCCTTATCTGGGAAGGGATTTGGATTGCTTTGAGGCTAAGTTATCCAATTAGGGTTTAAGGGTGAAACCCTAGGAGCTCATAGTATAAATAGACCCATAGGGTTGAGGAAATCGGCCACCATTGTGATTGGAGAAACCCTAGAGCCGACTTCCCTCTTCCTCATCTCTCTCAAGTCACCTTATTGCTAGTTGGTGTTTGTAAGCCATTAGAGGAGTGACATTTGTGACTCTTAGCTCCAAGAAGAAGAAGGTTTCAATAAGCAAGTAACTCAAGGTATTATTCTAGATCACTTTTCATATGTTTTGTTTTTAGATCTAGACATGAAAGTCTTGGAATTATGGCATGTTCAATTAGTGAAACCTAGACCCAAGCTATAGGGTTGTATGTGCACATAGGGAAAGTTCTTATGTCCAAAACCTATCAGTATACACCAGAGAAAGAGTTATGTGTTGAGGATCCTGGATTATTAATAAGAGTTGTGGTTTGTAATTTGAATAAACGAGATTTCCATATAAAATGTTATGAAAAGTATGCGATTTTAAAATGAAAAAATTTGTTTGAAAAATTACAGTGTTACACAACTTTAACTGCTTCATTTGATTATGTTGATTTTACAACATAACTGTTTATATTTTGTTTGAGTTCACTTTTTTTTTTATTTGGTTGATTTATGTATAAAGGAAATATGGCACCGTAAGTTTTTTACTTTTTCATGTTAATTGTTTTTTCTGCTATATGTACATACATTTTCAAGCTCTTTAATATTATATCAGCTATATTTTTGTAGGTTTGAATTTGTCCTTTTATATCACTCCTCTTATATCACTCAAGAATACTGAAATTCTATTTCTCTATGTTCTTCTGTGAATACCTATACAATCTTCTTTTTGTTTATAATGTAGTAGTATTAGTATTATTAGTATAGATGTTTATAAGTTTAGATTCTATACTTTTTCGAAATTATTATTATTATTATTATTATTATTATTATTATTATTATTATTATTATTATTATATAAACAATCTATAATACTTGCCTGTAAAAATAATTTGAAAATGTTTGTTCACATTAACGATCCTTAGAAAATAACCAACACATAAAACTTAAACTGTACTTTACACCATTTTAAAATTAGAGTCCAATGTTGATACCCTAGGTCATTATTTAACCACATTCTACTTATTGATGATGTATTTATGACATTCTCAGGTATTTGTTGGTTTATCTAATCGAGTTATATGTTTCAATTTTTTCTCCTCTGTTTCACCTACATGATAATAATTAAAAATCTTTCTATTACAACTTCTCCTTTGTTGTTTATTACTTTCAGGTTAACATGTTGTGTTATGTTGTCATCCTTTAAACATAGTCTGTATATTGTATAAAAAAATATTTGTTACATAAATAGCAAAATCCATCAAATGTTGTCGCATAAAAAAGTAACTACCCGTACAAATATTGTACATATCTACTTATTCACCCATGCTTATATATATATATATATATATATATATATATATATATATATATATATATATATATATATATATATATATATATATATATATATATATATAAATAATTACAAATGCAGGCAACCATTGACGAAGATGCAATATGTTTATCGTTTGGTTAGCGATTTATGTCCTAATATAACAAATAGGTGGAAAGTGCATGTAATTGTTTCCCGTATATGGACAGTATACAACCCTATCAACAATCGGCTCATATCTTTTGACCTAATCATATCGGATGAACATGTAAGTTTTCTTCTTTGTATCAACATAAATTGCTATTTGTTTAAACATTCTGTTTTGTCTAACTCTTTGTTATTTTTAGAATTGTTGCATCCATGCAACCATTCCTCATAGATTGATAAACTCATTTAATAACAAAATCAAAGAAGGAGGTGTCTACAGGATACATAACTTTGAAGTTCTTACATACGATATTTTTTATCAGCCACTGCAGAAGGATATATACGTTAAGTTCATGCCTGCTACATTAGTTTCAGATTCTCACCTTCCATTATCGTTGTTCCAACGATATTCTTTCAATTTCATTCCTTTCTGCAAGCTTTGTTCACGCGTTAATGTATATAAATATCTATCAGGTTAACATTGAATAATTTCTTTTTCTTATTCAAAGATATATGTGTTTCTGTGACATCCCCAATTTCACGGTCAGAAAAGACCGATTTGTATTTATGCTTTTAAAATATAGTCAGAAGATCCCTTGATTAAAACAGTTGCGGAATTTGTTCCCAAAACAAAATATGATAAGAATTTAACAAAGCATTTCTTTAAAGAAATGTATTTTTATTATATAACAAAATCTCGGGATGTCATGTTCCGATACAGACCAAAAGCATAAACAGAACAAAATAGACCTTACAACAGTTATTTATACCTACTGGCCTACAACCCATAATCTCTTGTCATGTCAACTAACTTATGCTCTTGAGCCACTACCTGTAATACAAAGAAAACTGAGTGGGTCAGGCTTCGGAGCCTGGTGAGCATATAGGTTTTTAAACCCACAGTAATACAATTATCATATTCAATCATCAAACAATCAATCCAATTACCCACCCCTATTTTCTCCATTTACTTCTTAAATATTTACCCCAAGAACCAATTATCCTTCTCACATTCATTCCTAAGGAATTGACACAAAGTTTAGTGCTGCCAAGGTTCTTAGATTACATCTGGTGAACACGCAGTTTAAATCATCTAGTAACCACTCAGTTCAAAAATACGTAATGAACACATAGTTCAGAAATACCTAATGAACACAGAGTCCAAAATTTCCTAGTGAACCCAATCACCTAATGAACACGGAGTACAAAAGCTCCTAGTGAACTCAATCACCTAATGAACACAGAGTACAAAAGCACTTGGTGAACCCAATCACCTAATGAACACAGAGTACAAAAACTCCTAGTGAACACAATCACCTAATATACACAAAATACAAAAACTCCTAGTGAACCCAATCACATAATGTACACACAGGACAAAAACTCCTAGTGAACCCAATCACCTAATGTACACATAGTACAAAACTCCTAGTTCAAAAAATGTGATAATAATGTATATCTCAATCCCGCAAAACAACTCTTATTATTAACACATATATATCATGTTTCTAAAACAATCTATCCTATCCCGTCGATCCCCCGCATACTGATCTTATACAATGATCTTATGAGATCTATCCTACGGAATCGATATGAACAACAAATTGACGAAACTGCTTCGGAAATTCCCTGACAGCAAACGAGGATAAATAAAGACATCAAATGAGGGGAATGAAATAAGTTTCACCACGAACCTTCATTCGTAAAAGAAAGAACCACAAGATAATTAAGTCAGGGGTAGTTATCTAGATAACAATGCTTAGTCGTGGTCCGAATATCGTGAGGTATTTTACCCCCAGACTCACCCTATCTAGCATCGAACTTTGCCTAGCAGTGGTCTGAATATCATGAGGTATTTCAACCCCATACGCACCCTATCCAACAATATAACACCAGACATACCTAGTAGTGGTCTATTACCGATACACTTTATTAGGCAGTCTACGAAGTTCCCTTAATTACTTCATGAAAGGAAACACTGCCATATGTAGCTCGTCCGATCACTTCATAAAAGAAACACTGACTCCAAATCTCTTTCAAGATAAAAAAATATGGGGAAATACCAATAGAGTACTCCCGTACGCTCCCGTAACCGATACACAATAGTGTCAAAAGGACTTTGTACATGAAAGTACTTATGGCACATTATAGTACTGTGGTATGCATAGGACTCGTACCCGAGAACATAATAGTACCCCGACACAAGCAGCACCTAAGACACAGAGCTTTGAAAAGGACTTTGTACATAAAATGTACTTCTGTACGTAAGACGTACTCCACCGATCATCGATCTCACCATACACGTACTCTTAATAAGAGGCTACCCAATGTCCAAACTTAATTGAAGTAAACATCCCTTTTTAAGTCTAAACCCATCACTTAGGCAAACCTACAATGCTTATAATCAAATTTCGATACTATCTCCATTTAGGCAATGCTAACTAGTGTATACTTAACACAAAGTTTTAAGTAATAATATCACATATACACATCTTAACACATATTGAACCATAACTGATTCGCATGTTGAATATCATCAAATATATCTAACACGTATTTCGGGAAATAACAAATACTTCATATACATATAGATTTAATACTTTAATCAATACTTATATTAAAATCATGTCCATAAAAGGGACTATGCACATGAGACCTTATCGGATGAACACATAGTTCAAAAATACATAATCTGTACTCTTGGGTCTAAAACTAACCTCCTGATCTGATCCATACTCCCGGATCTAAAACTAACATCCTCACCCTTTTATCTCTTTATCCAATTCATATTTTATCACACACCAACAATCTCATCTACCCATGTTCTACCCAACATATATGTAGATATATATATATATATATATATATATATATATATATATATATATATATATATATATATATATATATATAATTTAACTCATTTAAAACCTATATAAAACATTAATTCCACACTCATCTCAAATAAACAACAAGATGTAAACACATAGCACACATTTCATAGAAATACTTCATATTTATGTGTTAGAAGAAAGTGACTACACACTCACTTGATAAGATGATTATCGGACAGCACTACGGCTTTCCAAGTAGTAACTCTTCGGTGAAACTGGGATATCTTCACAAACCGGGTTTCCCGCGGGCAGAGCTTTGGCTTGAAAACTCTTTTCTTCTCGGGATCTTCGGATTTCGGGACTCACTCCGGGTCTCGGGATGATATCAGGGCTTCGGGGGGTACTACAAAACAGGTAGAGAGGGTATCGGGAGTGAAAGATTGAAGGAATTAGCAACCATGGCCGGATACCCTTCGATTTCTATTTATAGGGCAAAAATATTATACTCACATCGTGGGTTTCAAGTGCTCACGTCGTGAGATCGACCATCATCCGGTGCGTCAACGCAAGTTAGGTCTGCAGGCTCTGAAGGGTCGAATCACTGAGTTCACGTCGTGAACACACTGTTCACGTTGTGAACCCTGACATAGGGTCGGGTTTCGTGCCCCGAACTTCAGAAATTCATATCTTTCACATACGAGCTCCGTTTTCAACGTTATTGATATCCACGCGTAGGTGAGACTATGATCTACAACTCTTGTTTATACTCCGTTGGCTAATTTTGAATTCATTTTTATTATATTATTTTTAGTAGGCCGGGATATGAAAAGTCCGCTACTAAATCATAACTTCTTCATCCGACGTCCGTTTTCGTCTGTCTTTTTACTGTTACACTACTATCGATGAGATCTTCGATTCTCGTTTAGATTGTTTTGGCTAAAAATCACTTCATCGTAAATTCACTATTTAAGTCACGCTGTGTTGTGCTGGTTCTGTCGCGAAACTTCGACAGGTCATAACTTATTCGTTATAACTCGGATTTTGGCATTCTTTATATATTCGGAATCCTTGTCACGACCACTACAACTTAGTGAAGATTAGTCATTCTAAATAATATTCTATCAAAAAGTCATTTTTGACGCTTATCGTATCTAAATTGACTAGCCCGGATCTATGGGCGTTACACTTATCTCCCCCTTAAGATGATTACGTCTCAGAATCATCAATGAAATAAGGCTTGAAAAATGATTCCATACGTTATTTCTTCATCCTAGGTAATAATAGTAACTTCTATGTTTCCTAGAAAGAGTATCTAAATCTCGGGTTTGTTGACTGCAGATGATGCTCAATCTTGCATCTGCTTTTCGTACTATGTTGTACTTTCAATCATAACCTTCGAGTTACCAAATAAGTCCTTATTTTGGACTCCTTCTTATTCTTAGGATAAATACTTTCCTTTATCTATTGTAACAGACCGATGGGTCATGCTCTAGTGACCTCTCGTCATATGATACAACACTTAGACTCAGGTCTTTTAGAGTTAAATTCCAAAATGGAATATACCTTCCTTCATATTCTAATGTGATATAATCACATTTTAACATGTAGCATTTCCAACTATAAACTTCATTAATAACGAGCACGATACCAATGATCGCATTGATTTCAATCTTCTGACTCCAGTCAGATGTTACATCGAAATTGGTTCTCTGGACCATGTAACAAACTTATCGTCGTAGAACTCAAAATTTATATGACCACTAGGGTCGGAATAACAACCATCTCACCAATCATTACTGAAACAAGGGTAATGACATACTCAAAATAAACATAATCAATTACTAGTTTCTTGGTAACCTTGTGACTTTCTCTGATCCAAGTGCGAGTCCTGTGCTTCCGGTAGTATATGCATCTACTACCTTTCACACCTACTCATACTCGTCCCAAGTATTGTCACGCAGTCCCTAAGTCCTAACATCACAAAACAATTTAACACATACGAATGTGTCCAAACAATCATAAAAGCTTCCCTAGACTTTAATAGGACTTCTTCATCGCGTAACTTCAATCATCAATTCTACTTCAACTCGATTGGTGATGGAAATACCAGATGATGGGACAAATTCAAGAATTACACCAATCGTTCCATCATCCTGCCAATCGAAGGTGTACTTCAGACATACCGTACTCCTCTAAACGTACTGTTATTTTATAAGACATATTCTAAAGGCGATATATCACTCTGACGACATCTTCTGATAGGTTTCATTCACTATCATAAGCCTTTCATTTCCTCCATCTACTCAATTCTCTACAAGTCTTCATCATAACTTTTTGTACACCCAAGCAGACGTTCGGTGTACCGGGCGAGAATTTAAGATAGGAAGGATTTATTTACGATGGACGTATAAATCTCCTTATCACTATGAAACGTTTACATGCTAGTTTTAACATCGTAGTCATACACTTAGAATCCTACACACATAGGGTTTCCAGATCCGGTCGGCAACAGACCAAAGATCCGAACAAATAATATTATATATGGCAAACATATAACCTTTAGCACATAAAAGCATTTTAGGCATCATTCCTAAAATATACTAGTGCTCGTGTCTAAATATAACAGACACATATCTCACAATCTTCACTTAGCATTCTAAGTTTAAGTCTAGAAATCCTACAAATTCCTAGTTCGCTTCAACTAATGCTCTGATACCAACTGTGACATATCCAATTTCACGCCTAGAAAAGACCGATTTGTATTTATGCTTTTAAAATATATTCAGAGTATCCCTTGATTAAAACAATTGTGGAATTTGTTCCCAAAACAAAATATGATAAAAATTTATCAAAACATTTCTTTAAAGAAATGTATTTTTATTATATTACAAAATCTCGAGATTTCATGTTCCGATAAAGACCAAAAGCATAAACAGAACAAAATAGACCTTACAACAGTTATTTATAACTACTGGCCTAAAACCCATAATCTCTCGTCATGTTAACCAACTTATGCTCTTGAGCCACTACCTGTAATACAAAGAAAACTGAGTGGTTCAGGCTTGGGAGCCTGGTGAGCATATAGGATTTTCAACCCATAGTAACACAATTATTATATTCAATCATCAAACAATCAATCCAATTACCCACCCCCATTATCCCCATTTACTTCTTAAAGATTTACCCCAAGAACCGATTATCCTTCTCACATTCATTCCTAAGGATTGACCTAAGGAATTGGCACAAAGTTTAGTGTTGCCAAGGTTCTTAGATTACATCTGGTGAACCCGCAATTTAAATCGTCTAGTAACCAGTCATTTCAAAAATACGTAATGAACACCTAGTTCAGAAATACTTAATGAACACAGAGTCCAAAATTTCCTAGCGAACCCAATCACCTAATGAACACGGAGTACAAAAGCTCCTAGTGAACCCAATCACCTAATGAACACAGAGTACAAAAACTCCTAATGAACCCAATCACCTAATGTACACATAATACAAAACTCCTAGTGAACCCAATCACCTAATGTACACAGAGTACAAAAACTCCTAGTGAACCCAATCACCTAATGTATACAGAGTACAAAAACTCCTAGTGAACCCAATCACCTAATGTACATAGAGTACAAAACTCCTAGTTCAAACAATGTGATAATAATGTATATCTCAATCCTGCAAAAAAACTCTTATTATTAACACATATATATCATGTTTCTAAAACAATCTATCCCATCCCGTTGATCCCCACATACTGACCTTATACAATGATCTTACGAGATCTAGCCTAAGGAATCGATATGAACAACAAACTGACAAAGTTGCTTCGAAAATTCCCTGGCAGCAAACGAGGATAAATAAAGACATCAAATGAGGGTTATGAAATAAGTTTCACCTCGAACCTTCGTTCGTAAAAAAAAAAGAACCACAAGACAATTAAGTCAGGGGTAGTTATGTAGATAACAATGCCTAGCCGTGGTCTGAATATCGTGAGGTATTTTACCCCCAGACTCACCCTGTCCAGCATCGAACTTTTCCTAGCAGTGGTCTGAATATCATGAGGTATTTCACCCCCAGATGCACCCTATCCGACAATATAACACCAGACATACCTAGTAGCGGTCTATTACCGATACACTTTATTAGGTAGTCTACAAAGTTCCCTTAATTACTTCGTGAAAGGAAACACTAACATATGAAGCTCGTCCGATCACTTCATAAAAGAAACGTTGACTCCAAAGCTCTTTCAAGATAAAAATTATGGGGAAATACCAACAGAGTACTCCCGTACGCTCCCGTAACTGACACACAATAGTGTCAAAAGGACTTTATACATGAAAGTACTTCTGGCACATTATAGTACTATGGTATGCGTAGGATTCGTACCCGAGAACATAATAGTACCCCGACACAAGCAGCACGTAAGACACAAAGCTTTGAAAAGGATTTCGTACATAAAATGTACTTCTGTATGTAATACGTAAAGCCATTTGCTAAGAAAAAGCTAGAACCAAAAATATGACGATAAATAAAGGCTTTGCAGCAAGCGGGGTTGTAACAAAATTGAATTTTACGGGCATACGAGAAAAGAGTCTAGCCGAGCATATTTGTTTGCTAGTTTCTTGATCCCAGAAATCTTGTACTCAGAGTCACGGATAAAGTGGACTACCCAGCTTGATACTTGGTGGATGACCCCCCGTTCTTTTTAGTGGCTTTTTCTCGTCCCTTTTTTTGGAAGGCGAGATACTTATGTGTGACCACGGATTCCATGGTATCATTAGTTCTAGCTCTACATTAGGAGCAGGGGGGCTCTATCTAAAGGAGGTACGGACCCCTCCCATAGTACGGTACGATGCAGCTAAAAAACTACTCCACCGATCATCGATCTCACCATACACGTACTATTAATAAGAGGCTACCCAATGTCCAAACTTAATTGAAGTAAACATCCCTTTTTAAGTCTTTACCCATCACTTAGGCAAACCTATAATGCTTATAATCAATTTTTGATACTATCTCCATTTAGGCAATGCTAACAAGTGTATACTTAACACAAAGTTTTAAGTAAAAATATCACATATACACATCTTAACATATATT